>NW_026777184.1:0-300000 GCF_030936135.1 Gavia stellata | reverse complement strand
CTCCGGGGAGGAGGAAAGGGGCAGAAGATCAAGGCAAATGGCCCTGCACAAAATGGACCTGGAGCGGAGGGGCTGATTTCAAAGCATCCTGTGAATTGGTAGCTGAGGGAGGCAGGAGGAGGGGTACCCCTTCTCGTCTGAAGCCATCTTCATCCTCCAGCCTCCCTCCTCTCTTTTAACGGCCCTTATTTTCCAGCCTTGATGGTATCATGGTTTCAGCAGGGAGCTTGCCCTATTTGACTTACTATGCTACCTCATGCTACAGGGATCTCTTCTTTGCAGTTGCCTGCTGCAGGGAACCCAGTGAAGTGTTTAGGATCGGTTCTACAGTAAAACTGACATCCGAGTTTGCTGGCATACTGGGCAGTTAAGGCTGATATCCCTGTGACAGTAATAAATGTAAGCCTGAGTTTGCAAAGAGCTTGAAGTGACACCTTTGATACAAGCAGTTGCTTTAATTTCAGCAGGTGCTAATTCAAATGCCATCGGTGATGCTTTGCAGGCCGGAGCTTGTAACTTACTGCTTATCAAAGGGGAGTAAGAGAAGAGGAACCATCGTACAATGAACTGTATTTTCCCTGAAATTGAGAGCGGAGCTGTATGAAGCATGAAGTCGTATTTTCATGAAAATCTATAGCCTGAAGCTGCATCTAAACACAACGGTCTTTAAAGCATAGAAGTGGTGCAACCCCTCCCTCACCCAGGCATGTTTATTTAGAGACCTGGTTTTAAACAGCCTGCTAAGGGTTTGCAGTTGCCAAGTCAAACAAGATTTTAAACTGGCTTCGACTGTACCCCTAGACTGTGAGTAAGTGCATAGCAGAGTTGGTAAGACAGGGCAGTGCTGCAGTGGAGAATTGCAGCCTTGATCTTCCAGGGGAGGGCGATTCAGCTTTCAAAAGCTTACAGGACCATGGATTCACAGCAGTGTGAGCGGCCAGCTTCTGCCTAGCACCCCTCTTTCCTTGGTTTTCCCCGCCCCGTTTGGCCTGACGCTGCATTCAACTTTGCTGCGAGGTCCCACTTTGGGGTCCTAGAGTGCGGTTGAAGGGTCAGCACGTGCTGAAGTGCTTTGAGTCAAGCTTTGTACAGGATGCACCGTCCCAGGGCGTCCCTGGAGAAGGGGCTCAGCACACAACATGCGTGTACGTGAATGGCAAGAGGCATCTTTCTCTCTCAAAGGTTGCGGTTGTCTCTGCGAGGCCAAATCCTTGTTGCTTTAGCCTTGTCTTTGCAGACCTGGAGAAGTCCCTTTCCCCATGCATTGCTGTGCAGGCAGTCCCAGTGCCCCTCACCGGCAGTGGAGCTGGGAAGGCTGCCTGTGCTTGCTTTTGTGGGGGATTGATTCCTTGGGCTCTTATTTACATTGCTGCTGACCTGCTCCTTAGCAATGACAATGACTTGAAAATTATTTCCTTTTACTTCCCTCAAATGCCTCCAATTGTTGAAGTTTTCTTTTTTCTTTATCCCCCTGCTGATCTGAACTCCTTGCGTCCTCCTCTGTCTACCTGGCATCTGGAAGGGAGAGATAAGTAAATATGGCATGCCAAGACTTAATAAGGCATGCAGATTTCAATTGGATTTACAATGCCTTTGTTACAGTAGTGTGGCCAAAATAACAAAAAAAAAGTAAATAGGATTCTTTATTTGCTAATGCAGTTTCTGAGGATCTAAGCAGTCCAGGATGTGAAGTACCCAGCTAATAGGTGCTTTAAATTCACATGGGCTGCCCATAGCTTTTATTTTAGAGGGCTTAGGCTGCAAGACTGAGTACAAAATTGCTAATTCAGAAGGACTTGCTGAGGATGAAACGCATTCCTGAAATGTGATCTTCCAGTCTGCAGGTTGTTTGCTGCAGTTCCTTTCCTGGTATTTTACCTTCCAAATATGAGAAGCAAAAGCCCTTCTGCAATATCCAGTGTGAATATTTGAGATACCCAGAATAAAAGATCCTTCTTTATTCTTTTTCCACCTTGGATGTGACCGCGTCTGTTACTGCAACCTTAAACCCCAGCCGAGCAGGCGGTTGGTAGGCGCTGGGTGTTAGCTGTTGTGCTAAAGCTGTAGCTCTGTGTCTGTGCCTCGTCTGGCTGCTGTAGGTCCCTTGCAGGCTTGGAGAGGATGGGTATGGGAGCAGGAAATCCCAAGGGCAGAGGAATGCGAATCTTGTCTGGTTGAGGGGGTTTGCTGCTGTGTGCAAATCCTAAATTGTCTGCTTGCTGCTTCAACAATTATAAAAATACCAAACGAGATAAAAGCACTGAGGGGAAAAAAGATCAGGACAGCAAGTGAGTGATAAGAGGCAGAGCTTTTATCAACTGGTCAATAAGAGCTGCTGGAGGTAATGGCTCCTGGCCCTACTAAACAGTTTTACCACTGCTTTCAGCGGGGGGGGGCAAGGTGATACTTCCAGCCCAGCTATGCCACACTGTAGATCTGGAGATCGATCTGCTCAACCCAACAGAATGATTTTGCTGATTGGATTCACCTCCGTACTGCTAAATGCCAGACAGCTTGGAGGGTGGGGGGGAGGCGCTGTCTGGGTCTTTTCTGAGCAAGCCAATGGCTGGGAATAGCAGAGCTGAGTTTGCTCTGGTAGGGATGTCTGACCTTCCTCAGGTAGGCGTGCTAGTAAGGCAGCAAGTCGCTTATTCTGGAGACTGTACAAAAGAGAGGTGATGAAGACATCAGTCATGCAGCGGAGAGGAAGCAAAGCTGTTTGCTGCCTCCCCTGAGGCTAGGAGGAGATGTAAAGGGAAATTGAGATTAGTCACAGGAAGAGCTCTCTTTAAGCCTAGGGCAGAGCTGGAACCGGCTGCTGAGGGCAGGGGTGGAGTTGTTGGTGCTTTGACGTACTTGTGAAACATCTCTCAAGAATGGTTTGGGTACAGAGCTGAGCCAGTTCTGGGGTGGGGAGGTGGATCAGATAACCTTTTAAGGGTGTCTGTCCCCAGCTTTGTCTCCATAATGCTATGGGAAGGGGTGGGAAATACACCTGTACCCTACACTCAGCTGATATAAAGCAATTCTCGTGTCCAGCTTGTTAAGTATTTCACCAGACTGACTCTTGATCGTGCATGTGGCAAAGTCCTTCTGAAAATGTACCTGAGCATCTCCTGCCAAGCTTCAAGCAGGTCACCGCATTGCTGGCATTGGAGGTGGCCCTGTGGCACAACTGGGTTCTTAGTGGTGCCTTTAATAGTCTGCAGTGGCGATCGAGGCAGGTTCTTGTTACTGCTGTAATCCCTTATGTGAAATGACTCTATTTTGGTGCCTCAGAATCCAAGTGTCAGATGATTTTGTCTGGTTCTGCCAGCTTGCTGGGAAAGCAGGTGACTCAAGGGGGTTGTTCCTTCTTTGCGAGTTAGCAGCCCTGTTCAAGTCGTGCTACTGGACTGAAAGGTCATTAAGGCAAAAAGGACTATTACATTATTGAATGTTCCTGTTAGAGTCCTAGAAAAGCTGCTGCTTTCCTTCTGCTGTGGGGATGGTACTAAACGCACTGTGCTGAGATTGTTTCTTTCCCTGCAGGATTACTTCCACCAGAAGTGGAAGTAATCATCACCTGCATCACAGAAAGGGAAAAGTTTGTTGTGCTGATCCGAGCTATAGGTGCCCGAGCCATCCTGGACTTCCCTGACCAGCTGAACTTCGGTGTCTGTCCAGTCAAGTACAGCACCCAGAAAACACTGCTGGTTCGCAACATCGGGAACCGGGAGGCCCGCTACCGCATGAGCACTCAGAGGTAAAGGAACTCAACATCTTGCTTGTGCAAAACACTGTTGCGTGATTAATATAGCTGGTAAACAGTAACAAAAAGGAATCAGAGCATCTGAGCTGCTGTATTGCAGCCATAGCTGGAAACGGGCAGGACTTGTGGGTCTGGCAGTTGCTTACGGTGTCTTAAGCATGTTACAACCTCCGATAAAACTCTGCAAGCTGCAGCAAAGTTTTACAGTGCAGTAGTGTCTCCAGCACAGCATCTCACAAGACCAGTTCTGTTAGCTTGAAAGAACAAGTAAAGGAAGGCAACCTGACCGCCCTTGGGCTGTGTGGGATAGTGCGTGGCAGATGACAGCTCTAAGAGCTCAGTTCGTGTAGACCAAATGCAGTGTTAGGAAATGGCCAGCTATGAGCTGGTGGAAGAGACATTTAAGAGTTTATCAGCAGCTGTGTCTCTATTGGCAAGTAATTCTGAGCAATTGGAGATCAGTAGAGGAAAGCTGAGGGTACTGAGGCCCTGACAGTAACACCGTGTGGTCCAGGAACTTTGTTTTCCGGTAGGTTTGGTCTGGTCCCTGGGAGCAAATATTCTTACGTAGAATGAGCTCTTAAGTGGAGACGAGCAGACACGAGCTTCAAGACTGCACTACAGCCCCCAAGCAGAACGCTACTGAGGGCACAGGCAAAAGATGCAGCAACTATGTGGTGCAGGGGTTGGGGGCATTTTCTCCTAGAGCTTTGTCTCTCCTAGGTTTCCTGGAGAGTGCTAGAATGTTCGTAGCTAGCTTGCAACCTGCTGATGGTAAGTACCTTCTGAAACGGTTGCATACCACTGTCAGCCAGATACACCCGTTCTCTGGGAGGCCACAAGCACAGGGTATTCCGGTGGTCCCCTATCAAATGCCTGATGTGAATGGTGTTGCAGTCAGCCTGTGCTGTTCCTTTTGGTCTCAGAAGGCAGTCACCCGTTTTGGGGTTTGCTGAATTGGAGAGGGTAATGCGTTTTTGACAGTGCATCTGCAAGGAAACCAGTTCAGTTGGTTGATAATGAGCTGAGAGTTGTTTGCTCCCAGAGGTCTCGGTGTAGGAGCTGAGGTCAAGAATGCAGCGAAGACCCGCTGTCTGACTTGGTGCACCTGAGTAGCCTCAATTTCTTCCCCACGAAAGCAGGGCTCGAAAGAAGACTTCTTACTTTTGTCCTGTGAAATGTGAGGGTCCAAGAGGAGCTTCCACCAAAGCCTGACAAAGCTATTTAAGCAGGCTTCCAGGATGCTATTTCAGCAGGCTGCTGCTTATCGCTGTGGAGAATACATAGGCAGGAACTTGCAGATCGGTGTACAGTTTTCCTCGGGGATGTCCAGACCTAGTTGTCACCACCAAACTAAATACCCAGTAAAGGCAGGCATGTTTTTGCAGTGTCCTTGCCAACTGCTCTATTGAGTGCAATTTCATCAGCTGTCACTACCTAGGTGAGCAAAGTTCAGCTGGCGCATGGCTCCAGTTGTTCTCATTATTTTGGTGTGCGCATTGCGTTCTCTAATCATGGTAAAACTCTGCAGAACGTGGTTTTAAGGTGACAAATTGACCACCGGCAAAGCACTAAACCCAGTAACTTTTGTTTTCTAAGTGTGGCTGTACAAGAGCCGTGAAGCGCAGCTGCTGTTGTGCAGAAGCATGTTTTACCTGACTTAGCCCTAAGCATTAAAGCATCGAGTTTTGTTTCTGTCAGCCAAGAGCTGTTTACCTGGTGACAAATCATAACTGCTCATATTAAATCCAAAGTACGCCAACACATTTTCATAATTATTTCCAAGACATTGCACAGACTTTGTCTGGTGGGCCAGGCAAACAGTTACCGAGCTTGGAGTACAACCCGGAGTCCCAGATTGCATTGCTTGTGAACAGAGAGAAAACCTCCTGTTAAACTCGCCTTGATATGCTCCTGTTAATGGCGCTTCATTTAGCTAGGGATTTAATCGTTCAGGCTGTAAATGGGATACTCCTTTTGTGTCTTGTTTCCATGCTGTGGTATCACTCCAGTCTGCATTTACATTCAGATTTTTCCTGTTGTTCTTTTCTTCTTAGAGCAGCTTTCATTGAAATGCCGATAAAACTTGCCCTTTCTTAGGCTAAACCAGGATGCTTTCAAGGTAAAAAAAAAGGATTCTGCAAATTGAACCATAACTAGTCCCAGGTCTTCAAAAAGACTTTTATTCTCTGTCTGATTTCTAGGCTGTGATCTCATTGGAACAGGTATTGCCTTGACATGTGCATCTCTTGAGGTGAGGCTTCTAGGTGGCAGGAAAAGACAGATTCCTGAGGAAATCAGCATCAGGTTGTGCATGCGAGTAGCTGTTACCATTTCTGTGCTCTTCACAAGCCGTTCTCTGATCATATTGCTAGCAGTTGGACTCCTGAGGCTGCAGAGAATTGGACGCAGAGCATGGGGGAGATGAGGTCATTTTATGCCATAGGATCTTCTGAGGGCTGGATCTCTGCAAAAGCAGGAGTCAGTCGCTCTGTTTCTGATCCTGTATGTTGTGTTTGTCTTCTGCTGGCTGTGGTTTGCTCCTTGCTTGCGCAAGTGAGCTGAAGGGAACTAGACTGCCAAAGGAATACAGTCCCCAGATCTCCCGCAATAGTCCTGATAGCTGTCTTTGCCTTGCAGCCCTTTCTCTGTCGATCCCTCCATCGGGACTCTTGGGATTGGTGACGCCATGCAAGTGACAGTGGAGTTTCACCCACTGAAGACCGGGCACCATTCCAGGTCCTTGGTAGTTCACTATGACACAGGTAAGTGCTGGGCGCTGCGTGGTGCACGCTCTCTGCGTCCTTCAAAGCAGAGCCCTTTCTAAGCAGAATAATGTTAAGTTTGCTTTGTGGGCAACTTCTAAAACATTTTCTTCCAAAACCTCTGCATGTTTCAGTGCTTAGAAGTGAACGGATAAGGGGCAGAGGCTGAGCCTGCATGTCCTGTGCGCTGGTTCCTCCCTGGGGGACCCTGGTGTCAGCATGGTGTTCTGCACCCAGCACCTTCGCGTGACCGTCTTCCGCCATCATTCCCCGTGGTCCCAGCCACCTCAATTCCCTCTCCAGGTGTACCTGCCCTGCCCCAGCTTTACCTTGGATAAAAGTGAAGAATAGTTGGTGTTGAGGGGGTTGTTAAAGTAGATCCCCTCAAATGGGAATGAGATTTTGGAATGCTGTTTTTCTGGGAGTTGCTGAGTGGAGGAGGGAGAAACCTTGACTCTCCATTGCCGCGTGCGTATGCACGCATGAAGTTTTAGTCCATGACAACGCTATGTTTGAAGCATAACGTGGGGAACACATGTCTCTGTCAGACTGTCTCCAGTGCCTGCTGTCTCTTACTCACCTCCGTCCCATGTACTGCTTCTCCATCGTCTTGCCACAGACCTTTTTTTCCATGTTGCCCTCTACCCATCTACAGCCCATGCTTCACAACATCAGGACTAAAGTAGCCAGGACTTGAGGGCTCTTGGGATTTGGCAGGAAGTGCTCAGTGCCGCCCGAGATAGGTGTAAAATGTATGCTAGGGTACAAGAAGCCAAGATCAGGCCACAGGAATACCGTCAGCTTTGTAAGTCACTTGAAGAGTAAGTGGGGAAAACTCAAGAAGAAGGTGCGACATGTTAAAATGCTTCTGTCGGCCTTGGTTCAGCAGAGGTTATCTCGTGATGCTGAACGAGACGCTTTCTCTGTTGCATGTATGCATTTGGTGTGCGTTTTCTCTTGCTTGAAAGAGAGGTTTGGTTTGTCCCTATTCCTGACTGTTGGTCCTGGGAAGCATGATGTCCTAATCCAGGTGATAGTGTGATGCTTTAGCCCAGCTGTGAACATTTTAGTTGTCTCGAGTTTGTAGGAGTTATAAAAATGCTCCTGTATCTTCCAGATGCTCTTTGTGGCTTTATGAGTTGTCACAGCTTTGTTCAATATTTGTCAGTTAATGACATATTCCCAGAGAATGGTTTATGCTCACTCTGAGAAGCTCACGGGATGGGTAACGCTTTCTTGAAAGAACTACTGAAATTTTGGGTAGAGAAGCACAAAAAAGTGCCTCATTTGTATGCATCTGGAGAATCTATAGGGTAAAATTCCGAGGGCTAGATCTTGCTTTGACTCTTGTTCTTACTGCAAAAGAGTACTGGAAAAGTACTACTTTTTCCCTGGAAAAGTACTAGTACTTTTGTGTAATTTCTGACTAATAAGATTATTTCAGGCCCTCAGGTTCCTGTTTTGTGAGAAATCGTGACAAGTCTTTCCTTATTGACATTTCCCGGGCCATTCGTGCTTTTACAAACCTCTCCCATCTGTATCCCATCTATATCCCATATGGATTCCTCAACCGAGAAATCTGTTCAGTCTTCGTACAGAAGCTGCTCCATACTTTTAATTGTACTTTCTGCCCTTCTCTATTAATTTCAAATGCTTCAGCTAGTTTTTTGAGATCAGAACTATACCCAATACTTCAAGACCCACGTGGCCATGGGTTTAGACAGTGAGGTGACAGTTTTCATGGTGTTTATTTTGTAGTAGTTTGTCTTGATGGTTGTGGAGGATTAGCTTGTGTTTCCATAAACCTGAGTTGTGCATGCTCGAAGCACTGTGCCTATCTCCCATTTCTTGGGTCCTGGCTCATCTGCTTGCCAACGTATGCCGAGTATTCAGCGCAGGGGAAAGGTAATGCTTATAAAGCATGGCCGTCTCTGTAACTCTTCTGAAGTTCAGTTATTTTTATATGCTAAATTGTCCATTCTGGGAGGCAGATTGTCCAGTCCTTGGAAACATTGCTGGTGTTCTCCCAACGTAACTCAGCTCTGGCCACAAATCCCTGCCACTCCAGACTCCCTTAAGAGCAAAGAAATTGAGGATTGTACAGGCATGAAGGCTGAATTCTCCATGTGCAGACATGAATGACTGACCGTAGAGATCTACTGTTTTAAGGGCGAGTCTTGCCTCATTCCCCAACCCGGCTCCCAGAACGAATGTGATTCTGCTGCGTTGCCTGGCTTAGGATTTGAGGAGTCCGTCCAGCTCTCCCCTTGTGTTGTTGCATGGCAGCCTTTTAAAGGCAGGTCCATCCACTGGCTGCCTTGCGGTAAGCCCTGCAGTGAAGAGAAGGCTCTGCCTTTGCAGAGGGATGCTCTCCAGGCTATGGCCGGGCTGCTGTGCTTGTCAGTGGGGGCTGGCTCTGAGGCTTTAAGCACCACTCCCTAGAAATGCCATTGCTGGAGAGCATGTCTGATGTTTGCTGTTTGCATCTCACCTGGGAAACACTCGCCCACAACAGGAAGAGTGGGCTTGGTAGTGATGTTTGAGCTCGGTTGACTCCCAGGAGTTCCTTGGTTGGGAAGAATGACGGTTTGAAAGCTCTGGGAATGAGGGAGCCTTTGGTGGGAGTCTGTTCCAGAGGGTGAAATGCTGGCAGGTACCCCAGCAAGACTCCAGCCATTAATCAGTTGATGTGCACAGGCAAGGCTCTCTCCTCTTCAGCTTGGTCTGAGGTGGAAAGCAAAGATGTCCTCACTCTGGTCGTTGAATAGCTTGGGAATATGCAGCGTAGACTTGCACCCTCGGGCATAAGCAACAGGATCCAGGCTGAAGAAATGGGCTTGCAGGACTGTAATGGGCAGGCTGGTGTGGGCCGTGCCCCACCAGTCTCATTTTGACATATCTTCACAAACCCACAGCAAGTGATGGCACTGCTTCTACAACACAGTGAAGTTCTCTTCGGCGTGCCATCCTGCGGTGGGCTGTCACTTCACTTGTTCCTCTGAACCTCCCTTTTCTGCCCACGTGCATCTGCCCAGGCATCTTTGCTTGTCAATTACAAGGGATCCTCAGGAGAGACCCACCACTGGTGGTGTGCCTGCAGGAGACCCTGGTCAAGCTGTGACTGTGGTGGGACTCCTCAGAGTCACCTGAATGACTTTGATGCAGAATTCCCTGTGACCTGAGTGGGATGGCAACCCAAAGGGCACCTGGGCACGTCTGAAAAATCTCACTGTAAATGCTGTCACCTTGGGGATAAACCTCTACAAACACACCCAGAAATAAGGTGCTTTAGATGGTGTCCAGGACATCCTTGTGCTGTACACACGCAGCTGTCGGGATGAGATAAATGTGCTGATCCGTGGAACTGCTAATACAGCTAAAAGTTGTAACGCTTTCTTCTGTTACCTGTGGTTTGCTCTGTTCCTGGTACTTCCATCAGCAAGTGAGATGAGCAAAGACTGCCCTTTGCTTTGTTGCAGGTGAAGATACCCACACGAGCCTTTATGGAGCAGCTGGAGATGTCAACATCAGGCTAGACAGGAACTCCTTGGCAGTTGAGAAGACTTACCTCTCGCTGTCAAACCAGAGATCCGTGGTCATCCACAATCGGAGTGAAATCATAGCCCACTTCCAGTGGAAGGCTTTTGCTACACAGGAAGAGGAGGATCACTGGAAGCTGAGGTTCGTTTGAAAGATTTGTTTCTGTAAGATATGTTGCCCAAGGGTAAAACTGACTTGTGGCCTCAGGGGGGTGTTGGTGCTTTTGAACGGTTTAGGACAAGTAAACCATCCCCAGCATCAGGGTATGTGTCACTGAGCTTCAGGGTACTGGAGCTCAGCACTTCCCATTCCAGTTCCACCCATATTCCAGCTGAGGATGATGTTTTGTAGAGGAAAGGTTGGTTGCAATGACTGGATAGCAAATTGGTGGTTTGTGGGAGAACAAACCACTGAGGTCCAGAGATCCCTGCGCTACAGAGGGTCCATGAGGAAAGTGTCAGCACTCATTACCTGGGACGTAATGTAGCTGCAGGTAACATAACTATAACGATAGTCACTGCAGTTTCTTCCGCTCCAGCTTTGATAAGATGGCAGGCTCCTTTTCCAGCAATGTGCAGGGTAGAGTGAAAGTTGAGGCCACCCTGCTGTAGGGTGTTAATTGCCTTGCGCTGCTCTGGTTTCCAGCACCAGGAGGTATTTGTGCCCTTCCTTCGAGGCTGGGGAGAGTTTGGAGGTGGAGGGTTCTGCAGGGAAGGTAGGGCAGCACAGGACCCGGAAGTGCATTTGGGCTTCAGCCACCCGTGTCTTCATGGTGGCGAGAGATGGGGCAAGTTCTTGAAAGGGTGTCTTTGCTCAAGCTTTGAAATTCCCATTTCAGGCAGCAGAGAAACACTTGCAGCCCGGGGGGGTGAATTGGAGATGACACTTAAAGGCTTGGGTGATTTAGAGAATCCTTGTGTGACTTTTCAGACTTGGATGGATGTAGGTATATAGGAGTTAGTGTGAACCCGTAGCTGATCAGGAAACTGCCTTAAAGTGGAGCACTTTCTAAGGGCCTCTGAGCAAATAAAGTGCAATGTAATTAGGTCAGAAATGCCTTGAAGGCCAAAACTAGTTTTCCACTGTTCTCTCTTTTTAATGACACAGTGTGTGCCTTCTGTGCAAGCTCAGTGTGTTGAAAGGAAACCTCCTGACCTTCTCTTGGTACTTCCCTGGCCCATTCCTTTACCGTCACTTCCCAGCTGCCTGTCTCAGCCTGGACCCTGAGTGATCCTCTTTCCCCTCAGAAGCAACCAGGTTTCCCGACTTCAACCGGATTTTCTTTTTCTTTTTTTCCAATTACATTTGATCTCGTGCCAGTTTGTGTCTTAGAGTCTGAGCAGTCCATCCCCTTGGAAGTCTTAGGGATGGTCATAGCTCTAAGGCCACTGTCCTGCTGCCAGAGAAGCAGGGATCCCCTGGTGGAAGGCAGTATAGGGAACTGGGAGCAGGCATTGTTTGCTTATCCCCGCTGGTCCCAAAAGGAAGGAAAAGGAGTGATGCTTGTAACCTGCAGCTGAACCCCAGGTGCTTCTCCCCTTGCCAGTGAAGCCCTGCAGTGGGTGCTCCTTGATCTTTATCTGCCTCCCCCGAGCAGCTCTATGGTGGGAAAAGGCAGTTGAGGTTGGTGGATTCTCCATCAGTTGTGGCAGTGGCTTTGAGCCGGGAGGCTCTCTTGAGGGCTGCTAGCTTTCCAAAAACTCTTCTTAACTTGTGAGTGTGGAGTAAAACTACCTGCCACGCCAGGGAGCAACAAGTGATCATCTTGCTGAGCTGCTGCTGCTGTTCCTCCCCGAGTGCGTTGCTGCCCCTGCACTTACCCGGCAGTCTCTGCAAATATGTTGCTTATTGAATTATCTGTTTGGTTTGTCTCTCCCCGTGGCCGCAGACTGTGTCGCAGGCTGCAGAGGCAGGAGGAGGACAAGACGGATTGCTTCCTCAAGGAGTGCACGGTGGACCCCACTCTCCGAGAACGCCTTTCCCTTCTCTCCCGCACCTTCTGGAACCAGAGGGCAAAGGTGCAAGGAGACTCCATGCTTTTCTCCGATGATATCTTCGCCGTTGAGCCGATGGTAAGCTGTAGCTGAGAAGCTCCCCTCCTCCTCCTGCGCCTCCCTGAATGAGGTCACTTGGCAGATCCCTGCATCAGCTGCCTTCATGTGCTGAGAGAAAACGTCAGGTTTCTAGTGAGGCTGGGAGAGCTTGTTGCAAAAACCACTTCTGAACTGCGGGCTCCTGACAGGCAGCGAGAGCCTGCCTAAAGCTGAGCTACTGCAAGGGCTATAAATAAGTGTTCTTAGAGTGTTCAGAGGTATTGATTATTATATGTAAGGGCACACCTGACGCATACTGTATGGGGAGTAACAAAGGGTATTAGAGCACTGTCAGTTCACATATTGACCTGAAGAATGAAATGGTCCTCTGTGGAAAGGAGGCCAAATTCAGCCCAAGTTTAGTCATGGAAACAACAGTCCCTTTGTATAACCTGGACTTACACCATGTCTGAATCTCCCTTCCAATGGCATCTGTGAGCCTGGACACAAGACTGGCAGGTTTTTTTTGAGTTGTATGACACATAGGTACAGAAAAATCTTTGCTTTTCTGTTTCTGCAAGCAAAACCCCATGTCTTTCAATCAACCAGAGCTCTGATTCTGAGTATTTGCATGGTCTGAGACGAAGAATGCCTGCTGTCTGAGCAGTGCAAAATCCCTTCTCATCTTGGAGTGAACCCTAGAATAAGCCCAACCTCTTCTTTTTTTAAAATAGGGGAAACTAATTTTTTTTTTTTAACCAAGGAAGGGGATCGTGTTCTCTTCTTGGTTACTCCTTTAGCCCATCAAAGGCTGAGAGCCAGCAATGTCAGCACAACTGCAGTTTCACACCACTGTAGCTGACAGCAGCATGGTGTGACCAAGAGACTGTGTCAGAGCAGTAGGAGTATTGTAGAGTGGGAGCTGATGAGCTGAGCATGAAGGGCATCGTGCGATGCATTAGAGTTGATTTTGGAGTGTGTCCCAAGGCTCCTGCTTCATTACAGTTGGAGTATGACTCCAGAACTAGCTCAACCCCTCCTTGAGCTCCTGAAGTGCATTAAGGTGAGGTCCCGAAGTCTGGCTGCCCACAGTACTGCGTGCTGGTACTCCATGTAATGATGTACAGACATGAAGTGTAGCCAGGTCCCTTTTCCTTAGACTGGCTGGTACCTCTGAAGAAATCCTGCTGGATTCGCTGGAATTTGGTTGCCAGTTGGGTTGCTTCGTTGTAGCCCTAATTTAACAAAATGCCTCTCCCGGGTGCCAGTAAAGGTAAGGGACTTGGACAGTTTTTTGCAGCTGCTTCCAGACTCTTTTATAAATTTTGTTGGCAAGTGTTACTTGCTCCTTGCTCTTCACTGATGCTCTAAATATAGGCTACAGGGCTGTGGTTGAAAACAAGTCACGTAACGTTTAAAGATAAATGGTTTGCTGTCTGCTTCTGTTTTAGGAGGGAGATGTCTGGCCAAATTCTTCGGCTGAAATCAGGGTGATCTTTAAACCCCGAGAAGCCAGAGTGTATCAACAAGCGGTCTACTGTGAAATCTCAGGTACAGCTCCTTTCTCCTGCTTCTGTTACCCATGGTGAAGGCGAGGCACAAATAGTCTTCCAGCCCCCTCGGTTCTCGGGTAGTTGCTGGGAAGGGTGAGTGGTCAGCAGGTCAGGGCTGGCACATGCCCGCTGTCCCTGTGGTTTCCAGGTGATCTCCTGTCCAAGGCCAGCCCTCGGGATGTCTGGCTACAAGCTTGGATCACTGGTCCCAGAACAACCAAAGCAGTGAAGGGATAAGCTTTCATGCCATGGGTTTGCCAGCATTTGCTCTGCTGCGAGGTGCCTGGAAAGGCCAAAGAATGACACAGCAGAACAGCTTTTGTGGACGAGCACTAAGCCCCTATAGACCATATACTTCCAAGATGAATCTTTATTACACGGATGCATCATCAGACTCCTGAGGCAGCAGGAGCTGAGTTACAAATGTGCTCCCAGACCCTGGATCACCTCCCGCTCCCCAGATGCTGTCAGACCTCAGGTGACTGAGCCCCGCTGAGCGCGGGGTGTCTGCAAAAAGACCACTTCTGGCCAGCCCGTGCTTCTCTCCCTGCGTGGGAATTGTCACCTCGTGGCTCGGAGTCTCCAGTGCATACGGGTAGCGTTGCACAGGCCTTGCTGTACTCAGCAGGGTGAACGTCCTCCCTGGGAATCGGAATCGGAGCAGTCCGCTGGACAAGCTTTATGCCCATCCTGTCTTACGGAAGTGCTGTCAAGTCTTCTTCTGGGAGCGGTGACTGTTGATGTGCGTATGGCCGTTAGCAGGGAGCTTCGCCTTGCTTGGGCTCGTAATTCTCGGCTCCTGTGCTGTTGTCTCTGATTGCATCAGTATAGATGGCAGATTTTTACCTTCAGTTCTGTTTTGTGAGCTTTGTGCCTTCACTGAATGGATTTCAAAGCTCATCTAAGTGTGTGGGAAGAAATTCAGAGATTGTGTTTTAAACTCAGCATCCCGTTTTCAGGGTGCAAACTGATGACTAAATTAGAAACCAGCCCAAGGGCATATGTCCTGAGGGAGGAGAAGGGTCCCATATCTTCTCCTGGAGCATCTAGAGCTGGTCCCATCCATCGCGGAGTCAGGGACTAGCATTGAGGCAGGCTGGAAAATCCAGGGCAACAGAGGGAATTACTGTACTGAAACGGAAATCTCTCCCCAGGCCGAGAGACCAGGCTGCCCCTGCGCATCAAAGGTGAAGGCATAGGGCCCCGGCTCCGCTTCAGCTTTGACCAGCTGGACATCGGGAAGGTTTTCATTGGATCAGCCCACAGCTATGAGGTGAGCAGGAGGGGTTCGCAGGGGTTGGGCTGGATCCTCATGGCTCCTGGGGCAACGCTGAGCTGAGCCTCGTGGACCTGCAGGATTCCTGGCAACTCAGGCAGTTGTAAGCAGGGAATATTTGACATACTAGTCAAATTTGGGGGGTTTCACAGAATCTGAATACTTTTGATGGGGTCTGAAAGGTGTGCATTTTCGTGAAGGCCTAGGCCCTGCTTTTTGGCAATCTCCATTTGAGATCAGCTGGGAGGCTTCATGCAAAGAAAAAACCCCTTGACACATGAAAGCAGCACTGGGTCAAAAGGATAAGTATTCAGAGGCTTTTGTTTCAGCCCTAGATGCAAAGCGCCTTTGTACTCTGGCTCTTAAAAAGCAGCTGGAACAAATTTACTGTGTTTGAACTCAAGTCCCTTGCAAAGAGTTTTCAGTTAAGCGCATCCTACCAATTCCTGGGAGTCGGAGGAAAGCCATCCAGCCTCCTGGCTCAGAGCTGTCCCTAGGAAAGAAATTGGGAGTGCTTCCCCTCGCTGACGAGCCCCTCACCACGCTTCGGGCTTGGTGCAAAAGACAAAGCATTTCTGGAAATGAAGCAAAGGAACTTTCTGTATATTTGCCTCCCCCCAATGGTGTCGAGTCTTCTGCAAAAAAAAGATAGAGCAAATGAAAGAGGTAGAAGACGAGGCAATACATCATGCCAGACGCTTTCAAAACCTTGACTGTGGCAGGGAAGGACACATTAAGGTGTTTTCTTACGGAAAGATTGTGCTCTCTGTGCATTTTTAATGCTGATACTTTATTGATTCTCTCTCTATCAATTTATGATTTTCATTACTCGAGAAAATATGATTAAGTAGATGAAGCTGTTAGTGCTTTCCTAAGCAGCTAGACTGGAGGTAAACCTCAGCTCAGCGTAGGATCCCTAAGTGCAATTTGTAACTAAGGTGTAAAACACACAAGAGGCGAGAGTAGTGTTCAAGTTACCATTGTGGAGTTTGAATACATGCATATTTTCAGCAGCAGCTGCAAAGTTGAAAAACAAAGGATGTTTCTATGCTTCTGTCTCAGTTTTTCTGACAGGTTTTGCAAGGACAAAAATTAGGGAAAAGAAATTCAAAGCAGATAGCTAAGTCCACGGAAATGGCAGGATTTCACCCTGCAGCAATCAGAAACTTTACAGCTTTGCTTTGGGTATGTTTGCTGGTGACTGACAGCGTGCCGGTACTCACAGGCAGATGTGGGCATTTCTCGCCCAACATGAAAAGAGCTGAATTTCAACAAACGCTGCAGGATTGTGTCAGTTGTTCGAGGCAGTAGATCTCTCGAGCATTCAACAAAATATGGCTTGGTTCTAAATTTGCAGTTTATTCCAGTAATGGTAAAATCTTAGATGGTGGCTGTGAATATTTAGGAAAGAGAAATTCTTCGGAATAGATGGAGCTGCTGTGCACCTCACGCTCATTCTTTCCTGACATGTCTGTTGGAGCAAAGACTAAGAAAGTATCACCTTAAAGAAAAAAGAAGAGAAACCTAACTTCTATACTGTAGCAGAGTTGGGGAGTGCTTCTGAAGTTGGTTATAGTGCTGGCCTGAGGGGTCTTCTACATGCAATGAAATGCAATGGAAGCTGACCATGTTCTGCCCTTGGCAGGACCAGGCTCATGAGGAGCAGAAGCAGTTGTGTGATGATCCACTAGTAACTGCCCTTCGTTGCTCTTAGGGACAGGTCTGAATCAACTCGCTGATGCTGAGCAGGTCCTCTGCACTGCAAGTCAGAGTGGACTGCTCTGTATCAGTAGAATAAACCCAGCGTGACTCTGTTTGGATGAAGTTATCACTGCTTTGCATGTAAAAACCCAAAGGCAGAACTTGTCCTGTTGCATATTCTTTGGCTTCTGCCAAAGAGCAGCACATGGCATCTTCTGTCTTTTTGCAGATGTTACTTGTTTAATGGGAAAACAAGTCAGCCTTCTGTAAGAAAGGAAGATTCCTTATGTATTTCCATTTCGCTTTCTTGCTGCTGCAGGCGGTCCTGTTTAACAAAGGAGCCATCGATGCTTTCTTCCAGTTGGTCCCTCCAGCTACAGCTCTGGGCTCCTGCTTCACCTTTCTCCCCCAGGAGGGCACCATTTTGCTGGACGGGCTCCAGGTCATCCGGATCTTCTTCAGTTCCACCATCCTGGGGCAGTTCACAGAAGAATTCAAGTTCAGTGTGAATGGATCCCCTGAGCCTGTGACCTTGACTATCAGGTGAGGAGGGTTATAGGAGCTTGGTGGGCACATCTGTAGCTCTCTCTGGGTAATCAGCTCCCCCCTACCTCATTTTATGATGGAGCAGAGAAAAAAGGGGTTGTCTAAGGTCTTTGTCTTGGCTCAGATCCTAGCATCCCCCCACTAAGAGCCAAGGCTTTTTCACCTTGACTCCAGTTTGAACCTTGCAATTGCAGCAGCCAAGAAAGTGTAAATGTCCGCGAGAGGAAATCATAGAATGGTTTGGGTTGGAAGGGACCTTTAAAGGTCATCTAGTCCAACGCCCCTGCAGTGAGCAGGGACATCTTCAAGTAGACCAGGTTGTTCAGAGCCCCGTCCAGCTTGACCTTGACTGTTTCCAGGGATGGGGCATCTACCACCTCTCTGGGTCAACCTGTGCCAGTGCCTCACCACCCTCATTGTAAAACATTTCTTCCTTCTATCTAGTCTGAATCTGCCCTCTTTCAGTTTAAAGCCATTACCCCTTGTCCTATTGCTACAGGCCCTGCTAAAAAGTCTGTCCCCGTCTTTCTTATAAGCCCCCTTTAAGTATTGAAAGGCCACAAGAAGGTCTCCCCGGAGCCTTCTCTTCTCCAGGCTGACCAACCCCAACTCTCTCAGCCTTTCTTCATAGGAGAGGTGTTGCATCGCTCTGATAGTTTTTGTGTCCCTCCTCTGGACCTGCCTCAACAGGTCCATGTCTTTCCTGTGCTGAGGACTCCAGAGCTGGACGCAGTACTGCAGGTGGGGTCTCACCAGGCGGAGTAGAGGGGCAGAATCACCTCCCTTGAGCTGCTGGCCACCTATGACCATGCCTCCTCTGCTCTCAATACGCAGTTTAACTTTCAAAGTCTTGGGTTCCTCTAGGAAGCAGCTTTGCCTTCATGGTTGAGCCAGGTTGGCTCTGTGACTTTCTAGACACTGTTTTCCCAGAATTTGGCAGCAGCAGGTTCCTTTTGTGACCCTTTGACATCTCTGTGTGAGGACCGTGGGGCTTTAAGTGACTACCCATGCTGGAAAAAAGTTTGACTGGAGGCCGTACGGGAAAGGTGTGGAGATGCCTGCTGCCCTGTCCCGGTACCCAGGAGCTGAAGTGACTCCTTCCTACAGGTAGCTCATTCCCCCTTGGGCCATGGCAGACAGTGTGATGGTATCAGCTTTGGGCAGTAGATGGTCTGGGATGTCCCACTGAACACCCAGCAAGGCCAAGAGGACTTTGGAGAGGGGCCAGCCTGGGTGATTCTGCAGCCAGAAGCAGTGTTTTTAAAATCCTCTGTTAACATTCCATACAAAATGGGTAGCAGCAGCCTCAACATCTTCTCTCAGGCTAATGCGTTGGGACAAGCTGTCCTCCCGGCTCTTGTGCAGTGAGTGCTATGGTACCTCCTTTCTGCAGCCAGAAACGTGCTGATGCGGGAGACGGGAAGCTCTGCAGCAAGTACTGTCACAA
The DNA here is from genome assembly GCF_030936135.1 of Gavia stellata. Taxonomy (NCBI): domain Eukaryota; kingdom Metazoa; phylum Chordata; class Aves; order Gaviiformes; family Gaviidae; genus Gavia; species Gavia stellata. The sequence continues at coordinate 281,388 of NW_026777184.1, read as the reverse complement.
GGACTTGGGCATCATCCCCTGGGCTGGTGCCACTGCAAAAGATAATCCTCGCTGAGCAAGAGGGGAGAAGGGGGGAAAAAAAAAAAGCTGATGAAAGGAGAGGCAAAGCTCATTTCTCAGGACCACAGCAGCATGTGAACTTGTCCCAGCAAGTCTTAACCATGAGCTGCTGGGATCATGTGGTGTAGGCAGGGAAGCTGGTGCTGGGTGCTCTGGAGCTTTGGGGCTGGCTGAAGTGGTCCTTTTTTCCCCACTGGTGCCCTGGCTGCCAGTGCCCAGCACGTCCTCCCCTTCTCTGTGGCCACTCTGCCCTGTTCTGCCAGCACAGCCCTGAGCTCGGTGCAGGCCTTATGTCTCAGTGAAAGAGGATTGCTGGTCCTTTTTTATTTATTTCTTCCCCATCCTTGTATTCCTCCTTTCTAGGTGGTGGCTCCTATGCAGCCCATCTGAGGGTACCCCAGCATGCCCACCTGCTCCGGTACAGCTGTCCCTCAGCAGTAATTCCCATTGCAGTCCACTCTGCTCTGAGATGTCATCGGCCTCCTTGATTTCTGCCTCGCCTTTGTTTCAAGGATCCCTATCCAGTCCTTATCTCTCATTCTCCAGCCCCACAGCTCAAGCAGTTTGTTTTCAAAGGCCTTTGAGATGTCCACCCACCAGGTCAAGCTGAGCCTCCCTCGTCAGGAAGTTTTAAGCACTGGATTTAGTCCTCCATGGAGAAAAACTCCCAGCTCTTTTGAATGGAGGCGAGCTGGCTGGTGGGAGACTGGGCTGCAAAGGAAGGAAGGAATGGGGATGAGTGTTGAAGTGGTTCCTCTCCCACCTTGTGTTATCTTTCGTGCTCTGCAAGGACCCTGATCTCCCTTCACAAGTGCATTATCTAATGCAACTGTAAAACGCAGTAGTTGCCAAAACCACTGCCCTTTCCCCCATTTTTTCGCGAGCTGTGCTGTTATCAGCTGTGGTGCACGGAGCTCTGGGTTGGCTCCTTGCTCGAGCCTTCTGGGCAGTCATTCAGGTTTAACTTACCTGAGTACAGATACGGCGCACTCAGCAGAAATGGCAGTCATTTCTCCGCTTGCCTGGCAAGGCTTATCCTTGGCAGTTTCCCAGTGTGATCCCCAGTCATGGTTGGTTTGGAGGTAGTTTTCCATCGTCTCGTGGCAAGTGCTGTGACGGAAAGCATACCTGCTCCCTTTGCTCCATCCAAAGCAAGGTGTTAGGGCTTGGGCGGTGAGGTCTGATTATGTGAGGTCCTTGGAGAGGGAACTTCATCATCATCATCATCAGGGATTTGCTCCCTGAATTAGTCTCAGGAACTGCTTCAGCTCCAAGAATCGAGAATTAGTATTGGACTGAAACTCCTGAAAGTCAGTTTTTGAGTGCTTTTTAACTATGCAATCAGAAGATGCCGAAACCATAGGTGATTTTTCTTGGGAAGGAACCCAACCTTACAAGGTCCTGAATGCTTGTTTCTTTGGTGTTTAGAAAGGGATGCTGGAAATGGGACACCACGGATGAACGCAGGTCCCTCCTGCGGGATGCTGGGGTCTGTTCATGTGCCGAACAGAGCCAGTGGCAGTCCTGTGACTAAAACTAGAAGGCAGCATTCACTGTGGTCCTTGATTTTTAACTAAGAGGCAGAGCTGGCATTGATTGTCATCAACCGTGAAATAAATTAATGGCTGTTGTGCAGCTCCAAGTGCTGATTTCAGGGGATTTTGGTGAGTTTTGGAGTTTGGAGCCTGGCTGCTGAATTTAAGGACAGGTGAGGAGGTGTGGTGGGTTCAGGACACCCGTGTTGGGTGGTTGGAGACGTGTGTTGCTCTTGGATGTGTCAGCTGGTGCACTGGTGACAAGCTGATCCTTTTCCCCAAGATTCAGCTGTCCGCTGTGTAGAACTGTTGCTGCTCTTGTTGTGGCCAGTGGGTATCTGGGAGCTCCCCTGGCTTCATGCCTCCAAATCCTGCATGCCTAATGTTTGCATGGATCAAGATGATGTGAGGACAAGATGTTCATATACTCCATGGGAACACCAGTTCCAGCAAAGAAATACCAAAGCAGAGAAGCTGCAGCTGGCAAAGCTAGTACAATGGGTCCACTTTTGTGTGGAGACCTCTGTGTCATCATGTTACAGATGGGGAAACTGAGGCACGGAGCCATCACTTGTTCAGGGTCCTTCATCAGGCCAGCAGCAACTTGGGGGCATACCCTGCCTGACATGGTGCCCTAAGGCACATCAGCAGCTATCAGCTGCTGACCGCTTTGCTTTGGCTGTCTCCTGTCCACATGGATGCCGTGCTGAGCAGAAAGGCGACAGGTTGATTTGAAGCCCGCTGTGGTTCTGAGACCAGCTTTTATCCCTCCGAGCAGTAACGAAAGCCGAACACTTTGCATTTCTCTTTAACCAAACCAATGCCTCCTCTGCCTGTCTTTGTCCTCACAGGGGCTGTGTCATCGGACCGACTTTTCATTTCAATGTACCTTCCCTCCGCTTCGGTGACGTCTCCTTTGGTGACGGAAGCGGAGGCCGGAGCGGGCAGCGGCGGAGGGCGCGGCGCGGCCGGGGGGAGCGAGATGCCTGTGACCGTGGGCCCGTACGGGCAATCACAGCCCAGCTGCTTTGACAGAGTAAAGATGGGTTTCATGATGGGCTTTGCAGTGGGTATGGCAGCAGGAGCGCTGTTTGCCACATTTTCCTGCCTCAGGATTGGCATGAGAGGACGAGAGCTGATGGGTGGAGTTGGCAAAACGATGATGCAAAGTGGGGGGACGTTTGGGACATTCATGGCTATTGGTATGGGAATCCGCTGCTAACCTGGAGCTTGGGTTTTAACCCGGAGTGCCCCGGTCCAGCCATTCCTCCTCTGTACCATAATAAAATCTTTAGATACCTGGGAAAAAAAAAAAAAAGGCGAAGCCACCGAGGGGAAGGGCTCCGGAGCAGAGGATCGCGACGGGGGACCCTTCCTAGGGCGGCTAACGGCGAAGGCGAAAGCTCAGGGAGAGAGAGGGTGCCCCAGCCCGCCCCCACACCGCCCCCCCGAGCCGGCAGCCCGAGCTCCTGACGAGCGGCAGCTCTGACTCAGCGTGGGCGGGGACTAGAGGGGCGGCGTTCCAACGCCCTCGGGTACAAGAGCAGCCCCCAGGGAGCGCGAGCGACCCGGAGCGTGGCGAACAGGGCGGGCAAACAGGACGTGGCGCGTCAGAAGGGCGTGGCGCGTCAGTTCGCGCGGGCAGGGCGCAGTCCTGCCCTCCTGGCTCTGAAGGCTCTCCGGACGAGTGGTCACTGCCCCCCCAGAAGAGGCCCCGCCATGGTCTCCACTCGGCCGAAAGCCATTGCCAGAAGGAATGTGGCGACCCGGACGGAGCTCCCGCCCAAGCACGCGGCTGTCCAGGTCTCCGGCTGCCAGGAGTGCCTGAGCCTGTTGCTGGCGCCGGAGGACCAGAGAGACAACGCCTGCGTGCGGTGCGACCAGGTGAACGATCTGCTCAGCCTGGTGGCAGAGCTGAAGGAGGAGGTGGAGAGGCTGAGGAGTATCAGGGAGTGCGAGAGGGAGATAGACTGGTGGAGCTACGCCCTACCGTCCCTGAGGCAAAGGCAGCAGAGGGAGGCTCCACGAGAAGCAGAGGCCCCCTTACCCTCTTGCCACCAGGCAGAAGGAGGGGACCTAGGAGGCGAAGGGGAATGGAAAAAGGTCCCTGCTCGGGGCCGCAGGCGAATCCCCTCCCGGCCTCCCTCACCTTCTCAGCTGCCCCTACATAACAGATATGGGACTCTGGAACTTGAGGGCCCGGCCCACGAGCTTTCTCACTTCTACTCTTCTGATTCTCTCCCCCTCCCCACCTGGGGGGAGTGAGTGAGCGGCTGTGTGGTGCTTAGTTGCCAGCTGGGCTTAAACCATGACACCATGTCCAGAGGGCTGTGGAACATCTCCAAGGACAGAGACTCCACAAGCTCCCTGGGCAGCCTGTGCCTGTGCTCGTCTGCCGCACAGCACCCTTTGCACTTCCCCTTGTTGAACTGCATGAGGTCCCTGTCAGCCCATCTCTCCAGCCTGCCCAGGTCCCTCGGGATGGCAGCACAACCCCCCGGCCTAAGCGCCACTCCCGGTCTGCTGTCATCTGGCAATTGCTGAGGGTGCACTCTGCCCGTCACCCAGACCATTCGTTATGGAAGATGTTAAACGGGATCGGAACTGGTCCTGACCCCTGGGCAACACCACTTGTTCCTGGCCTCCAACTAGACTTGGTGCCACTGAGCAGCACCTCAGGGCCTGGCCGTTCAGCCTGTTTCAGCCCCGCTCGCTGTCAGCTCATCCAGCCCAGTTCCAATCGAGTGACTTGAAGTCCGTATTTAAAAAGAAGAGATTGCAAGATGGGCATATGCAAGCACACTGCTTTCAAAATCCCATGACATAAATTCCTAGGACTGGGTATTTCCACCAATTGCCCCAAAACCTCTAGAGAAGGAAACGCCTCACAAATTACAAATGCAAGGCCAACAGGTGTTTTTAATTCTGGCTTTGGCTTTTCTGCCTGTTGGTTCCAAGGGAGTGTTATTTTTGCAAGGCGATCCCAAAAGCTGAACACAGATTAAAGCTCTTCCTCGAGGGACCTGTGGGCAGGCAGGCCAGCCGGCAGAGCTGCCCGAGTCTCTGGAAGGTCTCTCTGAGCTCTCCCTGGCCAGAGGCAACACTGGGAGGAGGCACAGGGTGGGCTGCTGCTGCCCTTTCTGCAGCTTGGTCCCTGCTGGGGGCAGTTTTAGTGCTTCCTGGGTTCTTCCTCCTCTTCCTCTCCAGCATTGCACAAGTCAGATGCAGTGCTCCTCCCTCATCCAGGGTCGCAATCCACCCCCAGCACCACAGCAGCACCCCGAGTCTTTGTCCGATGTGCATCTCTGGGGTGCTGAAACCCTCCTCCTCCTCTTCCCTGCTGAGGGGTCATAGTCTGGTGTCCACAAACCGGCTTTGGCGATCACAGCCCCGCCGTGGGGATCTGCTTCGCTCTCTGTGCCTCAGCTGAGCTTGCTCCCGAGCAGCCCTGGGTGCAGGAGCCAGCTGAGAGCTGGCATTGGAGAGCCCTGGAGCTGCATCATCCCTTGGGGCTTGGTCACAACATGGAGAACTTGCTCTCCCCCTCCTCCTCCTCCTTGCTGTGCGGCGATAGTCCACGATCTCCAAAAAACGGCTGCGGAGATCATAGCCCCGCCGCAGGGATCTGCTATGCTCTCTCTGCATTGGCAGGGTTTGCTCCCGAGCAGCACTGGCTGCGGGAGCCAGCTGGGAGCTGCCGCTGGAGGGCCCTGGAGCTGCATCATCCCTGGGATCATGGTCATGACTTGGAGGACTAGTTGTCTTCCTCCTCCTCCCGGTTGAGTGGTCATAGTCCGTGGTGTCCACGAACCAGCTGCGGAGATCTTTTCCCCACTGCGGGGATCTGCTGCGGGCCCTCTCCCTGGCACCATGCCTCTGGCAGCGGGAAGAGGGGCTGAACCCGTGCTCCTCTTTGTTGCGGTCTTCTCGCACGGTGCGCAGCGCACGGTCAAACGGTTGACAGCAGACTGGGCACGCAGCTTTCCTTCTGGACACCAGCCTTATACAGGCGCAGGAGAAGCGATGCAAGCAGAAGCCCACGTAGGAGGCGATGCTGAGCCTGCCTGGCCAGAAGGACCACGGCCAGCCTGCAGATGCTTCCCGGGCACCTGCCCACATCAGCTGGCTGGCACCGGCTGTTGCGGAGGAGCTGCTGTTCGCTGGAGAGTCCTCCATGCCCACTGGCATGTCCTGCAAAGAGAGCTGTGAAAAGGTCCTGCCCTTTCCTCCCAAAAGGACCAGAAGAGTGGGGAAACCCCAGAAGCTGTGGGAGGGGACAGCTAAGGGCCTCCCAGAGGCTCTCCTGGAGGGCTGCAAACGCAGAAGGGCCAAAGACAGACAAACGGGATGGATCTAGGTGGGATGCTTTGAGAGGGAGCAGCGTTGTGGCTGTGAAGAAAGCTGCAGTGTGGGAGGGAAGAGAGAGCAATGCCAAGATCCCAGAAAGAAAGCCATTGTCCACCTGGTGCCCTGTCCCACCTCCCCAGAGTTACCTTAGTCTGATGAGGCAGACCCTGTGCTCCCACAGAAGCCAGCTGCTTGCTGCCAGCCCACCACCAACTGAGGGAGGAACGGGCACGTGATGGTGCCGGCGAGGAAGAAGCCCCTTCTCCAATTTTCAAATCAGAGCGCCTGGAGAAAAAAAGAGTCATCTCTGTTTAGGGCTGTTCTTGCAGCCTTCTCTGGGGTTCAGTCATTTTCTTGGAGTGGTTTCTATGACAGAGAGAAGGCACAACCAAGACTACAAGTGGGAAATTCGATTGGGGTCTTCCCACCAGGTCTGCCCCTGTCAGAGCAAGTCCTTGTCTTCATACCCCCTACGGCCTCCGTTTCATAGAATCATAGAATGGTTTGGGTTGGAAGGGACCTTAAAGGCCATCTAGTTCCAACTCTCCTGCCACGTCCAGGGACACCTTCCACTAGACCGGGTCGCTGAAAGCCCCGTCCAACCTGGCCTTGAACACTTCCAGGGAGGGCGCAGCCACAGCTTCTCTGGGCAACCTCTTCCAGCGTCTCACCACCCTCACAGTAAAGAATTCCTTCCCAACAGCTAATTGAAATCTTCCCTCTTTCAGTTTAAAACAATTACCCCTCATCCCATCACTACAGTCCCTGATGAAGAGTCCCTCCCCGCCTTTCCTGTAGGCCCCCTTTAAGTCCTCTTCTCTACATTAGCCAGCTGCAGACGACAGACAAGTAGCAGTTTATAGCAGGGCAGGAGCCTAAAGCCCAGCAAGGGAAGAGAAGGACTGACGTGGGGTAGTTCAGATTTGACAGCACTGAATGATGCAAGTAGTAACTGTCTCCGATGCCAGAAAGAGAAACACTCGGGAGGATGAGAAGAAAAACAGCAAAGCCAGGAAAAGGAAACGTATGCTGAACACAGTTTGCTGCTTGTTATTACCTGACATAAAACAGTAAATAGGCTTGCTGCCTGAGAACCGTGTCGATGCCACAACCATCCACAGACATATCGTTCATCTCATACCACAGTCCATTGCTGGCCTGCAAAGAAAGGCATCGATATCTGGAGATGAACAGCATAGCTTCTCCACAAAAACACAGGCAGAAAACTACAGAACCAAGAGGATGCCAAAACAAACCCAGTCCACCCCCTAAGTAGACCTTCTTCCCCAAAACCTTGGCTGCCAGTAACACTGCCGTGAAAGTTTGTCTTCCCCAGCACACATATTTCCCCAGCTAGGAAGGAAGTTGCTCTTTACCTTTATGTAGCAGAAATAGTGTCCTGCATTACAGCTGCCACTGCTATGCACCAGGACAGCATATAAGGCATAGAGGAGCGGTTCTCCAGCTGTCTGAGATGTGTATGGCCCAAGATCCAAGTACTCGGGATACTCCACAATCTACGGAGAGACCAAGAGAGCTCAGAAATGATCCTGAAATACTACATGGAATAGCCTTCCAAGACTGAAGGCTAGAGGTGTGTAAATACATCTTTTTGGCTCATGAACACCATGTTTTCCCTAAAGCAACACGTCATGGTTTGGGTGCCAGGAAACGGTTCTCGGCCAAAGCAGCTCTGTCGGAGCGGAGTACGTGCTTGTCTTCCCACGGGAACACTCGTCTCCCCGGAAGGGAACCGGAAAAACCCAACATGAACAGCTTGGGAAAGAGCGCACTGCTTTGGCAAATCTCCTGCTCCAGGAAGAGAAAGCTGCACTCCAACTGCGTACGCACCTTGCTGATCTTCCCGCCCATGAAATCTTCAAACCTTTTCAGACACACCGTGAGAACCCTGGGCGCACAATGGACTGTAAACCTCTTGGAGGCGGCAACCATCTTGTCACACCTTGAAACCAAGCACAGAGCCAAGTGCTGAAATGCACCCTAGCCTGCCCCAAGAAGGCCAGACAAGCGCTCATGCGTCACACATCCTTAGGCTATTTTAAGGCCATACGAAAAAACGCTGCGTCTCATGATGGTGCATTAAACCTACGTGAAAAGACGACTTATGCTCCATGACATGCAGCACCTGCACGCAGGGTCTAGCATTAATGTGTTGTTAGGAATCGTCTTACTTGCTACATCTAAAGCAGCTTTCGCCATCCAGCTGCTCAGGTTTCACAAAGTCCTCCAGAGCTTCCGTGACAGATGAGGCTGCCTGGGGGAGGGAGAAAGGAGAGCACTGAGCTGCGGGAAATGCCCTCGCCCAAACGCCTCTTGAGTTGACAAGAAGGCCTGGCTTCCACAGGCCGTTCCACCTCCCACCCACCACCAAGCTCTCTTGTGTTTGCACTATACATTTCTAAGCCAAATGCGTTGGTTTTGGAAAGCTTCAGGGGCTTCGGGATGTCTTGAAGCACAATTACAAACCCTCTTACTTTTATAGCCAAAGGAATATCCAGGAAGGCCTCGTAGGAATCGGAAACCGCTTTGCAGCTCAAGCACGTGACTGCAAGGCAAATCAAAATGCTCAGCGATAGGGGAAGTTGACTGGCTGTGCCGTTTTCCGTCCTTCCTACGCCAGTCACACCATCAGCTGTTTATCACAGGCAGGCAGAAGGGCACAGACAATTCCAGGGAGAGCAATAGCTGTGGAAAAGTACCTCTGGATCTCAGAAAGCCCCCAAATATTTGATGGACGACGGTAGTTGCTTGAGAAGAGATGTCCAAGCTGGAAATAAATGGTAAGGCAGAGAGTTATGTCCTCTGAGAGTTTTGCTTGTTCTGAAAGCCCTGGGCGTACGTTTTCCTTGATGGGAGTACATCACGGAGTCCAAAGGGCTCGGGAGCATCGAGGAGGTAATTTGCTTGTGCTTACTCGCTGCTGCCACTCAGGCAAGCTCTCTGCATGGCATCGACAGTATAGCGTAAGAACTCGTGGGCGTCTTCCTGCATGCCAAGCTGGAAATGGTCTCCTATTACTAAGAGAGAAGTTGTTAGTGGCTGTCTCCTACAAGGAGGGAAGAAAACCTGTAAAAGCACCTGACATGACTTACGTGTGAGGACACTGACGACAGCGCTAGGCTGGATGGCACTGACTGAGGAACACAGGACCTTGTTAACGTGCGCTTCCATTACGCACATCATGCAGAAGCCTGCCTGACGACCTGAAGAGGGAGGGAGGGAAGCAAGTTCCTCAGGTTAGCCAAATATCCATAGCGATGGGAAACCTAATGGAGATCTTGAAGTTCTAAGAACAGTCTCCACCCTTCTTCTCCCAAGGTGCAATGTCCCAACAAGCCCAGGATGCTTTAGTGCCTAGAAAACTTTCTTCCGAGGGATGCTAAACTGACAAAAGTCTTCTGTGCAATAAGCAAAGAGAGCTTAACTTGCAGGAATAGGGACCGAGACCCGAGGCTGTAAAGAGGTGCCTTTCTGAAGTGGAACACACCGAGATATGACAAGAGGCTTCCAGGCTTGAGTGGTTCAAAGGACACCAACTCAGGGCGTTGACAAAGAAGGGCTGCTTTTCTCCTAAATCAAATTCCAGATTCCAGGAATCCTTGGGGAGTGACCATCAGATTGACACGAGATGTTCCTAAAAGTACTCACACGACCGGCTGTGCTCACGAGAGAGCAGGTAGTTGGCCAGAGGGGCTGTGTACGTCAGGCACTGCAGGACAGAGTTGAGGAAGCACGTATTGCCCAGGTTGAGGAGTCCCGCTCCAGCTCCCTGTCGTTGCTGCCAGTCCATGCAAATCTTCTCCGGGGGAAAGAGGATCCTTTGTGGTGGAGCCATTCCCTCGGCAATGACTGCAGGGAAGTGACATTTGAGAAGAGATGAGACCATATTGTTGCACGAAAACATATTTAGAAGTCGAGTTCTCTACGGGGCACCCAGGAAAACCAGCTCTAACCTCCAACACAGAAACACTGGGGGAAGCCTAACACTGCCATTGAAATTTACTGGTCAAGAAAGAGTTTTGGAAAACAGTCTGTCCCCCTGCTTGCGTTGCCAAAAGTCCAACAAACCCACGCTGTGCCTCAGGCTACCTTCCTTTCCCTCTGGAGACTTGAATTGGATTATCGGGTCAAGTCTTCCCTTTTCCTGGTTGTAACTTGATGAAAAGAAGCGAGTCCCTAGCACAGACGGTAACCCTCCTGATGCCAGACCTTTCTACGAGCAATGTCATCTTTCCAAGTCTTGTACAGAGTGGCAGAGGAGTGATAAAACGTGTTTTCCCGTGTCTAATCGAAAACACCTGGGTAAGTCTGGCTGCTCTCAGGAGACGCGCCAGAATTCACACTAGGTTGTCAGCACATCAACATCCAGGGATGGAGCGCCAGCCACCTCCGTTGCCTTTGGGGATGCACAAAGTCCAAGCCTGCTGCTGAAGCCGTTACTCACAGGAGTCGTTCCCCGTTGCGGCCATCGGTCCTCTCAGGAATGGAGAGGAGAGCTCTGGATGACAAAGCGTGTCAGGACACGCTCCAGAAAGAGAAGATCAGTGCCAGTCCTGTCACCTGATTGCAAAGAAATAATTGTAGCCCAACACAATGATTTAAAAAAAACCCCCAATGAAAGGCACAGAACAGCATCCGCCATCACAAGTGTTTCAGTGGGCCCTGTAGCTGCTGCAGAGCTGCAGGCTGATGGCCCCACTGTCCTTGTCACAGGATTCCAACTGACAGCAGTTCCCAAGACCCTTTTGGAATACTGCATTGCGTGTCACCTTCTCTGAAGAGGACCTGCTGCTGACCTGGGGCCAGCGTTAGCAGCAGAGGCCTCTGACTCTCCAGCCCACGCTTGCCCACCTTGTATGCGGGAGCAACGGGCTTCCGGACGCTACTTTAACAGCTACCTTTGCCATGCTCCTTTTCTGTCTCACTTCCTACCCCATCAGCCAGGGTGGGCTTCTTGTAATTCTAGGCTCAGCCCAACGCCTCAGGCTACACTGCCATCTCCCACTCACCTATCCTGGGATATGGTAAAGAAATAAGAATTAGCAAATAGGAACTCTACCCATAGCCCATATCTGGACAGCCTTTAGAGGTGTGATAGCTCAGCCTAGAGCTCGGAAGGTATAGACCAGCCTATAATTTTATCCCGTATCTACCTACTCTATGGTCTCTCCTGAAAGTCAAATCGTAATTACCTTTGAAGGAGGATGGAAGTTGAGGAGAAGTGGGCAGTAAACGACAAATGGTTGGAACCAAGTAGGCACGCAAGTAGCAAAAGAAGGAGCCGAGTTATCCCGAAGGCCAGCTCAGCCCAACTAGCTTTCACTGGCCGTCTTTTCAGGATCCCAAGCCCTGGCCAGGTGAGCTCACAAGCACTGGGTGGGTGCCGCATCACTGCCCCTTTGTGACACGGGGACACATGGGGGCGTGTCCCCTAGAGGCCATGGGGCCACACGGCTGCCACAGCCCGTGGACCTCCCGCAGCTGGCAGCCTCTGGGCTTCCCCATGTGCTGCTGGTGAAGGACTGTTCATCCGCCAGCAGAGCTCCAGCCTCTTCATGGAGCTGCACCAGCCGGGTGAATAAAAACCTGCCCAGGGCTGTAAGCATGCCTGTTCACGGCTTTGGCTGGCACCTTTGGGTTGCTGAGGGTTTCTTTCCCACTCTTCCCAGGTACAGGAATGTGTCCGGGAGACTGGCGTAGCAAAGCACCTGGTCTCTTACAGGTTCATTTCCAATGACTTTTATGGGCCCCCTGCAAGATGCAGCCACGGGCTGACTCTGAACCAGCGCTACCGAAGAAACGCCTTCAGCACCTGCGCTGGGTGCACCTTGGCTGTCTGACAGGCCCCCACCCAGCTGCTCTCCCACCCTGGAGCTCCAAGAAGCCTTCGTGGGCGGCTTTTTAGCATCAGGTTTAATTCCTTGGCCTGCTCGCAGGGCAGTGAGTATTACTCCTGCCCTGACGAGGCAGCTGGTTCTTATTCCTGCCCCACTTGAACTGGCCGGTTTGGCTCTTGCCTTGCCTGGGCCATCTAGTTCTCCCCAGTCCTACTCGGGGAAGTTAGTCGTACTCCTGCTCAGCTCAGGGCACTTAGTTTGGCTGCTGCTCCACTCCAGGAGGCTTTTTTCTTTTTATCCTCCACTTGGGACATCCAGTTTGGCCACAGCCTTGCTCGGGTGGCTTTTTTTCATCTTGTCCCTCTCGGGATGGCTGTGGTTTCTTCTCGTTTTGGCTCATTTTGCCCCTTCCCCACACGGGGTGCCTGGATTTACTCCTGCTCCGCCCAGGTAACTCTTTACGCCCCTACCCAAGTCGGGGTCGCTAGCTTGGCTCCTGCTTCACTTGGGGCAATTAGTTTTGTCCCTGTCCTGCTCTGGGCATCTCGTTTTGCCCCTGCCACTGCCCTGCTCAGAGCGGCCATTTTTGGCCCTGCCACAGCAGGACCGCTGGGGCTCCAGCACCATTTCCCTGGGACCAGCCACCAGCCGAGTGCTGTATTTAACTGTCACACCACAACCTGGCCTTCCAGGACAAAGTCAGCTTGGCATCCAGGCCTCCTCTAGCACCGCTCCTCCAGCTGGCATCTGACATCCCCTCACTACAAGAAGGACATTGAGGTGCTGGAGCGTGTCCAGAGAAGGGCAACGAAGCTGGTGAGGGGTCTGGAGCACAAGTCTGATGAGGAGCGGCTGAGGGAGCTGGGGGTGTTCAGTCTGCAGAAGAGGAGGCTGAGGGGAGACCTTACCACTCTCTACAACTACCTGAAAGGAGGTTGCAGAGAGGTGGGTGTTGGCCTCCTCTCCCAAGTGACTAGTGACAGGACTAGAGGAAATGGCCTCAAGTTGCGCCAGGGGAGGTTTAGACTGGATATTAGGAAGAATTTCTTTACTGAGAGAGTGGTGAGACACTGGAATAAACTGCCCAGGGAGGTGGTGGAGTCACCCTCCCTGGAGGTGTTCAAGGAACGTGTGGATGAGGCATTGTGGGACATGGTTTAATGGGCATGGTGGCGTTTGTTGGTTGATGGTTGGACTTGATGATCTTACAGGTCTTTTCCAACCTTCGTGATTCTGTGATTCTGTGATTCATAGGTGCAGTTACTTCACTGCTGAGCTCATTACGGGGTCAGGCCTCGGGAGCTGGCGGTGCCCAATGCCGGCCAGGGAAGCAGAGGATCCTGGCAGCTGGATGTCGAGCAGGGCACGCCTCTGCAGCCCGCACCTCACTCACACACTCCAGCTACAGCTTGGGCAGCATGGTGTTCATTGCCCTTCACAAAATGCCACGGCAGGCGGGCTTGATGGGCTGAATGTGGCTGAAGGATGCCTGTGCCCCAAGAGGCTCCTTTTATGGAAGGCATCTTGTCTGTATGATGATGTGGCCAGAGTTTTTTTTCTTATTTGACTTTTTAATATTATTCCTCTGAGGCTGCCTGGGGAAAAAGAAAAGAAAAAAAAGGGAAGATTAAAAAAAATCATATATTTCACTGCTCTTCTTACTAAAGGCAACAAGGAGCCTGACCAGAATCAGCTGCCAGGGCTTCCAGGCTCTAGGGAGCTCTGGCAGACCTGTGCAGACCATGTCTGCCTTCGTTAGACATTATTGACGTTGGAAACACACACTTGCAAAGCTGTCTGCAGACTTGATCCATTGCCCATCCCGGTGGTATCTAACAGTGCTTGAACCGAGATAAACAAAAAAAAGAAGTGCTCTGACTTGGCGGTCTTTGTTCACTCCAAAAGCTGCTGCAGCGATCCAAAGCTTGACGCTTTGCGACAGTCTTTCTTCTTCCAGAATAAACACTCTCTGGGTGGATTTCAAACACACGTTGGGTCACCTGAGGAGGATCTTCTTGGCCAAGAAGTTTTGTCACCTCTGTAGCTCTCTGCAAGTTCAGAGCACAGAAGGAGACCCAACTAGTCTGTGATGCTCCTGTCAGGCACCGCAAACTGTTCACTGGCACCGCTACAACCCAATGACTTTGCTAGACACAGGGGTGACCGTACAGCCGAGGAGAGGATCTGCCTCATGGCTGTCACTGCCTGCTCCTTTGCAGCATCCTTAACGTTTCACTCCAGCACCTCGGTAACGCCTCCCATGCCGTGGGGACGGAGCATGGAGGAGTGATCCGCAACAGGGCAGCAGGAGGGGGCTGCTCTTCAGCCCTCTTTCGAGACTCCTCCTTTCCACCTCTTTGGCCTGGTTTCCAGGTGCTGCTCTCAATCTCGATGTGCTCGCAGGAGGTGGAGTGTCAGCGCCTGAAGATGTGTAGTAGCCTCCGGGCTGCCTGATCTGCCTTATGCGTTCTCCCTCTTCGATGACCTTGTCTGCTGGCTGCAGCAGGGCTGCTGGCAAAGTGCATGGTGGAAGGACAACAGTCCTGCCTCGCCCTGCCCAGCGATGGGGTAAGGACAGCAGATGCTGAACACATTCACCCAGGAAAACTCTTCCGCCCTCCTGCTGCCCCCAGCCTGTCCCCCCGCTGTCCCTCGCCATCCGACCCAGGTCACCAGCGGCCTCGAGCCTAACCTGCTACTTGGGCCCTGCATTGCTGCCGTCCCAGCACTTAAGAAAGGCAATTAACAATTGCGCTTCTGACTGGTACGCCCTGCTCCTAACCCCTGGTAATATGGTTAGCACAAGGAAGGCCATTTCATGAGGCAAATGGCCGTGCTCTTTGACTGAGCTGGTCACGTATCGGTCCCCTTTCCCCTCCTCATCAGGCCCTGAAGGTCCTGTGCACCAGGCAGACGACTTCTCCCCCTCCCTATCGGCCTCAAGGTTCCTGGGCGCCAGGCTGACTTCTTCCCTCCTTACCGGCCTTGAAGGTCCCAGGCACCTGGCCAACCAGCTTGTGATGACCCCGTCACAGAACAGGGAAGCGCAGCAGCACACAGAGCACCGCCTATCAAATCAAGCAGCGCTTTTCCCCTCGTCTCCTCCAAGGGCTAATTTGTGGAGGCCGGGCCCTGGCGGCGGCGGCGGCCCCGAGCAGGAGGAGGATTATCGCTACGAGGTGCTGACGGCCGAGCAGATCCTGCAGCACATGGTGGAGTGCATCCGCGAGGTCAACGAGGTCATCCAGAAGCCAGCGACTATTACTCGAATACCGCTTAGCCATTTCAACTGGGATAAAGAGAAGCTGATGGAGAGGTACTTTGATGGCAACTTGGAGAAGCTCTTTGCAGAGTGTCATGTAATTAATCCAAGTAAAAAGTCTCGAACGTGCCAGATGAACACAAGGTCATCAGCCCAGGATATGCCTTGTCAGATCTGCTATCTGAACTACCCAAACTCGTACTTTACTGGCCTAGAGTGTGGACACAAGTTCTGTATGCAGTGCTGGAGTGAATATTTAACTACCAAAATAATGGAGGAAGGCATGGGACAGACCATTTCACGCCCTGCTCATGGCTGTGATATCTTAGTTGATGACAATACAGTTATGCGTCTGATCACAGATTCTAAGGTTAAATTAAAGTACCAGCATTTAATAACCAATAGTTTTGTAGAGTGTAATCGCCTGTTAAAATGGTGTCCTGCCCCAGATTGCCACCACGTTGTTAAAGTCCAATATCCTGATGCTAAACCTGTTCGCTGCAAATGTGGATGTCACTTTTGCTTTAACTGCGGTGAAAACTGGCATGATCCTGTTAAATGCAAGTGGTTAAAGAAATGGATTAAGAAGTGTGATGATGACAGTGAAACTTCTAATTGGATTGCAGCAAACACAAAGGAATGCCCGAAATGCCACGTCACCATCAAGAAGGATGGGGGCTGTAACCACATGGTCTGTCGGAACCAGAACTGCAAAGCAGAGTTCTGCTGGGTGTGTCTGGGCCCCTGGGAGCCCCACGGATCTGCCTGGTACAACTGTAATCGCTACAATGAGGATGATGCAAAGGCAGCAAGGGATGCACAGGAGCGATCCAGAGCAGCCCTGCAGAGGTACCTGTTCTACTGCAACTGCTATATGAACCACATGCAGAGCCTGCGCTTTGAGCACAAGCTCTATGCTCAGGTGAAGCAGAAAATGGAGGAGATGCAGCAGCACAACATGTCGTGGATCGAGGTGCAGTTCCTGAAGAAAGCAGTCGACGTCCTCTGCCAGTGTCGTGCCACACTCATGTACACTTACGTCTTTGCCTTCTACCTCAAAAAGAATAATCAGTCCATTATCTTTGAGAACAACCAAGCAGACTTAGAGAATGCTACAGAGGTGCTTTCTGGGTACCTTGAGCGAGATATATCCCAAGATTCACTGCAAGACATAAAGCAGAAAGTACAGGATAAGTACAGATACTGCGAGAGTCGACGAAGGGTTTTGTTGCAGCACGTGCACGAAGGCTACGAGAGGGACCTGTGGGAGTACATTGAGGACTGAGACTGGCCCCGCATAAAATGAACTCTGAAACCTTTGCCATCTAGAGTGCTCGTGCGATTCAAATAAAACACACACAAGGCGCTACGCCTGTTACACCGCTGGTCTGTAGTACTGGGATTCTGTTTTGTTAACAGAAAATTTAAGTAAATTATATTGTAATAAAGACAAAAAAGGTATTTAAAAAAAAAAAAACAGGGGAGATACAGACTGGATATTAGGAAAAATTTCTTTACTGAGAGAGTGGTAACACAGTGGAATAGACTGCCCAGGGAGGTAGTGGAGTCACCCTCCCTGGAGGTATTCACCCTCCCTGGAGGAGCGTGTGGATGTGGCATTGTGGGACGTGGCTGGATGGGCATGGTTTTGTGTGGTGTGGGTGGTCTTTTGTGTGGTGTGGTGTGCGGGTTTTTGGTGGTTTTTTTGGTGGTTTTTTTTTTTGTTGTTGTTGTTGGTTTTTTTTTTGTAATGGTTGGACTTGACGATCTTACAGGTCTTTTCCAACCTTAGTGATTCTGTGATTCTGTGAAATGACAAATGGCACCTTCCCCTCCTGCGGGGCAGAGGTTTTCTGCCTTGAGACAACACATAAAATTGTAGGGGAATGGTGTGAACCTCACAGAGTCACCTGGCTCTTCCACCTGCTCTATAGACCCAAAACTAACAGCACTTAATAACAACAGTTTAATAATGGGCAGGTACCCACTGGATGCCCAGTGGAATGAGCTCATTTTCCTGCTCTCTCCAACCCACAAACCCTTTAAAAGCCTCACTGCCAGCCTGTCGTTTCTCCCCCGTTGACACAAGAAAAGGCCATATGGCAACCCATTTCTAAATGGGGAATCCCTTTCTCTGTCACTGAGTCCCAGGCACCCAACCAGCCAGGCTGTGATGACCCCGTCTCAGAGACTTAACAGGAGGACAAACAGGAGGAGGAGAAAAAGAAGGAAGACAAACAGGATCAACTGGTGGATGGCAGGAGGCGGAGGAAGGGGAGGAAGAGGACGAGGAACATAGAAAAAGAATGAGAACAAGGAGAAGGAGAGAAAGAGAAGAAGGAAGAGGAAGAACATGAGGAGGAGCAAGAGGAGGAGGAAGAAGAGGTGGAGGAGGAATGCAAGGAACAGTCAGAAGAGGAACAGGTGGCACAGGACTAGGAGCAGGAGGAAAACCAGGAAGAGAAGAAGGATGAGCCAGAGGAGGCACAGAAGATAGAGGAACAAGATACAGAACAGGAGGAGGAAGACAAGCACCTCTTTCCAGCAATGAAAGCTGTTGCTGGCCCTCACCTTCCCTTGGCAGCCCTTTCAAAGCCCCATCAACGCTGGGGCTTTTCATTTTCCTGGCCACTTCATGGTCCCAACACAATGTCCCACTCTGGCCAGAGCCCAGCTCCAAAAGGACACCACAGCACTGGCTTGGTTGATGCAGCTTTGATTTTCCATTTTCCCAAGGAGAGCTTCACCTCTCCCTGGCTTTGCAGGGCCAACAGCACAGCGCCCTGGTCCATCCCGATGCCGGTCGTTTCCTTAGAGAACTGATGATCAGCACAGTCTGAGCTCCCAGCGAAGAGACCAAGGGCTCGACGTCTTCCTCCAAGGGATTGAGGGCTGCGACAGAAAGACATGGAGCAGAGATGAAACGCCCGTTTCTGCAGAGACGAAACGCCTGTGTCTGCAGAGACAAAACTCCTGTGCCTGCAGAGACCCCCAGGCATCCCCTCCAGAGCACGCCAGCCCACTCGTCTCTTTCCCTGGCCAGGAGGAGCAGGTGAGACCAACAGATCAGCTGGAACCTGCTGCTCCAAATGCCTCTGAGATGTTCCTCTGCCCATGAGACGTTTCCCTGGAGCAGGGCCAGGCATGGCAGGACCCTGCCAGGCTCTGTCCCCTGCCCCACCACCCCTGGCTGCTGACCGGTCACGCACCAGCTCCAAGTGCTGGCCCCCATCCCCCAGCACAATAAAGTTGGCTGCTCATCTCATCTGACCTGGAAGATCCCACGCTCATTTGTCAGTCATCCCCCTCTGCCTTTCTCGAGGGGCAGCGTTAGGGGACGGGACTGGGGGGTTGTCTTCTCCCCCGGGGTTGGCAGCAACTTCCCCAGACCTGCCTCCCTTCGGCTGGCCTGGGCCGGCTGCCCAGCACCTTGGCCACATGCTTCAGGCCTTGCTGGCCCCAGGAGGCTGCTGCTCAGTGCCACTCCACAGCAGCGCTTTCTCCCGATGCGATGTTCACACGCACCCCCTGAGCCCCGTCTGCACCCGCGGTCTCTGCCCCTTCCCCACTACCCTGCAACAGCTCTTCCCCTCCTCCGGGCGCAGCTCCGCCATCCCCCCAGGCACTCCCTGCCCCGGGGAGGACAGCCTTGCCCAGGATGCCCTGACTGGGCCCCAGCGCCCTGGCAAGTCCCAGGGAGCGGTGGTAGCGCAGCTGGGCTGGTGGTGAGGCTGCTGTTGGACGTTGGCCACCCCGGGCTCCCTGCTGCAGCCGCCATTCCCTGTCCTGGACAAGTTGGGGGGGCCCAGCCCGGGGGCTGCCCCTGCTGCCATGGCGTGGCCTCAGCCCACCAGGCTCAAGCGGCTGCGCCCCGCTGGGGCTGAGCAGTGCTGCCAGTTTTGGAGGGAGCTGCCTGATCTGCGGAAAGGTGCCCGGTTTGGGGCTGTTTCTGCATTTGGCAGCTCTTTCTGGACTTGGGGGACCATTCACAGGTTTAAGGTGTGCTCCTGGGCTCGGGGGTGTTTGTGAGTTTGGAGGTTGCAAACAGCTTTTGGGGTGTGCGTCTGCGTCTGGTGCGTTCTGCCAATTTGAGGGGAAACCTCAGGGTTTGGGGGTGTTGCTCTGTCAGGTGCGTGCTGCCAGGTTTCGGGGGTGCTGCCGGGTGTGGGGTGCACCTGGCTTTAGGGTTTCTTCCTGGATTTGGGCAATGCTACCAGGTCTAAGGGTTATTTCGGGTTTGGGGGTGCCACTGGGTGGAAAGCTGTTGAAAGCAGCACCTGCTCTGCTGGAAACAAGCCCTGTCCCTGCAGCAGTGCCAGCAGTGCATCTTAAAAAGTGCTTGGCACCGGTGTGGTCACACTGCGCTCCCTGGTTGCTTCTGTCAGCAGCTCGGGCACCCGGCTGGCCACCCTTGAGAGGAGCTGGGGTGCCACCCTCAGATGTTTTTAACTTGCCCCATTTGAGGTGAAATCGTGTCTGAGTACTTCATGATCGTACACACCGTGCTGTCTGCTCTGCCTCGCTAGTAAATGATGTGTTTCTGTTTGGAGTTCAATTGCCTTAGTCCTTCTTTTGAACCTCTGTTGCAGATCACTCAGGGCCATTGATCGAGGCTGATGTTTGCATTGTGCTGCTGTTTTGCTCAGCTGTGCTGTAGGAGAGAGGCCGGGCAGCACTGCTCCACTGCTAGCTGCTGGGGTAGCTGTGGAGGAAAGAGGATTTAAAAAATCCCTTCCCAAGTCCAGCTGAAGCTCAGGAGGTTTTCTGCCAGGGGAGCTGCCGTGGCACTTACATCACTTGGCAAGGTCTCTAAATTTTCTTGGGTTGACCTTAGTGTCTGCTCTCTAGGAGATTGTTGGCAAACACTGAATTTGCGCAGCCTGTGCTCCTGTTGAATTGTCTTGTCGCTTTTTGTCACAAAGCGGTTTGTCAGACAACTGCCTTGTGAACGAAGCTTCCAGTGGTGGTTCGCTGTCTGGATATTCCGAAACAGGAGAAGGACATAAGTTGACATTTTTAAGCTGGATGGAAACAGCAACTTGACTTTATTAAATGGCTTGGCACATCTCCGATCAGCCTCTGACCTTAGTTCTGACAGCAGCCTCTGCCTTCTAGTGATACTGGCTAAGATCACGAATCGTTAGTCTCCTGCTAGGTTTTCACCTGCAAACACTTCTGTGTACTTCTTCCTGCACCTGCTTTTGTCCCTGTAAAACCACCAGCTGGTCTCTGGGTCTTTTGCTTTGTAGTCAATGATCTTCTTCTGCAGTTCAGTTCATCTGCATTTCTCTCTTATCTCTCACTCCCTCTCTCTTTTGGATAGCTGAATAATCTAATAACCTGTTAAAGAGAAGATTAACCAGGTGCCTCTTCCTGTATTAAAGAACACAGTGTAGGAGGGAAAGGCAGAGGTGTCTCATGAGGAGACATGCAAAAACGCAAGGTGACGGGCAGTTTCAGCCGTGCTTGGCGGCAGTGGTTGCTGTAGCCCTGCGCTAGCTCCGTGCTTCTAGCTCAATCTGGGTGCAAAGGCTGCCTGTGAGTTTCTGGCTTGGTTCTGCCCGTGCCTTTGGTTGGTGTGGGGTCTGTGGGGCTGCCTGGAGTGTGGCTTCATGCCCTGCCTGCTAGGCTGATTTGTCTGCTTTGGGAAGATTTTGAGCTGTTGGATAGGCGGGACTGAGAGCAGGGAAGGCATCTGGCTTTGGGCTCTTGTGTGATTTCGTTAGTGCAAGGACGCTGACTTTTTGGGTTATCCCTGTGGTTCAGTCCAGGTACATCAGCTTCCGAGAAAGGGAGAAGTCTAACGGCAGCATCCTCCCCAGCAAGTTTTGTTCTAGGCATCTGTCTGTCTGATGTCCACTGAAAATAGCTCTTGGCGAGCTAGGGTTGTGCTGAGGGCAGGCAAAGTGGGGCACGTTACTTTGCCATGAGCTCTCCTGTCAGCGTGCCTGGCGTTTTGGTTTTCAGTATTTCTAATTTCTTTGCCTGGTGATTAATGACTGGAAAGCATGGAGGTTTGCTGGAATGGTCTCCCTCTCCTTCCTCCCGTCCACCCTTCTCCCTGGACTCAGCTCTTTGGTACAGAGCCCATAGCAGTCAAATAGGCCTTGAAAACAACATTTGCCATATGAGAGCAACTTTTAAGGTACGGTATCTGGTCTTTCGAGGCCTAAGTTCCTCACAGGGGAGCCCGCTGCAGACATCTCTCTCTCTCTCTCGATCATGCTCTCGGCAGCAGGACGGAGCAGTGACTTTCCCGCTTCCCCTGGGGCAGCTGTCCCAAGCGCCTGACAGGCAAACTGCCCAGCCTGTGTGCGGCAGCGGCGTGTCGAGCAGCGCCGGGCCGAGGGGCAGCCGAGGCGGGAGAGCGACCCTGCGCTCAGCAGGATCAGGCCGCTCTCTCCTCTGCCGCCATGAGCAGCGCTGGCAGGACGAGCCTCCCCTGCCCGGCCTCTGGCTCGGCTGCACCCGGCAGCCAGGAAGGCTGGGAAGAGGGAAATGGGTTTGAGCTGCCCTTACCACGGGTGTCCTCAAACAGTGCTACACCGGTGGGAACTGGTTTAGGCTGGGGAGCGGGGCCCCCCCGCTGCCCCCGGCCCGTCCCTCACACCTTTCTCCTCAGGCTGCTCAGCCTCTGCCCCCTCCAGCCCCACCCCAGGTGGCTGTGACTGACAGGCCACCTCGGCTCTGCTGATTGGCTCAGCCGTGGCCAATGGCGTGGCTGTTGCCGGGCGGGCAGGGGCAGCCTGGGCCTCTCCTCACAGAGCCGCCCTGTGCCCCCTCGCAGGCGAGCAGGGCCTGACCTGGGCAAGGTTGATGTCATTTGTTGCCAAGTAAAAAGGGAGCAGCAGAGCAGCAACAAAAGCAAAGGAAAACAGCTTCCCCCAGCCCCGCTCTTCCCAGGCTCAGCCTCACTCCTCGCTTCCCGACTCCTCGGCCCCTTCTCCCCGCCGAGCGACGCATGGCGACGGGGAAGGGGGCTGCGGGTGGCCCACAGTGCCTCATCTCTGCTGCCCCTTCCTCCTCGCGCTCCTCCCCTGCCCCCTCCGGGCCCCACGGGCCACAGCTCCGGCCAGAGAACCTGCTGCCTCCTGGGCTCCTCTGCGGGGGCCGCAGCTCCTGCCAGGAGCCTGCTCCGGCCTGGGCTCTCCATGGGCTGCATCATTCCCAGTCCACACTGGATCCCCTGGCCCCCTCCCAGGACAGACTGGGCCCTGTCCCAGGCCAAACTGGATCCCCTGGCCCCCTCCCAGGACAGACTGGAATCATTCCCAGTCCAAACTGGATCCCCTGGCCCCCTCCCAGGACAGAGTGGGAGCATTCCCAGTCCAAACTGGATCCCCTGGCCCCCTCCCAGGACAGACTGGGATCATTCCCAGTCCACACTGCATCCCATGGCCCCCTCCCAAGACAGACTGGGCCCTGTCCCAGTCCAAACTGGATCCCCCGGCCCCCTCCCAAGACAGACTGGGCCCTGTCCCTTTCCAGACTGGATCCCCTGGTTCTCTACCAGTACAGACAGGGAGCATTCCCAGTCCAAACTGGATCCCCTGGCCCCCTCCCAGGACAGACTGGGATCATTCCCAGTCCACACTGGATCCCATGGCCCCCTCCCAGGACAGAGTGGGATCATTCCAGTCCCAACTGGATCCCCTGGCCCCCTCCCAGTACAGACTGGGATCATTCCGAGTCCAAACTGGATCCCCTGGCCCCCTCCCAGGACAGACTGGGCCCTGTCCCAGTCCCAACTGGATCCCCTGGCCCCCTCCCAGGACAGACTGGAATCATTCCGAGTCCAAACTGGATCCCCTGGCCCCCTCCCAGGACAGACTGGGAGCATTCCCAGTCCAAACTGGATCCCCTGGCCCCCTCCCAGGACAGACTGGGATTATTCCCAGTCCACACTGCATCCCATGGCCCCCTCCCAAGACAGACTGGGCCCTGTCCCAGTCCAAACTGGATCCCCCGGCCCCCTCCCAAGACAGACTGGGCCCTGTCCCTTTCCAGACTGGATCCCCTGGTTCTCTACCAGTACAGACAGGGAGCATTCCCAGTCCAAACTGGATCCCCTGGCCCCCTCCCAGGACAGACTGGGATCATTCCCAGTCCACACTGGATCCCATGGCCCCCTCCCAGGACAGACTGGGAGCATTCCAGTCCCAACTGGATCCCCTGGCCCCCTCCCAGTACAGACTGGGAGCATTCCCAGTCCAAACTGGATCCCCTGGCCCCCTCCCAGGACAGACTGGGATCATTCCCAGTCCACACTGCATCCCATGGCCCCCTCCCAAGACAGACTGGGCCCTGTCCCAGTCCAAACTGGATCCCCCGGCCCCCTCCCATGACAGACTGGGCCCTGTCCCTTTCCAGACTGGATCCCCTGGTTCTCTACCAGTACAGACAGGGAGCATTCCCAGTCCAAACTGGATCCCCTGGCCCCCTCCCAGGACAGACTGGGATCATTCCCAGTCCACACTGGATCCCATGGCCCCCTCCCAGGACAGAGTGGGATCATTCCAGTCCCAACTGGATCCCCTGGCCCCCTCCCAGTACAGACTGGGATCATTCCGAGTCCAAACTGGATCCCCTGGCCCCCTCCCAGGACAGACTGGGCCCTGTCCCAGTCCCAACTGGATCCCCTGGCCCCCTCCCAGGACAGACTGGAATCATTCCGAGTCCAAACTGGATCCCCTGGCCCCCTCCCAGGACAGACTGGGAGCATTCCCAGTCCACACTGCATCCCCTGGCCCCCTCCCAGGACAGACTGGGATTATTCCCAGTCCACACTGCATCCCATGGCCCCCTCCCAAGACAGACTGGGCCCTGTCCCAGTCCAAACTGGATCCCCCGGCCCCCTCCCAAGACAGACTGGGCCCTGTCCCTTTCCAGACTGGATCCCCTGGTTCTCTACCAGTACAGACAGGGAGCATTCCCAGTCCAAACTGGATCCCCTGGCCCCCTCCCAGGACAGACTGGGATCATTCCCAGTCCACACTGGATCCCATGGCCCCCTCCCAGGACAGACTGGGAGCATTCCAGTCCCAACTGGATCCCCTGGCCCCCTCCCAGTACAGACTGGGATCATTCCGAGTCCAAACTGGATCCCCTGGCCCCCTCCCAGGACAGACTGGGCCCTGTCCCAGTCCCAACTGGATCCCCTGGCCCCCTCCCAGGACAGACTGGAATCATTCCCAGTCCAAACTGGATCCCCTGGCCCCCTCCCAGGACAGACTGGGATTATTCCCAGTCCACACTGCATCCCATGGCCCCCTCCCAGGACAGACTGGGATCATTCCCAGTCCACACTGCATCCCATGGCCCCCTCCCAAGACAGACTGGGCCCTGTCCCTTTCCAGACTGGATCCCCTGGTTCTCTACCAGTACAGACAGGGAGCATTCCCAGTCCAAACTGGATCCCCTGGCCCCCTCCCAGGACAGACTGGGATCATTCCCAGTCCACACTGGATCCCATGGCCCCCTCCCAGGACAGACTGGGAGCATTCCAGTCCCAACTGGATCCCCTGGCCCCCTCCCAGTACAGACTGGGAGCATTCCCAGTCCAAACTGGATCCCCTGGCCCCCTCCCAGGACAGACTGGGATCATTCCCAGTCCACACTGCATCCCATGGCCCCCTCCCAAGACAGACTGGGCCCTGTCCCAGTCCAAACTGGATCCCCCGGCCCCCTCCCATGACAGACTGGGCCCTGTCCCTTTCCAGACTGGATCCCCTGGTTCTCTACCAGTACAGACAGGGAGCATTCCCAGTCCAAACTGGATCCCCTGGCCCCCTCCCAGGACAGACTGGGATCATTCCCAGTCCACACTGGATCCCATGGCCCCCTCCCAGGACAGAGTGGGAGCATTCCAGTCCCAACTGGATCCCCTGGCCCCCTCCCAGTACAGACTGGGATCATTCCGAGTCCAAACTGGATCCCCTGGCCCCCTCCCAGGACAGACTGGGCCCTGTCCCAGTCCCAACTGGATCCCCTGGCCCCCTCCCAGGACAGACTGGAATCATTCCGAGTCCAAACTGGATCCCCTGGCCCCCTCCCAGGACAGACTGGGATCATTCCCAGTCCAAACTGGATCCCCTGGCCCCCTCCCAGGACAGACTGGGATTATTCCCAGTCCACACTGCATCCCATGGCCCCCTCCCAAGACAGACTGGGCCCTGTCCCAGTCCAAACTGGATCCCCCGGCCCCCTCCCAAGACAGACTGGGCCCTGTCCCTTTCCAGACTGGATCCCCTGGTTCTCTACCAGTACAGACAGGGAGCATTCCCAGTCCAAACTGGATCCCCTGGCCCCCTCCCAGGACAGACTGGGATCATTCCCAGTCCACACTGGATCCCATGGCCCCCTCCCAGGACAGACTGGGAGCATTCCAGTCCCAACTGGATCCCCTGGCCCCCTCCCAGTACAGACTGGGATCATTCCGAGTCCAAACTGGATCCCCTGGCCCCCTCCCAGGACAGACTGGGCCCTGTCCCAGTCCCAACTGGATCCCCTGGCCCCCTCCCAGGACAGACTGGAATCATTCCCAGTCCAAACTGGATCCCCTGGCCCCCTCCCAGGACAGACTGGGAGCATTCCCAGTCCAAACTGGATCCCCTGGCCCCCTCCCAGGACAGACTGGGATCATTCCCAGTCCACACTGCATCCCATGGCCCCCTCCCAGGACAGACTGGGATCATTCCCAGTCCACACTGCATCCCATGGCCCCCTCCCAAGACAGACTGGGCCCTGTCCCAGTCCAAACTGGATCCCCCGGCCCCCTCCCAAGACAGACTGGGCCCTGTCCCTTTCCAGACTGGATCCCCTGGTTCTCTACCAGTACAGACAGGGAGCATTCCCAGTCCAAACTGGATCCCCTGGCCCCCTCCCAGGACAGACTGGGATCATTCCCAGTCCACACTGGATCCCATGGCCCCCTCCCAGGACAGAGTGGGATCATTCCAGTCCCAACTGGATCCCCTGGCCCCCTCCCAGTACAGACTGGGATCATTCCGAGTCCAAACTGGATCCCCTGGCCCCCTCCCAGGACAGACTGGGCCCTGTCCCAGTCCCAACTGGATCCCCTGGCCCCCTCCCAGGACAGACTGGAATCATTCCCAGTCCAAACTGGATCCCCTGGCCCCCTCCCAGGACAGACTGGGAGCATTCCCAGTCCAAACTGGATCCCCTGGCCCCCTCCCAGGACAGACTGGGATTATTCCCAGTCCACACTGCATCCCATGGCCCCCTCCCAAGACAGACTGGGCCCTGTCCCAGTCCAAACTGGATCCCCCGGCCCCCTCCCAAGACAGACTGGGCCCTGTCCCTTTCCAGACTGGATCCCCTGGTTCTCTACCAGTACAGACAGGGAGCATTCCCAGTCCAAACTGGATCCCCTGGCCCCCTCCCAGGACAGACTGGGATCATTCCCAGTCCACACTGGATCCCATGGCCCCCTCCCAGGACAGACTGGGAGCATTCCAGTCCCAACTGGATCCCCTGGCCCCCTCCCAGTACAGACTGGGATCATTCCGAGTCCAAACTGGATCCCCTGGCCCCCTCCCAGGACAGACTGGGATCATTCCCAGTCCACACTGCATCCCATGGCCCCCTCCCAAGACAGACTGGGCCCTGTCCCAGTCCAAACTGGATCCCCCGGCCCCCTCCCATGACAGACTGGGCCCTGTCCCTTTCCAGACTGGATCCCCTGGTTCTCTACCAGTACAGACAGGGAGCATTCCCAGTCCAAACTGGATCCCCTGGCCCCCTCCCAGGACAGACTGGGATCATTCCCAGTCCACACTGGATCCCATGGCCCCCTCCCAGGACAGAGTGGGATCATTCCAGTCCCAACTGGATCCCCTGGCCCCCTCCCAGTACAGACTGGGATCATTCCGAGTCCAAACTGGATCCCCTGGCCCCCTCCCAGGACAGACTGGGCCCTGTCCCAGTCCCAACTGGATCCCCTGGCCCCCTCCCAGGACAGACTGGAATCATTCCGAGTCCAAACTGGATCCCCTGGCCCCCTCCCAGGACAGACTGGGAGCATTCCCAGTCCAAACTGGATCCCCTGGCCCCCTCCCAGGACAGACTGGGATTATTCCCAGTCCACACTGCATCCCATGGCCCCCTCCCAAGACAGACTGGGCCCTGTCCCAGTCCAAACTGGATCCCCCGGCCCCCTCCCAAGACAGACTGGGCCCTGTCCCTTTCCAGACTGGATCCCCTGGTTCTCTACCAGTACAGACAGGGAGCATTCCCAGTCCAAACTGGATCCCCTGGCCCCCTCCCAGGACAGACTGGGATCATTCCCAGTCCACACTGGATCCCATGGCCCCCTCCCAGGACAGAGTGGGAGCATTCCAGTCCCAACTGGATCCCCTGGCCCCCTCCCAGTACAGACTGGGATCATTCCGAGTCCAAACTGGATCCCCTGGCCCCCTCCCAGGACAGACTGGGCCCTGTCCCAGTCCCAACTGGATCCCCTGGCCCCCTCCCAGGACAGACTGGAATCATTCCCAGTCCAAACTGGATCCCCTGGCCCCCTCCCAGGACAGACTGGGATTATTCCCAGTCCACACTGCATCCCATGGCCCCCTCCCAGGACAGACTGGGATCATTCCCAGTCCACACTGCATCCCATGGCCCCCTCCCAAGACAGACTGGGCCCTGTCCCTTTCCAGACTGGATCCCCTGGTTCTCTACCAGTACAGACAGGGAGCATTCCCAGTCCAAACTGGATCCCCTGGCCCCCTCCCAGGACAGACTGGGATCATTCCCAGTCCACACTGGATCCCATGGCCCCCTCCCAGGACAGACTGGGAGCATTCCAGTCCCAACTGGATCCCCTGGCCCCCTCCCAGTACAGACTGGGAGCATTCCCAGTCCAAACTGGATCCCCTGGCCCCCTCCCAGGACAGACTGGGATCATTCCCAGTCCACACTGCATCCCATGGCCCCCTCCCAAGACAGACTGGGCCCTGTCCCAGTCCAAACTGGATCCCCCGGCCCCCTCCCATGACAGACTGGGCCCTGTCCCTTTCCAGACTGGATCCCCTGGTTCTCTACCAGTACAGACAGGGAGCATTCCCAGTCCAAACTGGATCCCCTGGCCCCCTCCCAGGACAGACTGGGATCATTCCCAGTCCACACTGGATCCCATGGCCCCCTCCCAGGACAGAGTGGGAGCATTCCAGTCCCAACTGGATCCCCTGGCCCCCTCCCAGTACAGACTGGGATCATTCCGAGTCCAAACTGGATCCCCTGGCCCCCTCCCAGGACAGACTGGGCCCTGTCCCAGTCCCAACTGGATCCCCTGGCCCCCTCCCAGGACAGACTGGAATCATTCCGAGTCCAAACTGGATCCCCTGGCCCCCTCCCAGGACAGACTGGGAGCATTCCCAGTCCAAACTGGATCCCCTGGCCCCCTCCCAGGACAGACTGGGATTATTCCCAGTCCACACTGCATCCCATGGCCCCCTCCCAAGACAGACTGGGCCCTGTCCCAGTCCAAACTGGATCCCCCGGCCCCCTCCCAAGACAGACTGGGCCCTGTCCCTTTCCAGACTGGATCCCCTGGTTCTCTACCAGTACAGACAGGGAGCATTCCCAGTCCAAACTGGATCCCCTGGCCCCCTCCCAGGACAGACTGGGATCATTCCCAGTCCACACTGGATCCCATGGCCCCCTCCCAGGACAGACTGGGAGCATTCCAGTCCCAACTGGATCCCCTGGCCCCCTCCCAGTACAGACTGGGATCATTCCGAGTCCAAACTGGATCCCCTGGCCCCCTCCCAGGACAGACTGGGCCCTGTCCCAGTCCCAACTGGATCCCCTGGCCCCCTCCCAGGACAGACTGGAATCATTCCCAGTCCAAACTGGATCCCCTGGCCCCCTCCCAGGACAGACTGGGAGCATTCCCAGTCCAAACTGGATCCCCTGGCCCCCTCCCAGGACAGACTGGGATCATTCCCAGTCCACACTGCATCCCATGGCCCCCTCCCAGGACAGACTGGGATCATTCCCAGTCCACACTGCATCCCATGGCCCCCTCCCAAGACAGACTGGGCCCTGTCCCAGTCCAAACTGGATCCCCCGGCCCCCTCCCAAGACAGACTGGGCCCTGTCCCTTTCCAGACTGGATCCCCTGGTTCTCTACCAGTACAGACAGGGAGCATTCCCAGTCCAAACTGGATCCCCTGGCCCCCTCCCAGGACAGACTGGGATCATTCCCAGTCCACACTGGATCCCATGGCCCCCTCCCAGGACAGAGTGGGATCATTCCAGTCCCAACTGGATCCCCTGGCCCCCTCCCAGTACAGACTGGGATCATTCCGAGTCCAAACTGGATCCCCTGGCCCCCTCCCAGGACAGACTGGGCCCTGTCCCAGTCCCAACTGGATCCCCTGGCCCCCTCCCAGGACAGACTGGAATCATTCCCAGTCCAAACTGGATCCCCTGGCCCCCTCCCAGGACAGACTGGGAGCATTCCCAGTCCAAACTGGATCCCCTGGCCCCCTCCCAGGACAGACTGGGATTATTCCCAGTCCACACTGCATCCCATGGCCCCCTCCCAAGACAGACTGGGCCCTGTCCCAGTCCAAACTGGATCCCCCGGCCCCCTCCCAAGACAGACTGGGCCCTGTCCCTTTCCAGACTGGATCCCCTGGTTCTCTACCAGTACAGACAGGGAGCATTCCCAGTCCAAACTGGATCCCCTGGCCCCCTCCCAGGACAGACTGGGATCATTCCCAGTCCACACTGGATCCCATGGCCCCCTCCCAGGACAGACTGGGAGCATTCCAGTCCCAACTGGATCCCCTGGCCCCCTCCCAGTACAGACTGGGATCATTCCGAGTCCAAACTGGATCCCCTGGCCCCCTCCCAGGACAGACTGGGATCATTCCCAGTCCACACTGCATCCCATGGCCCCCTCCCAAGACAGACTGGGCCCTGTCCCAGTCCAAACTGGATCCCCCGGCCCCCTCCCATGACAGACTGGGCCCTGTCCCTTTCCAGACTGGATCCCCTGGTTCTCTACCAGTACAGACAGGGAGCATTCCCAGTCCAAACTGGATCCCCTGGCCCCCTCCCAGGACAGACTGGGATCATTCCCAGTCCACACTGGATCCCATGGCCCCCTCCCAGGACAGAGTGGGATCATTCCAGTCCCAACTGGATCCCCTGGCCCCCTCCCAGTACAGACTGGGATCATTCCGAGTCCAAACTGGATCCCCTGGCCCCCTCCCAGGACAGACTGGGCCCTGTCCCAGTCCCAACTGGATCCCCTGGCCCCCTCCCAGGACAGACTGGAATCATTCCGAGTCCAAACTGGATCCCCTGGCCCCCTCCCAGGACAGACTGGGAGCATTCCCAGTCCAAACTGGATCCCCTGGCCCCCTCCCAGGACAGACTGGGATTATTCCCAGTCCACACTGCATCCCATGGCCCCCTCCCAAGACAGACTGGGCCCTGTCCCAGTCCAAACTGGATCCCCCGGCCCCCTCCCAAGACAGACTGGGCCCTGTCCCTTTCCAGACTGGATCCCCTGGTTCTCTACCAGTACAGACAGGGAGCATTCCCAGTCCAAACTGGATCCCCTGGCCCCCTCCCAGGACAGACTGGGATCATTCCCAGTCCACACTGGATCCCATGGCCCCCTCCCAGGACAGAGTGGGAGCATTCCAGTCCCAACTGGATCCCCTGGCCCCCTCCCAGGACAGACTGGGATCATTCCGAGTCCAAACTGGATCCCCTGGCCCCCTCCCAGGACAGACTGGGCCCTGTCCCAGTCCCAACTGGATCCCCTGGCCCCCTCCCAGGACAGACTGGAATCATTCCCAGTCCAAACTGGATCCCCTGGCCCCCTCCCAGGACAGACTGGGATTATTCCCAGTCCACACTGCATCCCATGGCCCCCTCCCAGGACAGACTGGGATCATTCCCAGTCCACACTGCATCCCATGGCCCCCTCCCAAGACAGACTGGGCCCTGTCCCTTTCCAGACTGGATCCCCTGGTTCTCTACCAGTACAGACAGGGAGCATTCCCAGTCCAAACTGGATCCCCTGGCCCCCTCCCAGGACAGACTGGGATCATTCCCAGTCCACACTGGATCCCATGGCCCCCTCCCAGGACAGACTGGGAGCATTCCAGTCCCAACTGGATCCCCTGGCCCCCTCCCAGTACAGACTGGGAGCATTCCCAGTCCAAACTGGATCCCCTGGCCCCCTCCCAGGACAGACTGGGATCATTCCCAGTCCACACTGCATCCCATGGCCCCCTCCCAAGACAGACTGGGCCCTGTCCCAGTCCAAACTGGATCCCCCGGCCCCCTCCCATGACAGACTGGGCCCTGTCCCTTTCCAGACTGGATCCCCTGGTTCTCTACCAGTACAGACAGGGAGCATTCCCAGTCCAAACTGGATCCCCTGGCCCCCTCCCAGGACAGACTGGGATCATTCCCAGTCCACACTGGATCCCATGGCCCCCTCCCAGGACAGAGTGGGAGCATTCCAGTCCCAACTGGATCCCCTGGCCCCCTCCCAGTACAGACTGGGATCATTCCGAGTCCAAACTGGATCCCCTGGCCCCCTCCCAGGACAGACTGGGCCCTGTCCCAGTCCCAACTGGATCCCCTGGCCCCCTCCCAGGACAGACTGGAATCATTCCGAGTCCAAACTGGATCCCCTGGCCCCCTCCCAGGACAGACTGGGAGCATTCCCAGTCCAAACTGGATCCCCTGGCCCCCTCCCAGGACAGACTGGGATCATTCCCAGTCCACACTGCATCCCATGGCCCCCTCCCAAGACAGACTGGGCCCTGTCCCAGTCCAAACTGGATCCCCCGGCCCCCTCCCAAGACAGACTGGGCCCTGTCCCTTTCCAGACTGGATCCCCTGGTTCTCTACCAGTACAGACAGGGAGCATTCCCAGTCCAAACTGGATCCCCTGGCCCCCTCCCAGGACAGACTGGGATCATTCCCAGTCCACACTGGATCCCATGGCCCCCTCCCAGGACAGAGTGGGAGCATTCCAGTCCCAACTGGATCCCCTGGCCCCCTCCCAGTACAGACTGGGATCATTCCGAGTCCAAACTGGATCCCCTGGCCCCCTCCCAGGACAGACTGGGCCCTGTCCCAGGCCAAACTGGATCCCCTGGCCCCCTCCCAGGACAGACTGGAATCATTCCCAGTCCAAACTGGATCCCCTGGCCCCCTCCCAGGACAGACTGGGAGCATTCCCAGTCCAAACTGGATCCCCTGGCCCCCTCCCAGGACAGACTGGGATCATTCCCAGTCCACACTGCATCCCATGGCCCCCTCCCAGGACAGACTGGGATCATTCCCAGTCCACACTGCATCCCATGGCCCCCTCCCAAGACAGACTGGGCCCTGTCCCAGTCCAAACTGGATCCCCCGGCCCCCTCCCAAGACAGACTGGGCCCTGTCCCTTTCCAGACTGGATCCCCTGGTTCTCTACCAGTACAGACAGGGAGCATTCCCAGTCCAAACTGGATCCCCTGGCCCCCTCCCAGGACAGACTGGGATCATTCCCAGTCCACACTGGATCCCCTGGCCCCCTCCCAGGACAGAGTGGGATCATTCCAGTCCACACTGGATCCCCTGGCCCTCTCCCAGGACAGACTGGGATCATTCCCAGTCCACACTGGAACCCATGGCCCCCTCCCAAGACAGACTTGGCCCTGTCCCAGTCCACACTGGATCCCCTGGCCCCCTCCCAGTACAGAGTGGGCCCTGTCCCAGTCCAAACTGGATCCCCTGGCCCCCTCCCAGGACAGACTGGGCCCTGTCCCAGGCCAAACTGGATCCCCTGGCCCCCTCCCAGGACAGACTGACACGCGGAAACAAACTTCACAACTCACACAGTTATAAACAGGCATGTTTATTGCGGCGCCGGTTGCAAGGGGATTTCTCCACAAAGCTTGCATACAGGGTTAAAATAATGACAGGTATTTAAAACAGTTAACAAAGTTAGTTACGCCTTCTGGTGCTACCCCTTAATTAACTACTGGTTAATACTTTTCTTACTTCATCTGAAAGTTGCAGTTCTCTTTTAATTCACTACGCATGCTCAGCGAGTAGGGGGCTAAATTGGGTTGGGGCTTCTCTAGCTAGGAGGTGTGGTTTTTAGTATTAAAATGAGATTATAATGAGACAAGCTAACTCTAGGACACTATTTTGGCAGTCCATTCTATTTTTCTACGATTCGTCCTTGCGCTAATCATTATTGTTAGTTAGCAGAGAGTCAGTGAAGACAGTCTTTATCACAGAGAGTCAGTGAAGACACTCTTTATCTCTAATATGTCTAACTACGGGGTGCAGTTCTTACAAAGTGTCTTCTCTATATTTTTCTTTCTTACTTTTAACCCTTGTTTCTCAAGATGCCCTGTAACAGACTGGGATCATTCCCAGTCCAAACTGCATCCCCTGGCCCCCTACCAGGACAGACTGGGATCATTCCCAGTCCAAACTGCATCCCCTGGCCCCCTCGCAGGACAGACTGGAATCATTCCCAGTCCAAACTGGATCCCCTGGCCCCCTCCCAGTACAGACTGGGATCATTCCCAGTCCCAACTGGATCCCCTGGCCCCCTCCCAGTACAGACTGGGATCATTCTGAGTCCAAACTGGATCCCCTGGCCCCCTCCCAGGACAGACTGGGCCCTGTCCCAGGCCAAACTGGATCCCCTGGCCCCCTCCCAGTACAGACTGGGATCATTCCCATTCCAAACTGGATCCCCTGGCCCCCTCCAGGACAGGCTGCTCCCTATCCCAGTCCAAACTGGATCCCCTGGCCCACTCCCAGTACAGACTGGGCCCTGTCCCAGTACACACTGGATCCCATGGCCCCCTCCCAGGACAGACTGGGATGATTCCAATGTTTGACCTACGTCCATTGAGGTTAGCAAGGGGTTAAAGCGCGGTGTGTAAGTACAGCTCCCCAAATCATCCATCTGGAGTAGTGGCTACATGTGTGCTTGTGGTGTTTGGGGGTACTGCAAGAGTATTGGGTTGTAAGTGTTCTGGATGTACGTGATAGAAATTGTGACAACTCCTTTTGCTGCACAAATGCATCATGTTGTCCTGGTAGCATCTCTTAAACGGATGGACTTCTTCCTGCCAACTAAACAATGTATTCAACATTCATGTCAGATATGTACTGCCATGTAAACCACAGAAATACTGCTGATTTTTTTAGAGCGCTTCTGCTAATGATGAAAAGCAACTTCCAGCCTCCTGAATTAAAGGACAAAATGAAATGGCAAGTACTTTTCTGTTTCAGTAGATAATGATCATGTAGTTCACTGGGCAATTGATTCTCACGTTTACCACTTCCTTTTACAGGTCCAATAGTTTCCATCATTCTGTGAAAATGGTACTTAGAAAAAAATCCTAAAAAAGGACCGACAGCTGAAAAGTTACTACAGGTATAAATTTATGTATGGGATTTTTTTAAAGTTCTAAAATTAAAATGTGCTTAATATGAGTGGTTGGAATTTTAATCTGTGTTTTTCCTTCTGTCTTTCAGCATCCTTTTTGTTACCCAGCCATTAAATCCAAGTCTCGCTATTGAACTTTTGGATAAAATGAATAATCCTGATCATTCCACTTACCGTGATTTTGATGACGATGATCCTGAGGTGGGAATACATTTTAATCACAGAATCAGATTAAGTTTTCGTTTGCCAACAAAACTAAATGCTTATGATTTCTTGAGCCACAGAATGTTTTGTGATCTGGGAACAGGCTCAAGGGTTGCTTTTACTTTTGGTTGTGCTGCTCTGTCACACGTCCAGGCCCTTAGCAAAACTCATTATATTTGGAGGAGAGACACTCAAAGAGAAAGAGATGAAAACACTTTAAAATTTTGTTTGTGGTTGTCCTTCAACAATTTTGCAGCAGTATGTGTGGACTGCTTCTCCAGTCCCGAGTTCTGTCGTGCATCCTGCTTTCTGTTTCTTTGTGGAATTATGTTTCCATTCATCTGCAAAGCAAGCATTCATAAAAATCGTGTTCTACCTCTGCAGAACTTATTCTTTTGTTCCTCATTTGCTTTCTTATGAGAAGGAGAGAACGATCCTGTAGTTGTTTTTGTCAAGCGGTTTGGTATGTGTTTCTTGCAGATTCTATTTTCTGTCTTGGAATACTCTGAAACTCCGTTTCACCTATGGTTTTGTCAGAGACAAAGTTTCTGACTTTCTGCTTTAACAGCTGGGAAGAAACAGCATGCTTATGTAAGATGATAAGTGGTGCAGGACTGAAGTGTTTCATAAACAAGAGAAAACATATTCTGTTACTGCATCCTGTCTTCATACTTAACTGTATGTTAGTGAAGACTTTCCAACTATCAATACCGTTAAACTGAGAGGCCAAAAAGGAAATGTTATCTGAGCAAAGACAAATGCCGGCCAGCATTGTCTTTACTTGCTCAAATCCAGTGTTTTAAAAACCCTTGTCTTGAAGTTAAAGACACTCTACAGATAAAATGTCTCCAAATAATTCTAACTTTCATGTACTAAAAAGTACATGCAATCTTTATTTTTAGCTTCCGCTTGATTTCTGTCTTTCTTTGTTGCTATTATGCTAAAGAAACCTGCTAAAAACCAGGTACACAATACTGGCTTTAAAGTGAATATATTTTGGAATTGAAGTATTTTATTGTTCACCTCTAGCCTCTGGTAGTGCCTCATAGGATTCATTCGACAAGTAGAAATGGGAGAGGAGAAAAGACACGCTCTGAAATAAACTGTAAGCATGTGTACTATGACAACATTAACTATTCTTAAAATAATCATTGATATTCACTTATTTCAACTCGTATTCTGCATAGCTGACGTATATAGAAACAGTTTTAGTGATATTCAGGAAAAGAAAAACTTATGCTGTTTCACTTACGGATATAGTTTCTAGATGACTATGCAAAAGAAACATTAGTGTAAAACATTTGAATACCCCTTTTGTCAGCACTTCAGCAAATCTCACTATTGCTTCATCTTAACCGAACAGGACGCAACCTGAGCTCTTCTGAGCTCTTCTGCGAGCTGTTTGGTATCCCACTGGTATCCCACTGGTATCCCTGCCACTGCAGCAGGGATATTCGGAGTGATGCCAGATTGTGCTAGGTAGCAGAATGGCAGAGGAAGATTTTTCTGCCTTAATTTAGTCTCTTGTTGTGGTTTTTGCTTTTGAACTGAAACAGTCCTGTAGAAATCAGGAAAGGAGGTGGTTGATCGCTGGCCATTAAAAGCAGACTCCATCCCCCAAACTGTGGTCATTCTTTTGCTTGAATTACATCAGAGCAGTACTTGGCGCTTTAGTTGTCTTTTCTGAAGCTAAAATTGTGGGAAGGAGTGTTAAAGAGCGTCTGCCAAAGAGCTTTCCTAGAAGATGCGATAAGATCTCTCCAAACTTCATTCACGGCTCTTTAGTGCTATTGAATCACCCCAAAGAACGTGTATTCTCTAAATTACATCTGTATTGTTGCTCTAAAGAGGGCACTTGATGGCCCTGTTTGCTGAATGGTTTTCCTCATCCTTCTAATGACTAGGTGGGGCAAGTGGCGATCGTGCTGCCTTTGTGATGGAAGAGTACTTTCTGTGCCCCTTAGTTTCCAGCAGGCACAAGTTGGGGGTGTGCCTGTGTCAGAAGTTTGCATCAGTGGGGCTGTCATGCACTCATTAAACGGGATTTGTCTTTTTTGTTAGCCTTTGGAGCTGAATTGGGTCTAATTGCAGTCCAGCTTAGATTCTTGTTTTCCTTTTCTCCTCTGTAGTTGGTCAAGTAAAATTTGGTGCACCCTTGAGGAAAGAGACAGAGCCACATCGTGAGTTTGTGAGTTACAAGCAGCGTGGGCTATGCTCTGCACATTATTCCCTGCAAATGTCTGTGGAGGAGGAGAAGTCCAAGGTGTGTAGCATACCTCCTTAGCGCTACTGAAGTTGGTAGTGATTTTTCTGACAAGTGACATATTGGTCCTGGATCTTTTGGTGCCATTGCAGTATATGCAGCAAGACCCCTTATTTGTGGGCTCTGCCAGGTGTGATGTATGTGCTAACAGCCCTTGGTCTTGTGGGTTTCCTCTATGCTTTATACCTCATTGCCAAGTATATCATTCCCTTTATTTATAGAGTTATTTTTTTAATTGTAGAATTACTGTGCATATTCAAATGTTTCTCTCCCTTGTGCTTGTATCGACACTTGAGCCACGCCGAGTCTGGCAGTTGATGTATTCTGTGAAGGTGTGTTGCCAATGTTTTCATCCTACGGACCTGTCAGTACAAGGGGTGTGAGAACTCAAGCAGTGAGGGAAAAGGTGTCTGTGCTGCCTCACGCACACGATTGCAGCAGCTTCCTCTCTTCTGTGGAGACTGTTGCTTTCCACACTTGTGCACTTGGGCAGTTTCTTCACATTCCTGGATAAAAAAGACACTCCTTTGCTTCCTTACTGCAGACTTCTGTGTTCTCTTTGTTTTTCTAAGGCAGGTGTTGAGGTGAAAAAGTTGGCTTAGTGCATAGGTGGGAGGGACACTGGCTTTGCTCTGAGTTGGTTTTGGGAAGGGTGTGTAGCTGGGAATGTAATTCCTCTTCTGAAGGCTACAAACTACACGTGAGTGGGATTTCTGGCATAGGTTTCCTTGTACTGCTCTGTCGTTGTACTAAAATCTCCTTCCCGGTGCCTTGTCCTTTGGTAGTGGGTCAGCTGGCTCTGGGTGTATGAGTTTGTATGTGATCTTGCTCTTCCTCAGCAACGGCTGGACAGGTAGTCTGCAGGCTCTAGTGCCCGTTGGAGACAGAGGAGAATAGCTTACCACATCTCACGTAGGACTTAGGCAATTGTTTCAGATACGTTATTTAGACCTTGACATGACTGCATACCAACATCATTTCGGAGCCCTGGTTATACAAGTGTTTCTTAAACATGGTAATGAAGTCAGTGTTTCACCGTAAACTCATCAGTTAACTCCAAAAGATTTTTGAACTGATTCCAAGTTATCCTGGCTTTGCTCCCCTGTTGCATTGTCTGGATTATAAAGAAAATACAATTGGTAGCATCGTATAGTTCAAGTTATAATGCTTGGCTCCTTAAGAATTTCATTTATTTCTACAGACACAGACTCATAATTGCAAAGAGATGTTAAGGGAGAAGCTGAAGTTTTAAAAATACTTCTTCTGTTTCTTTCTTGCTTTATCAGTTACTGACCAAACCAAACCAGTTAGCGGACGACTTCATGGGGCAGAGACGTGTTTTCCTTGCACCTTAGGAACCTGAGTTGCTAAACCGGGGAGAGGGATTTTCTGCAGGGACTAAAGCACCACTTTGGAGAGCACTTCTTTGTCCGGTGTTGTTGGGAGGGAGGAGCAGAGCCTTTTCCTACCTTGTGGGTTAGCAATCAGGGCCTTTGCACTTTGGAATGGCCGAAGCCCTTGCTGCTCCAAGAAGGGACTTGAAGGATCCAGATTAATTCTGCTGATAAGGAAATCTCTTCGTATGGTCTGCTCCTGTTGGAGTTTGGGTATTTGAAACCTGTCCAAAGAACTTGCCTCATCTCCCTGCCTGTAAGGAAGATCCCTGATTGCTTGTTTGGATCTTTCTGAAGAGGGCAATTAACTGGTCCACTGCTCCTATCAGAATGAAGCATGCAGTCCTGATCTATCCTTTCCAGATAAAACGGAGCTATGATTTTGAAAATGATGATGTTGGGTCTAGAGACCAAAGAAAAACTGCATTTTGTCATTAGATATAGAACCGATGGACAATTTAAAGTGGCATGTCAAATGCGAACTAGAGCTCTGTTCACAGAATGGCTGCTCCAGCAAAGAGCCTTAGCACAAAGCAGGCTGAGGGAGAGGTTTGTAACAACCTACACGCTCTTTTAAATGCAAGCGGGAGCAAGAGGTGCCTGTCTGTTCCTCCAGCACTAGCAGTGTGGATCCCTTTTCCTTACAGCAGTTCTTCTGACCCTTTTGCTTCTGTCTCACTAAAGCATGCTTAAATTTGATGTTTATAAGGCAAAGGAGTGGACCACTGCAGCATGAGGAGTTACTGGTGGTGGTGCCTGGAGATGTGGAACTGACACGTACTTGCCTCTAACTGAGGCAGTTTGTCGCTCATTGCCACAGCTCAGGTGGTGAACAATAATCCATTCTTTTGGTGTGACTCGGTAGTGTCTGGTAATGTGACCGTACCCTTCGCTGTGTTTTACCTCCATCCCCAGAACTGGCTTAACATGGTTTGAGTTTCAACTAACAACTTTTTTTTAGCAAGAAACTTTCGCTTTGTGTATACCTGGCTTTCAGTCACAATGTAAATAACTTGAGTGTCTTGATCTCTGTCTAACAAACAGCCTGGCAGTGGTGATTTTTGGACGATTCAGAAGAAAAATACTACACTGCAAGATCTAACCTGGTATTTTTCATCTTATACCTTTCTTTGTCAGTGTTAGTTTTGTCTTTGTTTTCCTTTTTCAAAGCTCATGTTTTGCCCTGTTGTACTGGTGTTTTCATCTGTGTAAAAGCCATTCAGTATAAGGATGAGTCTAGATGTGTGTTTCTGTAATGTAGGAAGGAATTCTTAGTATGTGCAGTACTGAAAGCATTTCACCCGTATTCATGTTTAGTTGAATCATTTTTATAGAAGGGGCTCAGTATTAGGCACTCATTCTAATTTCTTTATTTAACTGCCTTGCAAAGCATAACTTGTTAATTTTTTTGAAAGTGATTAAAAATAGAAGAGACAGTCTCTTTGTATTTTTGTCTGGTAGTTCCTTTAAACAGTCGCATGAAAGACTATGAAATTATATAAATGTAAGTCTCTCAATTCTCCAGATGGTAATTATGTGACAGAATGAATATACACTGAATAGCAATAACAGAAAGTGGTGTCCTAAGTGTTTTCAGTGGCATTTGGCATCATTTACAGTCTGATACATTTTCGACATTTACTGCACTGCTAAAAAAATTGGTTCCTAGCTTTGCAGTGTAGAAATTACTCTGGAAAGAGAGTTTTCTTATTTCTGTGCTCTTTAGGCACTGTGTAGTTCAAAATGTAATGCTTTTAAGTCTTGGACATCTTCATATACTGTTAAAAAAGTTAAAGAAATATTCTGTACTAGATGAAGAGCATTATTCTGCTAACTTTCTTTGATTTGTGAGATGTTTCATAGAAGTGCAGTGAGGGGAACATGGAAGACTGGGGTGCTTGGGAATGTCTTGGTTTGTTTTTCATGTGGTGTTTTTTGTTTTGGATTTGTTTGTTTGTTTTGGCATGAGTTGGCTTGGTGTGACGTGAATCTGCCAATACCATAGTTACTGAGAGCTTAGACTGTCTTCCCCATTCGTGGAAGGAATTTCCTGTATTGCTTGATTGTAAGAATGTTTCATAAATTGTGTTGAGATCAGTAGCTTAGATTTCTCTGTATGC
Source organism: Gavia stellata (assembly GCF_030936135.1). NCBI lineage: Eukaryota > Metazoa > Chordata > Aves > Gaviiformes > Gaviidae > Gavia > Gavia stellata. Next base: position 240,892 of record NW_026777184.1, on the reverse strand, counting down.
GGTGGGAGCACCTCCATCGTGTGCAATTGCTCTGGTTTGGGGAGTGTAGTTTTGGTTTTTCGGTTTGGTTTTCTTTTGGTTTCATCTTCTCAGTTTAACACTTTTTAAAACCTGCCTTTTTCAGCATACTTTCAGTGTTTGTCGCATGTCTTGCTAGCCTCGTATTTGGGGGTCTGAGAGATGAAGGAGAACATGTCTCCTAACTGGACTGTCCTTTCCCATCCTTCTTTTGCCCCATGCCGTTCAGTACCCTCTTCAAAAATTATTACTATGACCAAGCTTATAAAGTACTGTTGTTGTCCCATTCGTGGGAAGGTTTTCAAAGTCAATCGACAGCACTTTCTGTGTTTCACTGCTTTCTTCACAACCTCCTGTGCTCATTGTGAATCAAAGAGGAGAATTCTGGTTTGGTGGCAATGCTTCACCCATTTCTGAGGTTTTTCCAGTAAGACCTAATCCTTCTTGAAACTAGGAGAACTATTTAGTAGTTGGTTCCTTCTTCTGTTGTGGACCAGCACACACTGATCAGACTTTCTCTCTCTGTCTCTGTCCTTCCCCCACTCCTCGCTCCTGCTCTGACAGTATTGGCTTCGGCTATGTTCACTGAGGGAAGTGTTATATGGATTTTTCAAACATCATCAAGAGGAAAAGACTAGTTTTTCAGAAGCATAATATATCACCTACTACTGTTGGGGTCTTTCCCATGCTGTTTTACTGGGTTTATAAAATACCTTATGAGCAGCAACTCTTTTGCGGAGCAACGTGTCTCTAAGATCCTACCCCAAAAAATCATCAGAAATTGAGACATATTTGGGGCATCATGAGTCATAAAAGGTATACAGTCGAGGTTGGGAGCAAATCTGGGGAGTGCGTGAGAGTTTTTTTACCTATTACCTCGCATTTGGCACAGCTGGATGGATCATATGGCAGCTTATGCAGTCACCATGCACATTACCTTTTAAAAACTTGACAGCTACGATGTGGTTACCCTTAAAAAGCATTCCTCTCCTTTTCCTCTTCCCCCTCCCTCTGCCGCTGTGCTCCTGAAACAGCTACCTGGATCTGCCAGAAGGATGGAGAAATTCAGTAAAGGTCTTTTTTGCAGGGAAAATTCCGTGTCCAAAGCCCAGTATCCCTTCATGCAAATGGCAAACAGACAAGAACAAGATAGTACTCCTCTTTGATCTTCTACAAATGTACCCCTTTGATTCGTATCTAAAGACAGAATAACAGAATATTGTGCTCTAGGTACAGGGCTCTTCTCTTTTTCAGGGTAGATCTTTTTTAGTTTTTCTGCACCTAGACAACAAGTTTCTGAGGAACTTACTAACTTGGGCACCTTCCGCCGTTTCAGATTGCCTTGCACATTCTGCTTCCTGTCATTTCGAGTTCCTCCTGTTTCTATTCCGGTCATTGCGCTGTGTTTTGGCAGCTGTTTTCTGACAATCTCGTTTGCCTCAGGAGCAGCAGAGGTACGCCGGTCTTTAAAAAATAAAAAACAAAAACAGTCTTACCTTCCTTGCACATTAGACTTCACATAGGGTAGACCTCAAACAAATGCTTCTCCCATATTTTTCCCTGTCTTTCTGTGTACTTTAAAATCATTTGTTTGGATACAGACTCAAATAAGTGGGAGAGCTGAGCATTGCATTTGCAGTGAGCTCAGTAAATGGTTTGGATCAAAGTAATCTTCTCAAAAAATATGTGCACCTTTGCTCTGGAACAATTTTTGAGTTTTATGCTATTGATCCTGGGAGAAGCACCTGAAAATCCAACAGCTAACGACATGTATGAGTGTTCATCTTGTATTGCGGCAGCCACCACGATGACAGTCTCGGGAATCTACCTGAGCTGGTGTAGTAGGACCCAATTTCTGTCAGTTGAAATGTTTTTGCTATAATTAAGCCTATGTTCAGAAGCAGTCTCAAGTACGTGACATGCTGAGGAAGAATGTGCAGCTTCTTTCAGGTTCTTGTTTCCACCAGGTCGGTTCCCCGTTCGGGTTCCCTGTGTGGCGTTGCAATGGCTGTGTCAGTGTGGTGGAGGGAGGTGCGTGGGGTAGAGAGAAGGCGGGAGTAAGGGCTGTTAAACCCAGCTTCTGCAGAGCTGTTGCTGTATGTGTAAGTGCATCCACCTCCCAGAGGTGACGTGTTGTACTTAGCAGTGGTGGCGTCAGTCCAGGGGAATCTGTACGAGAATTTGGCTTCTAGCCCCAGAAGCCCCATTTCTAAGCAACAGAGCTTATTGTTGTTCTGATTCAAAACAAAAGGTCATGTTGAGCAAATAATAATATTTTCATTCAGGTTATCCTTATCTGCAAGGAGGTATTGTGGCAAAAAATCTTTCTTCCCTTTCATAGTGAGCTGAAAAATAATACCAGTTTGTTACAAATCTGTAATATAAAAACTCATGTATACACTGCATGTGGGTGAGCAGGCACTTCTTTATTGCAGCGCTGGACGCACAGGGGATCGCTCCACCACGTGTGCGTGCTTAGTTTCTCTGCTACAAAAGTTATACACAATCAAAGTATACATATTCATCATATTTCCAGGAAACAATTAACATATTCATACGATTTCCGAGAACTCGTTAATATATGTAAAAGCTCGTGAGGCATGTGCCTTCAGGTACACAGGTGGTCGTCTAAGGTCCTCTGGTGGTCATCCATAGTCTTCCTCATGGTGTCCTTTAGTTGAATGCCATCTTTGCTCAGGTTGGTTGCAAAATTCCATTCTTGGAATCTTCTTAAGTTTTCCTCGGTTTACTGACCAGGTCTACAACTTATCATTCTCTTGACAAGCAAATCCTGCCTATTCACAGTGCTACATTGTTCAGCAGTTAGTTTATGATGAAATCACAAATAGGTCATACCTCGTTACCTTCATACAGAATATATAAAATTTAATTTTTATTAATCGCTCTCTGGATTATACTATTCTATCAATATCCATCCTTAAAATAATCAATGGTTATTTCTATTAATATCTATTGATTGGCATTCTTGATATTTGAATCAAGGTGGGAAAGGTAAGGAATTTTCCAAGCAGCATCATTGGTGCATATCAGGTCACATTGTCACGGGACTCAAACCAGACTTTTCTATTCAGTTCTTCATCATTCCATCTCATTACTGTTAGTTCCTTAGTATGGAACAGCGACTCCCTGGTGAGGTTCCTATGGGTATTGTTTCTAACTGAACAATCCTAACATATGCATTTGTATTTTATTATTTTATTTATTAATCAAATTTAACCGTTCTATATGATTAATTCTTGATTATTTTTTTAAAAAATCAGAGTATTTACAAAAGTTCCCCCCTGTGAAAGTTTTGAAAATTATTTCAATACTTTCATTTTAATCAGTTAAGCTGATTATGTGCATCAAGTATAGATGCGAAACGAGTTAATCGATTCATCATCCTCCAATTTATGATATGTAGTATTACTGATAAAACAAGACTGATCAAAATCAGTATCAAGAGAATAACGATGGGGTGGCATAACTTATTTAGGATGCCTGTAGCAGTAGGTGACCATCTGAAAAGAGTGTCCCACCATTTATGTTCTGCACCTTTTCCACCCTCTCTAAAACACAGTGTATTTCTTCCACATTGTGATGAACAGTTATTAAAGTTCTGTGTCTGTTTCCCTTGACCTTTTTCAAAATTTTGATTACATCCTGGTTGTTGTAGCAATTGTTTCACTAAAGTGAGATTCATTCCAATGGGTGCAGGCAACAGTTCCTGAGTTAATGTATAATTAGATTGCAAGAGCTGGTGAGATGTGACTGGAGCCAAGTAAGAAAAATCACATCCCGTGATTTCAGTGAAATTACAAACACAAAAATTGGAGTGATTCCTAGTATGTATAACTACATCATCTACGGATATAAAATCACAAGCTGTTCTCAAACATACACAGCCCTTACCAATACATATATATAAGCAGTGTTTCAGGGTTTTCGTCAGGGCGAGTTTCAAAATGACTCAAAATGATTTTGTTCAGTATCTAAACAGATATCCTGACCTCTGATTGCATTACCTTCACAGACGAACCCTTGTTGTTCTCGTACAATACAAGAATCCAAATCCACAGGTTGCCATTTCTGTCCCACTTCTTGGGCCCATACTCTATGCTCAAATGGATAGAGTATGGTTCCATTGTGATTCAATCCTAATGCAATAACAGGGTAGATGGAATATATTGAAGCATTATGTATAGTTAATACAAAAGTTGTGGCTGTACTTGTGATGGGATCGTGGGTAAAGTTTACCAAATTCCACCAGGACTGGAGTTTTTTCTCTAAATCAGTGGCACTATCTCAAATTATTTTCCGAATCCCGGTGGGGAGATTGCCTTCTTCACCCTCTCTTATGATTGAAGCAGCCACTGATTGCGCCCACAGTTGAGCCTGGATACAACTGAGAACCAAAGATAGGTTATCTTGGGCCACACCGAGTGCATCTACAACGAAATTCATGGTCTTCCACATTCACCTTTTCCCATTTTGGTAATATGTTTGACAACAGCCACTGGTTAGTTTCTAAAGTCAATAGGGAAGATTGCAAAGGCCGTTGTAATTTAGCCAAGTCACTAGATGTAGTAGCCAATTTGTCTCCTGACATATTTTCCTAATTTGCCTTTTTAATGTCTGATTCATTCTTTCTATTTTTCCACTTGATTGAGGCCTCCAAGGGGTACGTAAATTTCAGGTAATTCCCAGAATTGTACTAATATTTTGTACTACTTCTGCAACAAAATGTGGGCCTCTATCAGAAGATATTCTAATAGGTACCCCAAATTTTTGAATTATTTCTTGTAACAACCATTTAATGACTTCCTTTGCTTGATTGGTCTGACAAGGAAAAGCTTCAGGCCATCCTGTAAAAGTATCAACCCCCACCAGAATGTCTATCGATACCCTTTTTGTCTGGGTAATTCTGAAAAATCAATTTGCCAATAATCTCCAGGTTGTACTCCCGATTTCAAGGTTCCCATTGGAACTTTTCTCTTTATCACCGGATTGTTTCGCAAACAAATTTCACACTTGGCAGAAATCATTTTAGCCATTTCTAACATTCTTACAGAATGTTACACCACATATCTCTTTAAAAAGGTGACTAATGCTTCTGGACCCCAATGGCACTCTTTATGTTTTGTTTGTAATATTTCTCTCATCAGAAGTGGGGGAATTATTACCTGTCCCTGAACTGTGACCCGCCATCCTGCTAAATTTCTTTTTGCGTCTAATAACTTCCCTAGTTTCTCGTCTTCCTCTGAATATTTAGGTTTCTCTTTCGGTAATGTAATGTTCTTTGTAGGGATTAATGCCATTTGTAAGGCATTCCTTTTTGCTATTCCTTTAGCTGTTCTATCAGCTAATCTGTTCCCTATAGCTTCTTTCATATTTTCTGATTGATGTGCTTTACAGGGCATGATTGCCACTTTGATCGGTCGCTGGACTGCTTGTAACAATTTCAATATTTCCTCTTTGTATTTGATGTTTGCCCCTTGAGAGGATAATAGTCCTCTTTCTTTCCATAATATCCCATGGACATGCACTACACCAAAAGCATACTTTGAATCAGTCCAGATATTTACTTTCTTTCCTTCGCTCAGTTCTAACGCCTTCGTCAAGGCTATCAGCTCTGCCTTTTGCGCTGAGGTGTTGCTGGGCAAAGCATTAGCCTCTATGACTGATCTCTCCGTTGTTACCGCATACCCAGCGTAGCGAACTCCATTTTCCACAAAGCTGCTACCATCTGTGTACAGTTCCCGGTCAGGATCCTCCCATGGTGTGTCTTTCAGGTCCTGTCAGCTGGAATACACCTGTTCGACAGTAGCTAAACAGTCATGTTCCAGTTGTCCTTCTTCCTGCACAGGATTCAGGAAAACTGCAGGGTTAACTAGGTTAGTTGTTTTTAGCATCACATCATCTTGCTCCGTCAATATTACTTGATACTTCATCATCCTGCTGGGAGAAAGCCAGTGACCCCCCTTTTGTTCCAAAACAGTCACCACCATGTGTGGTACATATACCACTATCGTCCGTCCCAGAGTTAACTTTCGGGCTTCTTGTGTGAGCGTTACCGCAGCAGCGACTGCCCGAAGACAGGTCGGCCATCCTGTACTTACTGTGTCCAGTTGCTTGGAAAAGTACCCCACTGGTCTCTTCCAGCTTCCCATCCGTTGGGTCAGCACTCCCAGGGCCAGATGCTGCCGTTCATGAACAAACAACTGGAAATCTTTAGTTAAATCCGGAAGTCCCAAAGCAGGAGCAGTCATCAGGGCCTGTTTCAGATCTTTAAAGGCCCTTCGCTGTTCTGGGCCCATTCAAAGGGAGGTGTCCCTTTCTGGGCCTCATACAACGGCTTAGCTATTAGACCGTAGTTCATGATCCATAGCCTGCACCATCCAGTCATTCCCAGAAAGGCCCTCAGTTCGTGAACATTTTTCGGTTCTGGTATACATACTACAAATGGCGTCTTCTCGGTTTGTTCCCAACTGTTGTTGTCCTTTTGAAATTTCAAAGCCCAGATATATTACAACTTGACTTGCTGCTTGAGCCTTGTTTCTGGATACTTTGTACCCATGAAGTCCCAGAAAGTTTAAAAGGTCTATCGTTACCTTTACGCAGGTTGCTCTGTCCTCGGTGGCGATCAGTATATCATCCAGGTATTGCAAAAGTAGGTGACCAGGTAACTCTGGATGACTTTGTTTCCACATCTCGAGCTCTTTTGCCAGTTGATTGCCGAAGATGGTCGGGCTATTCTTAAATCCTTGTGGTAGTCTGGTCCATGTTAATTGTGTTCTTCGTCCTGTTTCTGGATTCTCCCACTCAAAGGCAAACAATTTTCTACTTTCCTTTTCCAGAGGTATGCAGAAGAAAGCATCTTTTAAATCAAGCACTGTAAACCACTGATGACTTTCCCTTAAAGTTGTCAAAAGGGTATATGGATTCACAACTACAGGGTGAATATCCTTTACTATCTGATTTATTGCCCTTAAATCCTGAACTAATCTGTATTCACCTGAAGGCTTCCTAACCGGTAAGATTGGAGTATTATATTCAGATTCACATTCTTCCAAAATTCCACATTCCAAAAATTTATCAATTAATTTCTTAATTCCTTGTCTAGCTTCTGATTTTATTGGGTATTGTTTTATTCTTATCGGTTTGGCATGTTTCTTTAATTCAACCTTTACAGGCCGGGCTACCTTTGCTCTTCCAGGTATTTCTGTGTTCCAGACCGTAGGTATCACAGCCTCATCTACTTCTTGTGGTATTTCTTGCATTTTTGCTTTTTCTTGTATCATTAATATATCCCCTGTCTTTGATTCAGGTCTTTTTAAATAAATGTCCCCTTTTTCAAAAATTATTTGTGCATTTAATTTAGAAAGCAGATCTCGTCCCAACAAGGGCATCAGACATTCTGGCATATCTAGAAATTCATGTGTAATTACCTTACTTCCAAATTTCAGATTAAGGGGTTTTAGGAATGGCCTTTCTTCTTGTTTCCCGGTCGCTCCAATTACACTTGCAGTTTTATTTCCTGATTTATAGGTGTTCAGAACAGAATACGTTGCCCCGGTGTCTACTAAAAATTCGACTGCAGAGTCTCCCAGCTTAATTGTAACCAGAGGCTCAGCTGGGCTCCCCTCCGGTCCTCTTCATTCATCCGAAGTCATCATTCTCACAGCCTTCTGCTGATTTGCTTTCAATCTGGGGCAATTTTTTTCCCAATGCCCCTCTTCCCGACAGTACACACACTGATTCGTCCCTAATGACTTATTAAATCCTCTTTCCCCAAAATTCCTAAAACCTCCTCTTCCCTTGGCTTGTCCCCTTCCTCTGCCTCTCATCAAACTTCTTGTTAAAACAGCCAGCAGCCTATTTTCCCTAACTTCCCTTTCTTTCTTCTTTTTCTGTTCTTCTTCTTTCTCCTGATTATTATAGACTCTCCATGCCACTTTGAGCAGCTTATTCAGATCCCTTGAATCTTCCCCCTCCAATTTCTGAAGTTTCTTTCTTATATCCGGGGCTGATTGCCCCATAAAGATAGAAGCCAACTGAACAGCCTGTTCCGGTTTTTCAGGGTCCAGATTAGTGTACTCCCTGGCAGCAGTTTTTTTTAACCTTTCCAGGAATAATGAGGGGGATTCATTTTTTGTCTTGTTTTACTTCATATAATTTTGACCAATTCATAGCTTTTGGCAGTGCATGCTTAACTCCATACAGTAGCCATCCTTGGTAACGAGTCAATTTCTGTCTGTGATCCACAACATCCCACTGGGGATTCCCCAAAGGGAAATTCTGTTCTGTGCTTCCAGTAAGTATACCACTTGCACTTGCTGCCTCTGCCTGTGTCTTTTGCCGTCTTTAACACCATCTGTTTCTCAGTGCTGTCTAATAAGTTATCTCATACCACTTGCAAATCATTCCAGTCGGGATCCTGAGTCCTAATAACCGTTTCCACAACTCTAGCTACCCTTTCCGGATCTTCTCTGTACACTCCAGCTGCCTGTTTTCATGCCATTAAATCAACAATGGAAAACGGAACTTTCACGTTATCTTTTCAACAGCTAAAGCCATCGCTAAATTATCTCGACTTGTCAACTTACACTCCTTCTGCCAATCAGTTCACTGCCTTAAATAAAAGAACAAATCTACATATGGTACTTCTTTCCATTTTCCTTCCCTTCTACAAAACAACATTAACTGCAAGATAGTATTATAATTCAAAGTCTCATTCTTTGGCCACTTTTCCTGGTCTTCTAAAACATATAAAGGCCGCCAGTGATTACAATACTCAATCATTTGGCTCCTACTCAAATCATCATGCAGCTTATTCCAATGTGCTAACAAACATTCCAAAGGTGACGTCTCATCAATAGTTAAATTCCCCACATTCTTACTCTTAAACAGTTTTGTTAGTGCCATTCTATATATATATTTTTCTATATATCTTTATATATATAAAAATAACAAATATAACTATTATTGAATAAATACAAATATTATAGTTATATATATATTTAAATAACAAATATAAACAATATCTTAACCAATGCAAATATTTGAATTTTAATACCAATGCCAAATAGGTATAGAATATCAAATACGAAATTAACGCAAAAGACAATTGTCCCTCATGCAGCTTATTCCAATGTGCTAACAAACATCCCAAAGGTGACGTTTCTGGTGTTTTCTCATCAATAGTTAAATTCCCCGCACTCTTACTCTTAAACAATTTTGTTAGTGCCTTTCTATATATATTTTTTATAGATATATAAAAATAACAAATATAGTTATTATTAAATAAATACAAATATTATAATTGTATATATTAATAGCAAATATAAACAATATCTTTACCAATACAAATATTTGAATTCTAATACCAATACCAAATAGGTATAGAATATCAAATACCAAATAAATACCAAAAGACAATTGTCCAAATACACAAATGTCCAACCCAGCAGTAGCTTTCACTTATGACTTACGGGCAGACGCCTAGGCTTCCAATACACAAACGGGTACCCTCCAAGCCCCAACCTGCAAAGCTTTGGCCACGCCTTACGGGCAGGCTACCGAATGTTGCAAATGCAACACACCAATTCTAAAATTCCGGAATCCAAAAGTTCCAAAAAAACCAAAAGTGCCTTACCTTTTTATTTCTCCAGGGAACGTTGCGAGGAGCTTTTATGGGTCGAGGAAGACGGTCCTCCTCCGAGAATCCCTCGGTGCCGGCTGGAGTCACAAGCAACCATTCAAATATTTGCATTTGCAACTTTGTTAGTCTTACAGGATGTGATTTTAACTACACGGCTCCTGTTACTACTTATCAGTTGCTACAGTTTAATTATAGGTTGGTTCAGGATATACAGCCCACCCCTATTGGAATGAATCTCACTCTAATAAGAAAACTATTGCATCATGAAAATTTAAAGAGGTTATTAAAACAAGTTGAAGAAAGTGGAAGAAAGACTTTAATTACTGTCCATCATGATGGAGATGGGATGTGTTTAGGGGTTATTCCCCGTCAGCTACCAAAATCTTAAACATAATGACCCACCCGATATTGGTGTTACTAATAGCTACGACAACATTAACAAGTAAATCTTGGCCTTTGGTGTAAACTCAAGGAACTTATTGGACAAGTGTGGATGCTAAAACTAATAATGAAACTTAACGAACCACTTTTAAAAGCCAAAGAATTTGTTTAGGGGACAGAAAAGGGGAGAATGTTACAGGACATCTTGAAAAATAAGTGTTAAAAGCAAGTAAGAAGAATTAGAAGAATGTAAAGAAGATACTTCATAACAACTCCACCTGGCACTTAGACCTATTAGAGATAAAGACTGTCTTCACTGACTCTCTGCTAACTAGAAATAATGATTAGCACAAGGGCGAATGGTAGAAAAATAGAATGGACTGCCAAAATGGTGCCCTAGAGTTAACTCGTGTCATTATAATCTCATTCTAATGCTAAGGAACACACCTCCTAGCTAGAAAAGCCCCAACCCAAATAAGCCCCCTACTCGCTGAGCATGCGTGGTGAATTACAAGAGAACTGTAACCTTAAGATGAAGTAAGAAAAGTATTAACCAATAGTTAATTAAGGGGTAGCACCAGTAGGCGTAACTAACATTGTTAACTGTTTTAAATACCTGTCATGATTTTAACCCGGTGTGCATGTTAGGAGGAGAAATCCCCTTGCACCCGGCGCCGCAATAAACATGCCTGTTTATAACTCTGTGTGAGTTGTCAAGTTCGTTTCCGCGTGTCTATCTCCCAAATACAATCCCAGCAGCACACAGATGTCAATCTGTCTTACCTGAAATTCTTATTCCGACACCGACAGAGGATGTGACCTGAGCAGCTGAGGTTTACAAGAAGTCTGTGCGCTCAACAGTGAAGTGACACAGGATATACGTCTGGATCCGCATCGCCTGAAAGAAAATGACTCGCCGCTAAAAGGCACACAGGAGGTCCAGAACTGGACTTCAGTTTCAGGGGGGAGTGGGGTTTTTTTTGGGGGTGGTGGTGTTACACAAAGACGTACATGTCCATGGACAGCAGAACACAAGCTGTGGAGATCTGTTTCAAACGTTTTTGAAGCCGTTTTCAGCACTAAACAAGCATTGCAAACACACGTCGGTGAAGGATCCACAGCCGTCAGCAACTAAATGAAGTAAATCAGACATGAATTTCATACCTGGGACGTGAACTGGGGCTCCTCGCCGCACCCACCCCGCGAGCAAACCCGAGGGGTGGCCCGAGGGAAGGAGGCAGGGCCCCCCTTCTCTCCAGCACCTCCAGCCGGGGCTTCTTCCGCAGCCGCTCCCCAGCCCCGCGTCTGCTCCGCCCGCCCGCCCGCCCCGCTCCGTGCCGGAGAAGACCTTTCCCAGGCGCCGTCCACCCGGGGAAGAAGCGGAGCCGAACCCCCGCGGGAAGGCGTTCCGGGCGAGCGCTGCCCGCAGCCCCGCAGCCCCTCAGGCCCGCTCGCCCCGGGCAGGGCGGAGGGCAGCGCAGCCCTCGGCTCAGCTCCCCGCGGGGGGCGAGGGGACGCGGCCCGGCCGAGCGGCAGATGTCCCTGCCCGCGGCAGGGGCGGCCCGGACGGCCCTGAGGGGTCCCTTCCGACCCAGGCCCGGGCCCGGGCCAGGCCCGTGGGGCCCCGCGCGGGCGGCGGCACAGCCCACGCCGCGGCCGCGCCGGGGAGCGAAGCGAACGAGGCCGCGTTCCCCGCCGCTCCGCTCCGCGCCGGGCCGGGCCGGGCCGGGCCGGAGAAGACCTTTCCCAGACGCCGTCCACCCGGGGAAGAAGTGGAGCCGAACCCCGGCGGGAAGGCGCCGGCCCCCCCCCTCACCTCCGCGGCGCCGAGCCGCGCCCGCCCCTCCCGCGCCAGGGAGGGCTCCGGCAGCGCCCCGCCGCCCTCAGCGCGGGCCGGGGGGCCCGGCGGGACCGGCCCTCCGCGGCGGGGCCCCTCCTCGGGGGCGGCTCTCCCGCGGCGAGCCCGCCCCGGGAGCGGGCCGGCGGGGCAGGGCGCCGGCCCCCGCCGCCGCCTCGTCGGGGCCGGCGGGAGTCGCTCGGGAGCGCCCGGCCTGCGGGAGGGCAGTCTGCGGACCCCCCCGCGAGGGGTTCCGCGGCCCGGGGGGAAGCGCCGGGAGGGCAGCCGGCAGCCGGCAGCTCCCCCCCGCCGCCCCCCCGGGTCTGCAGCGCCGGGGGCCGAGCGCGGAGCGCAGACGGGGCGAGCGGGCGCCCGCGCTGCCGCCTCCCGCGGGGCCCTGCCGGGGTTTCCCCGGGGACGACCGGCGGCTCGAGAGGCGAAGGAGCAGCCGCCCGTACAGCGGGAGGGAAAGCACCGTCCCTGGGGCCAGACCCAGCCCTGCCGCGGCGGCAGAGCTTGGCGAGGGGCGAATCCGGTCCCTTGGCCGGGAGGGGAGTGGGGCGTGAAGGGGCGCGCTGGGTCACCCCTCCTCCGCTGTCTTTAATGCACAGCTTTAGCTCCCTTCCCCGTACCCAGCTCCGCCGGAGCTTTACCAGAGGTTGATCCCAGCGACTAGATCCCTTGTTATCCAGGCACTCGTGTGCAGGAACTCTTATTCTCTTCTTTAGGAACTCTTCTTTAATCTGGTGTTTTTTTCCCACCCTCCATTCCACCCTGATCTGAGAGGCTGTGGTCAGGCACCGGTCAGAGAAATTTATTTTAAAAAGAAACGGAAATCATCCATAGAACACCGAGGAGTTCAGAGCTTGTGAAGTGTGGAGCACGGTGGCGAGCTGAGCTTTTAGTGTTTTCTTCTTTGCAGGAAGAACCCGCAGCACAAGCTAGAACACAAGCGCCGTGCACCTCCAGGTAAGCCAAGTTGTTTAACACAGCTCAAAGTGGGGGGAGGAAACCAACCCCAACCCAGCAACGGATCGAAAAAATGGGAATGAAATGCTTTCAGCTACTGTAAGTGAAGAACACTGCGTTTGCAGCTTGCTGCGTATTACGCTGCGCTCTCGCTTGTCTGAAGCTTGAGGTCTTGCCCTTGTCTGCGATGAGGTTGCTTGGCCGCTGCGAACTTGGGCTCGCTTTGTCAAATGTTTTTCAGCTGCAGTGAGACACAACTGATGCGGTTTGTACGCTCCTGTGTCTTACATATTGACAAAAAAGCTGTGTGGCAAGTGGATATTTTCATGAGTAGGTTTTATTGAGAATTAAAGACGGTATAGTGTGGTATTACCGCATCTCTGTATTCTGCTTCCCCCCATTCAGAGCTGGAGTCTCGCGGTGAAAACAGAGAATATATTCAGCTGTTACTGAAGTGTTTCTCAGCATTTCCAGTGGACACTTTGCCTTTTTTGGTGCTTTTTCTTGATGATTCGACTTGGAGGTTTTTTCCGCTTGAAATCCCAATGCGGTAAACAATTCAGAGCGGAGCAGAACCGTTATGGCAATTTAATGCTAATGTGTTTTACTGCAAAGAATCGGGATTACGACATTATTAAGGAGAAATTGCACCCCGGCCGGGCCCCGCGCACCGCCCGGCTGCGGCGGTGGGAGCCCCGGCAGGGATGCGCGGCCGCGCCCGCCCCCCGCCCCGGCTCCGTCCCCGCCCGCAGCCCCGTTATTACAAACTGCTGCGAGACGAGGAAAAGCAAATGCACACGCGGGGGCGCGCGCGCGCTGCCCACCCGGGACGGCGCGGGTCGCCGGCGGGACGCTCCCCACCCCGCTCCCCGCAGCGGGGCTCGGCGGCGGCGGCACCGTCTCCCGGGGGAGCTGCTCCGCGTCCCGGGGCTGGAGCCCGCCGGGCGTCCCCGGCCAGGGCCCCCTCGCTCCGGGAGCTCCTGCGGGGGGGCGCGTTTGGGGTCGGCAGCCGGGGGCCTCTTCCACCCGCTTCGGTGCCGCCGCACGGGTGGGCGTGGGGCAGCAGCCCCGGGACAGCCGCTGCGGACCCCTCTGTCCCGGGCGGGGAGGGGAGGGGAGGGGAGGGGCGGGCCGGGACCGCCGCGCCTCTGCCCTGCGCCCGCCGGGGTCTCTCGGTCCCGCCGGCTGCCGCCCAGCGAGGGGGGTTCGGCGGAGCTCGGCAGGGGTGTCCCGGGACCCGCCCGAGGAGAGCTCCTGCGTGGGCAGCGCCCGGGCCGGTTCGCCTGGGCGGGGGCTCCGGCACCGGCACCGGCACCGGGCCCGGCCCAGACCCGCCCCGCCGAGTCCCGCCGGGTCCCGCCGAGTCCCGCCGAGCCGAGCCGAGAACAGCCGAGCCGAGCCGAGCCGAAACGACCCGAGCCCAGCCCAGCCCAGCCCGCGGATCGGAGCGGAGCCGAAACGACCCGAGCTTAGCCGAGCCGAGCCGAGCCGGAACGAGTCCAGCCGAGCGCAGCGGAGCCGGGCCGAGCCGAGCCCCCCCGGCCGGTCGGGGCGCAGCGGCAGGGACGGGTGGGGGGGCAGCGGTGCCCGCGGGCGCGGTGCGGCTCCTCCCGCCGCAGGCGATGGCGGGCAGGAACCGGCGCCTCGGCACCGCGCACCGGGCGCTGCAGCTCCGCGTCCTGCCCCGCTCCGGCGGGGGTGGGGGGGCGGGCGGGGCGGGACGCTGCCGGGGGCCGGGGAGCGCCCCGGGGGTCCCCGTGTCCCGGCTGCCGCCGTCCCGGCGCTCCCCGGAGGCGCACGGTGCCGGCCGGGACGAAGCCCGCGCCGGCCCTCGGCCGCACCCGCGGCAGACTGCGCCCGGTGCTCGGCGCTGCCGGCCGGCCCGGCCCCGCCGCCGGGCTCGGTAGCCAGCCGGGCTCGGTAGCCAGCCGCGCCCGGGCTCGCCCCGCTCCCGGGGGCGCGCCCCGCTCGGGAAGCCCGGCCCGGGCCGGCCCCGGGAGGGGACCGGCTCGGGAGCGTTTTCCTGCTGCCGCCGCTCCCGCCCGTCCCCCGCGCAGGTCTCCGCCGGGCTCTGCCCGCGGGACGGGACCCCTCGGGCTCCGTGTGCGCAGCCCTGCCCCGCACGCTGGGGACGGGCAGCAGCGCCATCCCGCTGCAGCTGCCGCGGGGACAGACCCGCGGGGGAGAAGGGGCGGGCGGGGGCGCGGGTGGGGGCCGCGGGAGGCGGCGGGGCCGGGCGGGCTGCGGGTGCGGTCCCTGTCCCTACACCGGGGCTCTTCGCCCGCTGTGCACAACGCCCGTCAGCACCGGGAGCCGAGACCTCGGTCCGTATCGCCGCTCTGCAGAGCGGGGTGCCGGGCACTGCCCATCAGCCAGCGCACCCCTGGGACACACGCGGGGTCCTTCGTACGGAACAGCGACAAAGACAGAGTCACATCGCAGTCACGGACTGGTCGCTCACACCAAAGTCCGTCTGCGCCTGTCTGCATTTTAATGTCACTCGTGACACTGAGGTGGACCTGTGCTTCATCTAAAATCTCCTCCGAGGGGTCCATTTTTTACTCTTAAAATCACTAACTGAGGTTAGTTTGGGATCCCAGTCTCGATGAAATCCCAGACTCCTTCTCCACAACAACTCCCACGTCCCCACACGCCATCGCACACACTCAGTAGGTTGTTGCTGTTACAGGACATGTTGAAAAACAAGGGTTAAAAGTAAGAGAGAAGAATGTAAAGAAGATACTTCATAACAAGTGCGCTTGGCACTTAGAAATATTAGAGGTAAAGACTGTCCCACCGACTCTCTGCTAGCTAGCAATAACGATTAGCGCAAGGACGAATGGTAGAAAAATAGAATGGACTGCCAAAATAGTGCCCTAGAGTTAACTCGTCTCATTATAATCTCATTCTAATGCTAAGGAACACACCTCCTGGCTAGAAAAGCCCCTAACCCAATTAAGCCCCCTACTCTCTGAGCATGTGTGGCGAATTAAAAGAGAACTATAAGATGAAGTCAGAAAAGTATTAACCAATAGTTAGTTAAGGGGTAGAACCAGTGGGCGTAGCTAACATTGTTAACTGTTTTAAATACCTGTCATGATTTTAACCCGGTGTGCAAGTTTTGAGGAGAAATCCCCTTGCACCCGGCGCCGCAATAAACATGCCTGCTTTATAACTCTGTGTGAGTTGTGAAGTTTGTTTCCACGTGTCAATTTTGGCACCGCAGGTGGGACCCCCTCTGCCCGGCTGCAGGACCGGCTGAGAGGGGGACACCCTTGGCGCGCCCCGGGATTTCTCGGAGGACCTCCCTCGCTCGGCCGATCACTGCAGGGACAGACAAGGACCATCAGCGGACCCGGTGTGTTAAGGGAGGGGAACCTGTAAGTCGTGAGGAGACGTCCTACGGGAGGTAAAGAGCATTGGTGCTCGCCCCGGGTGGGATTCAAATGCAGTAGTGAGGGCGCAGGAATCCCTGAATAAGGGAAGTACGCGGGGGTGCTATCGTTTGTACCAACTATTATAACCCATGGGAATTGAAATTTATATTATTGTGGCTATAATTGGCATTTTATGATAGTCATTGCAATCTATATACTTAAGAAGTTTTGTGCCCGGTACCGTGTATTCTGTGAAAAGTGCTTCATTATACAATTAATGTTGTTGTAAGTTGGGTGAGTGTTTGAGTGAGTGAGGCACAGTCGGACTGCGGGGCGAGTGCGGAGTCCTGATCCGTGGTTCCGTGTTCCCCGTGAGGAGAGCGGCAGGAGATGGACGAAGCGTATGACAGACTGTGTTAATCGAACCGATTGTTAACCCTTATTGACCTATACACAGATATCAGGATTTTTCATGCAACCCAATATATGTTTTTGAATGTTTTGGTTGTAAACAGAACGTTTGAGTACGGTTTGGGGACGAGACGATTTTTGGTGTAGTGGGTGTCAAGGAAACTGGCCTAAATGGAATAAGATTGAGTGCTCAGGCCAGCTTAGGCAGGTGCTTTGTGGAAATATAAAAGGTATAAGGAATCAGTAAGAATGTCACTGGTGGTGGTGGTGGGGGGAATGTAGAACAGAATAGTGACGGGTTTATTTGGCATGGAACACTGTCTGATTTGCCATTGGTGTTGCTTGTTTGTTCGTGCTAAGTGTTTGGAGTGTCATAAGTACACTATTTCCTTTTTGACAATTCTCTTGAATTTAGGTGCATTCGCTGTGGGGCGAGTACGCCCTCGCGTCTTTTGCCTTGGACAAGGTATTATTGTTGTCAATTCAATCAGGTTGTATTCTTAGGCTGAGGAATAAGCCCCTGCGGGCAGGGTGTTCATTATGGGAGGTAAACAAAGTGGTGGAATATTGAAAAGGAGCTCTCTAGGCTGTATTTTAGCTCACTGGAAGGAGACAGGAGAGCTGCCAGGAGGAAGCGTGAGCAGAAAGACTTTAATAAAATATTGTCATCAATGGTGGCCTTTGTATAAATTGGATGATGAGGAGAAATGGCCCTTTAATGGAACCTTGAATTAGAACACCTTGTTGCAATTGATGTTGTTTTTGAGGGGGAGCCGGTACCCGCGTTTCCCGGATGGGGGGGAAGCAGGGAAATGTTCCCGTGGCCTCCCCCGGCTGGGGAGGGAGCTGGAGCCCAGTAAAACCGCTGTGACGAGGCCCGAGCGCAGTACTGCGTGGTGTGTGCCCCAACCAGCGCCCAAGGGGGCCCCTCCCGCCTCAACAGTGCTTCTCGGAGGCAGCAGCCCCGCTGCTCAGAATCACAGAGAAAGGGTAGACCCCGTCCTTGATTTTATTTTCTCAAGATGAAACCTATCAACCAAGCTTTAACACCTACGGATGGTGATTTTGTAATGGTACAGGGAGCTACTGGCCAAAGTGAAAAGGCGTATTTTTTAAAAACCTCTTAAATTTAGATTGGGAAAACAATTGGGAATACACAAATTCTTATCTGTGCCTAACTCACCAAAACCTCTCTCGGGGCGATACTTATTGGAACAACTAAAAGCTGCAATAAAATTTGAGAAAGGAAAAGTAGAACTTCGAGTGGGGGATGACCAGCTAATTAAACTTCTGAGTCTGGCCCTCATAGATACTCCTGTTAGCTCAGAAGTACCTGAGGAAATCCAGAACCAAGTATATCCAGGGGTATGGGCCTCAGAAATACCAGGAAAAGCGAAAAATGCCTCCCCAATAATGGTCAGGCTCAAATCAGGGGCGCGGCCTGTAGGAATTAAGCAATATCCCCTCAGAACTGAGGCTAGGGAAGGAATCCGACCAATAATCAACCGATTTATCAAATATGGGCTACTAACAGATGTGAATCGGAATACAACACTCCCATTCTACCTGTCAAAAAGCCAGATGGTAATTATCAAATAGTACAGGATCTCAGAGCCATTAATAAAATTGTTGAGGATCTGCATCCTGTCATGGCAAACCCATATACATTATTAACTAAATTGACACTTGAATTGGCCTGGGTTACCATATGGGACCTAAGAGATGCCTTCTTTTGCCTACCTTTGAGTCCAGAGAGCCAGCTGCTGTTTGCATTTGAGGGGGAAAACCTGGACTCTGGGAGAAAGACACAACTAACGTGGACTGTGTTACCACAGGGGTTTAAAAATAGCCCCACTCTTTTTGGGAACCAACTAGCCAAAGACTTGGAACAGTGGGAGCGACCGCATGGAGATGGAATAATCTTACAATATGTAGGTGATCTATTGATAGCCACTAAAACAAAAGAACTATGTATACTATGGACAGTCAGTCTGCTGAATTTCCTTGGACTTAATGGCTATCGAGTCTCTCCACAGAAAGCCCAAATAGCTCAGCAGCAGGTAACTTACCTCGGATACAAGATAACCGCTTGCCAAAGGACCCTGGGAACAGCACGAAAGGAGGCCACCTGCCAAACCCCTCGACTACAGATGGCTAAAGAACTCCATACGTTTTTAAGTATGATGGGATGGCGTCGTCTATGGATCGATAACTACGGACTCTTGGTAAGGCCACTCTAGAAACTGTTGAAATCTAATCCAAAAGACCTCACCTGGAATGGGGAAGCAGAAAGAGCATTCCAGCAACTGAAAAGGAAATTGACGGAAGCCCCTGCCTTGGGGTTACCAGATATTACTGAGACATTCTGGTTGTTCTCCCATGAGAAACAGGGAATAGCCCTGGGAATCCTAGCCCAAAACTTGGGACCATATAGAAGAGCAGTGGCATATTTCTCCAGACAACTTGATGAAGTAAGTAAAGGTTGGCCTAGCTGCTTCAGGGCGGTAGCAGCATTGGTGCTAAATATTCAGGAAGCACGTAAATTTACATTGGGCCAAAAGATTACAGTGCTGACATCTCATACTGTATCCACAGTATTAGAGGTAAAAGGGAGGCATTGGCTCTCACCACAGAGATTCTTTAAATATCAGGCTGTTGTGGTGGAACAGGATGATGTGGAAATAATTGTTACTAACGTTGTCAACCCAGCAACTTTCCTCAGTGGAACCACGGGGGAACTGGTATCGCATGACTGCCTGGAAACGATTGAAGCGGTCTATTCCAGCTGACCACATCTAAAGGAGGAGCCACTGGAAGACGCTGAGGATTCCTGGTACATAGATGGAAGTAGCTCTGTTCGACAAGGCGTCCTCAGAGCAGGGCATGCAATAACCACCGTGAATCAGGTAATAGAATCGGCAGCCCTTGCCCCAAATACTTTGGCACAAAAAGCAAAAATAATCGCTTTAACCCGAGCGTTGGAACTAGCCAAAGACAAAAAGATTAATATCTGGACAGACTCCAAATACGCTTTTGGGGTAGTCCATGCCCATGGAGCCTTATGGAAAGAAAGGGGACTCCTGTCCACCCAAGGGAAACATATAAAACACGCTGAAGAAATTCTTAGGCTCCTGGAAGCAGTGCAGCAACCCGAAAAAGTGGCTATCATGCATTGCAAGGCTCATCAGAAAGGAGATACCACTCAAGAGTTGGGCAGTGCTATGGCGGACCGAGAAGCCAAAAGAGCAGCTGAGAAAGGTGAATTAGAGGTGCAGCCTTTGGTCCCAGACGGTAAAATACAAATTGATTGTGAACCCAGGTATTCCAAAGAAGATCAGAAATTAGTTGAAGACGTAGGGGGAGAAATAGAGAAAGGCAAGTAGGCAAAGGCTCCGCAGGGCAAAATAATAATCCCATTTGCGTTATTGTGGGCCATAGTTATAGCAGAACACAGGAAATCCCGTTGGGGAGCTGAGGCATTGTATAAACATTTGAGTCAGCGCATAGTTGCCCAGAACCTCTACACCACTGTTAAACAAGTGACAGAGCAGTGTGAAATATGTTTGCAAAATAATCCTAAAATAAGCCCTAAAGCCCCACCTGGACAGATAGGGAAAGGAATCTATCCAGGGCAGCAGTGGCAAATTGATTTCTCAGAACTTCCAAGAAAAGGGGGGTTTCGATATCTGCTGGTTCTAACAGACACCTTTTCAGGCTGGCCAGAAGCATTCCCTTGCCATACTAATAAGACTAGGGAAGTAACTAAAGCACTACTACAAGAAATAATACCGAGATTCGGGACCTCTGCAATAATCTCCTCAGATAGAGGACCACATTTCATTGCAAAAATTGTTCAGCAAGTTAGTAAACTCTTGGGAATAGTTTGGCAGTTACATACCGCATATAGGCCACAAACAAGTGGTCAAGTGGAAAAGATGAACCACTTAATTAAGTGACAGATTGTAAAATTAGGGCAGGAGGCCGGATTGTCTTGGCCACAATCATTATCTTTGGCACTCCTGAGTATTACAACTAAGCCCAGAACTAAAGAGGGGTTGAGCCCTTTTGAAATACCGTACGGGAGGCCCTATATTGTACAGTCGGGAATATCAACTCAGATTGGAGACAAAACGTTATCTGATTATATGATAAGCCTGCAAAAACAACTTTGGGAGATAGAGAAACTTGTCTTAGGAACTAGAGCCCGAGGTCTTGATGGGCCGGTACATAATATTAAGCCTGGTGATTATGTGTATGTGAAGTCCTTTACAGATTCACCTCTGAAACCGAAATGGGAAGGCCCCTTCCAGGTGCTGCTGACATCTCATACAGCAATCAAGATTAAGGAGCAGACCTCGTGGGTACATCACACCAGAGTGAAGAAAGCCCCTATGCCACGATGGGAATCGACACCTATGGGACCATTGAAGCTTCACATTCGAAAGCGGTGATATGGATTCTTATGACTCTGCTGAACTGTAACCACTGTTGGGAGTGGCCTTGGACAGACTCTTATTTTGGGTGTATGGGAAGCTCAGGAAAGGATTTTAACGGGTTGAATTTGGCAACTGTGGTAATATATAATAATAACATGGCACTGCGACCAACTGAATGGGAAAGAATAGAATTGGTCTGTACCTGGATGTTTGAGAAAGGAAAGGAGGTCCTGATAGGTTGTAGACTCCTTAATGTAAGTAACCCGCCTCCTCTCCAGACCCAAATTACTGCCAAGAACGGTGCTGTCTGGGACTCTGCCAATAGAACAGGCAGCACGATATGTGAAAGAAAGGAGGTTTGTTGGTATCCCTTCAATATAACTCAAACGGTGACCATAGTATGTCTGGGGGCAACTCAAGAGGGGGCCCAAGCTCTACCTTTTAGATTTTGGTTGCAGACACCAGAGGAAACCACCACTCCCCCTGCCTACACCACCCCGACTCAGGCTACTAAATCAAGTCCCACAGAGCCTGAGCAAATGGGACCATATGTGTATCCAACAGGACCATATGTGTATCCAACAGGACCGTACGTAATTCAATATGTCGGTCAGCAACAGGTAATGTCTAATCCAATATTGTCTCTTAAACGGGTGGAATAATTATTACAGAACGGTATTTCCACCGTTCAACCAGCTTGTTCATCATTTATAAGATCCTTACATACGGGGTGGATGTCATGGTTACATAAAAGGACCCTTCCTTCCCAAATGAGGAAAAGGAGACATGCAATTGGTGCAGTAGGAACAGGATTGGGAGTTTTAAATAGTATAGATACTGAGATAATAAGGAACAAACTCGCAATGGTGACCAGTGATCTGAACAAAATACAGAACCCTTTAAAATCTTCCCTCCTATCTTTAGGAACCGGCCAATGGCTTACAGCAAATGTGTTACCACAGTGGGAAAAGCTTAATGAAAAGGACAGTGAACTAATTATAAATGCATTAGACATGGCTCAGACTAATGTTTCTACAGCACTTAGTTGTATCCAAGCTCAATTATGGATACAGAAAATAGCAGCTGCAATCATTAGGGAAGGTGAAGACGGAATCCTACCAAAAGAAAGCCAAAAGGTGATTTGGAATAACGCAACGGAATTTGAAAGGAGATTCCAATCGTGGTGGCATTTGGTTAATTTTACCTTTGACCCTACTACCAACACAGCTACAGCTTTTCTACTAACAATATATAAAGCTTTAGTGTATAACATACACCCGATTGTTGTGCTGGTATTAAATTACCACGGAACTCTACTTCATCCCCTAGAACATAGGGTATGGGCTATGAAAACCAGGAATAAGTGGCAAACTATTGATGTCGAGGCCTGTGTCGTACGAGACCAGCAAGGATTTATTTGTGAAGGAAACACCATCAAAGGGCAAGATATTTGTCTTGACACTGAACAAAATGTTTGTCACTTTGAGGTGCATCCCAACGAGACCCTAAGAACCATCATAATTTACAGGGGTATGGGATGTGTTTGTCTGAGAAGTCAGTGTGATTTTGTACAAGTAGATGATCAAATGGTGGACACGAGCAACCATTCAAATATTTGCATTTGCAACTTTGTTAGTCTTACAGGATGTGATTTTACCTACACGGCTCCTGTTACTACTTATCAGTTGCTACAGTTTAATTATACGTTGATTCAGGATATACAGCTCACCCCTATTGGAATAAATCTCACTCTAATAAGAAAACTATTGCATCATGAAAATTTAAAAAGGTTGTTAAAACAAGTTGAAGAAAGTGGAAGAAAGACTTTAATCACTGTCTATCATGATGCAGAGGAAATACACCAAGTAGTGGAACGAGTGAAGTCAGATGGAGAGCACAATTGGTGCGATGTGTTTAGGGGTTATTCCCCGCCAGCTACCAAAATCTTAAACGTAATGACCCACCCGATATTGGTGTTACTAATAGCTACGACAACATTAACAATAGTAAATCTTATCCTTTGGTGTAAACTCAAGGAACTTATTGGACAAATGTGGACACTAAAAATAATAATGAAACATAACGAACCACTTTTAAAAGCCAAAGAATTTGCTTAGGGGAAAGAAAAGGGGAGAATGTTACAGGACATCTTGAAAAATAAGTGTTAAAAGCAAGTAAGAAGAATTAGAAGAATGTAAAGAAGATACTTCATAACAACTCCACCTGGCACTTAGACCTATTAGAGATAAAGACTGTCTTCACTAACTCTCTGCTAACTAGCAATAATGATTAGCACAAGGGCAAATGGTAGAAAAATAGAATGGACTGCCAAAGTAGTGCCCTAGAGTTAACTCCTCTCATTATAATCTCATTCTAATGCTAAGGAACACACCTCCTGGCTAGAAAAGCCCCAACCCAAATAAGCCCCCTACTCTCTGAGCATGCGTGGCAAATTAAAAGAGAACTGTAACTTTAAGATGAAGTAAGAAAAGTATTAACCAAGAGTTAATTAAGAGGTAGAACCAGGAGGCGTAACTAACATTGTTAACTGTTTTAAATACCTGTCATGATTTTAACCCGGTGTGCATGCTAGGAGGAGAAATCCCCTTGCACCCGGCGCCGCCATAAACATGCCTGCTTTATAACTCTGTGTGAGTTGTCAAGTTCGTTTCCGCATGTCACTGCCCACTCGAAGGCCCTCGCACAGCACCGTTGTCTTCGCCAGGACGCGTATCCCAGCGACCAGGGTGAGTCTCCGTCCCCGTCCTCAGGGATACCTGAATTCCGTTGCTATAATCTGGTTCCAGTCACAGCGATTTCCCCCCTTTTGAGACTTATGGATATGTCCTCTAGCAGAGGACAAGGTTTTCAGTGCGATTTCTGTATTTGATACCCAAGGGAATTTTTTCCCTCTGCGAGGGTTTCTGTGCAGGCACGTGCATGAAACACGGGTGTTTCTCTGTGCCCTAACTGGGACTGGTGACAGCCGGGTGGGTGGGAACGTGTGCAGTCAGGGAAGGAACTTCACTCTGTTCACAAAATTGTAAACGCAGATTCAAGTTCTACGGTCAAAACAGAGCAATAGTTAACCTCTACTGTAGCCTGAAAGTCTGCGCTGTATCCTCTGAGTGTCTCTGACAGAGGCATTTCCAACCTAGTGTAATTTGTACTTGTTCAAAACAAAGTCCAAACCTATTGCAGCTTAAGAGTGCCTGTGTGGTTAGTGAGAAGAAACTAAAATAACCAAACCCGCTTGAGATCAACTTATCGTTCCGGAGTATCTCAGAGAGGGACCCTTGTCAAAGGGTCTTGTGAAACTTGTGAAAGTCCTTAAAAGTCGAAGGGGTAAGGAAGCTGTCAATTTGCTGCTAAAAAAGCATTTAAAAAAATATTTCAGTTTATTTGAGAAGGAAGCATCACTACAGGAAACTGTTTTTCAGTGTAGTTTGTAAATTAATCAGTTAATATCTCATCATTTATAAATGCACAGGGCTATACTTCATGAACAGAGTATAGTTGCCTGTCAAAATAAAGCACGGGTATATCAGCCCTGAAACATGAACTCTGCCCCTCCTGTCAGTAAGTTTAAAAATGCCAAACTCACTGTACCCCACAAAACCCAAATAAAAACACCAATCCAAAACATCAGCCATTACAGTAACCCACCACTTTGCCTAGAAAAAAATAAACTGCTGAAGTTATTGAAATGAAGGTGTTTACCACGACAGAGTAGCCCATAAAGACTGAGAAAACGGGTTTCTTGTATTTTATTAGACCACAGGCCATACTATCCCAGTTTGTTTGGGAATTGTGAAAACTTAATATTATTCTCCTTGCTATCAGACCAAAACCCATTTCTAATGATGATGTAAACATGGATTCAGAGCACAATCCTGTAAGAGTTTTCTCCACTGCAACCACACTCCTCCCTCCCAGCTACCTACTGGAACAGCTTGCAGGAATGAAGTCCTCAGGCCACTGGTTAGTAATGGACTGCAGTGTTTAGTGAGAAATAATGCTGAAGGGCAGTTTTTCCACAAGTAAAAAGGGTAACTCTTGTCTTGCTCCTTTTCCAGTATATTGAATTACATTACGCCACAAGCAGCAGCAGTTAAGCTTACACTAGTAAAACATTATCAGAAAGACACATCGCTGCTCATTATGTCTGAAGTTGTTCAAAAACGTAGAAGAACATTTCACCGTGTAAACTGAACAGCTCTCCTCAAGAGGCCACTAAATCGATCAGCAGACAGATTAAAACCCCTCCTGGGAAAAAGCTCCTGTCCTTTATTCCCTCGTGTGGTGGAAGAATTCAAGGGAGCAGTTTTAGCAGTCTCGGGGGGGAAAAAATACCTACATGCAGAAGAGGATTCCTCACTCCAGTTAATCCTTCCTTCTCCATATATTTAGGAAAGCACATACAACATTTCTGTATTACCAGCTCAACAGTTCTTGAAGATGTGCCTTTGGAGAGGAGCACCCAGATCTGGAAACAGACACCTTCTTTCCATTGCAAGTCTTACCATAAGACCCACCCTTCCATCTTTTCAGAACATTTTGCACCCAGTTCTGTTAAAAAGGAAGCCTGATCAAGTACTTTGAAGCTTCATGCACCGTATGCCACTCTTTTTTACATGTGGGAAAGACAGGCCTATGTTTTTACCACTATCATTTTGTGTTTTTTCAGAAGCCAACAAGAAATTAGGAAAACTCTCAATTGGAGTCTTGCGTTAAACAGTCCAGTATTGACCAGTAACTGAAACATAACAGTTATTAAACTATTAGTGAGTTCTTGTATTTTTTCGGGAAGCAGTTATTCTCTGGCCTGCAGGCAACAGTCTAATTTCTTCGAGGAGGTGATAGCACTCCTTTCTACGGAACAGTTACCAAAAGCAGCAAATAGATAATTAATGTGCTATTTAGAACGTTTGCGCAACAACCATCTTCCAGTGATCCAACATTCGTGGGTCTTTTGTTTTTTCCTTTAAATTTCCATGGAATCATATCCTGCCAGTCCCTCCAGTCAGTCACGTTGAAACAACATCTCCATGAAACTTGTATACAACCCCAAGATAATACTGCAGAAGATTTGGGAAAAAAAACCCCCAACCAACAAGCAAACGTAAAACCCCAGACTCGACAGTCAATGTATTGACTCCCATTTCAAACAGAAGACTAAACAGCAACGAACACAAAGCAAGTGGGAAAGGGGAGGCAAAATAGGAGGAAAAGGCTAATCTCACTGCTGGAGTGCCACATTTAAATTACAGTGGTTTTCTAAAACCGGACAGCAGCATCCCTGTGGCTACCCACAACCCAAAGCAGGTACAGTCAGAGCAAACCAGAGGGAAATGTTTTTGCCTTGTCTTTTGTCTTTCATTTACTTTAATTACTATGAACGAACACGAAGTCTTCCCTCCCACTCCAGGACTCTTCCTTTTTTTTTTTTTTTTGAGACATCTGTGTTAGGTTATGGTAAGATGCTACTTAGAAAGGTAATGCAGACGTGCCAGGGAACACACGAGTCTAAAAGAATGAGAACTCTATTTATGAACATGTGAGTTGTGTTTATGCACATTCTAGTAAACAAAGAGAAAAAACAGCCATGCAATTGTCCATGTTCCAGAAACGCTTCTATTTTGGCTCTTGCAACCCCCCCTGAAATGTCCATAACTTACAGCTAATTAAAATCCTCTGCGAACATTGTCTTAGTTAAATTAACGCAAAATTAACAGAACATATGAAAAACGGTAAACATCCTTTTAAGAGGAAGACGTTTTAACACTGCCTGTCTTTGGCGACTGCCCCTTCACTTTTTTCACAGGTGGTTCCATTCGAGGAGATTTTTCACAATCTCTCTCTGCCTTCCCTTGGGAAGCTTCAGCTCGTTTTCTGATATTGCCTTTCTTAGGAGATGAAGCCCTATAGGGAGACTTGGACCTTAAAAAAACCACAAGAAACATAAATGAAGTTAATTCAAAACAGTCACTCTTCCCATTTTTTTCCTTCCCAAATTTGGTTTGGTTTTCTTCTCCCTCTCCATATGCTTATGTCAAAGCTTCTTTCAGCTGTTGCCGTAATGCTCCTGCAAACTGAAGATCTTGCTCACATGTAAAAGGTTCTGCTTACAAGACAGAAGAGCTGCTGCTTTGGTAGTGTGAAAACAAACAGGACGGGTAAGGCTATTTCCACTCCCTTCTAGCACATGAAACTCCCACAGCTATTGATTGGTTTCAGGTGGTGTATCCTGGCCTCTACTGGTACGTGAACACGCACATTTTTCACTACTCCGCAACGACATGGGGTGCAACTCATTTTTGCTGCAGTAAGATGCAAAAAGAGCAAGTCTTAGTGGCTACAGTGCACTATCAAACACCAAGAAAACGCCATGTAGCCTGAAGAGAGTAAAACTCCATTTTAAAATGCCAGCTTAGTCTATTTACCTTCACTACTTATTTGGCAAATTGTACAGGATGCAAAATACTTGTACTGCAATCCTACGTACAGGAACTCCTCCCGATTTTTCTCGACAGTCTGCTTCCCCATTACAGACGTGCAAAGCAGTTACCTGGAAAATGAGCGCCTGCGCTCCTCTTGAATCTTTTTATATTCCATCAGCTCCTTAGCAAAATCATCTGTAAACTCCTCAGGCTTGGACTTTTTCTCTTCCCTGTTAAAACAAGTTTGACCTTTATTACAATTAGAGTTTGACCTTTCTTACAGGCAGACACCAAGAAACAAAACAGGGCCCATATGAGAAAA
Organism: Gavia stellata; assembly: GCF_030936135.1. Classification (NCBI taxonomy): domain Eukaryota; kingdom Metazoa; phylum Chordata; class Aves; order Gaviiformes; family Gaviidae; genus Gavia; species Gavia stellata. The sequence continues at coordinate 213,040 of NW_026777184.1, read as the reverse complement.
TGTATACTGCATGCAAATGCAGAAGGTGAACATCCAATTTAAGCAAAAACAGTTTAGAATTCCTACAAGTTTTAGGGAAAGTGTTAGAATGACGTTTGTCTCGGTTTAGTTTTAGATGTTTACCATCTGCAACGCAAAAGCACGGTGGAGAAAACACTGTGTCATTTTTGCTTATGTCACATGCACTTCAGTGTAACTGCAGTCCGATACACCGTTGAAATACAAAAATGAAACCCAATGCAACTTGATTGAGCCAAACACTTACTCCTCTTTAAGTCTCCGTTGTTCTCTGTAAAACTCCTCCCTAGATAAGGATTGGGCCCCTCACTACAAGAAAGACATTGAGGTGCTGGAGCGCATCCAAAGAAGAGCAACGAAGCTGATGAAGGGTCTGGAGAGCAAGTTCTACGAAGAGCGGCTGAGGGAACGGGATTTGTTTAGCCTGGAGCAAAGGAGGCTCAGGAGAGACCTCATCGCTCTCAACAACCACCTGAAAGGAAGTTGTAGCCAGGTGGGTGTTGGTCTCACGTAACAAGTGATAGGACGAGAGGACACGGCCTCAAGTTGCACCAGGGGAGGTTTACACTGAATACTAGGAAAAATTGTCTTCACCGAAAGAGTTATCAAGCACTGGAACAGGCTGCCCAGGGAAGTGGTTGAGTCACCATCCCTGGAGGTAGTGAAAAGAGGCGTAGATGTGGCACTTGGGGACAGGGTTTAGTGGTGGACTTGGCAGTGTTAGGTTTGCGGTTGGACTCGATGCTCTTAAAGGTCTTTTCCAACCTAAATGATCCTGTGATTGTATAAAGGAGGTGCTTGTGTCGTTGGGATGGTATTTGCATGAGCCGTTGGTACTGCTGTTGGTAGCCAAGCTGATGACATGCTTGCAGGAGCTGGGGGATTTCCTGGAGGGGGGACAGTGTACCCAGCAGATGGAGGCTGACCAGGTGGAAACTGAGCAGGAAACTGTGGTGGTGGTACCCGCAGCGGAAGAGGAGTGCATGGGGTGGTGGAGGAAACGAGGGATGGGTCCTGGGTTTTGTTTTGATTTATCTTTAAGAGTTTATAAACGCAATGCACCCTGACAATCAATGTATAACAGACATATACCAAAAGGAAGGACTAACTTGACACGGCAATAATAGCTACAATAGACTCCTCTCTCGCCAGCTGAGAGAAAGCAGCTTGGCCATGCGAGATGACTAAATTGAAGAAATTCAAATATGCCATAAAATGACAGCGTTGACTTTTCCAATAGTTTGGTCAATCAGTATCAACTGAGTTGTTAAAAAAAGAATGTTGGCAGCTGATTCCTATTGGGAAATCAAGTTCTTCTCCAGCCCTATTCAGCCGGTAACCAAAGGGTGGCTTTCCACCTGATCCTTTAACCCCTTTGTTAATGCCAATTCAAATGAAGCCATTTAAAAATTCATTACCCTTTGTGTTCTCCACAGCAGTCTGTGCATACTTATTTCATTATATATCAGCTGTTGTGTAAGTTATGTGTTACCGCCTCATTTAACAGGTTACAAGTAGTAAGATACTGAATGTCTGCGGAATACTTGCAGTTCCCAGCCTGGTCTGCCACCTGCTGAGCGAGTTGTACTGGCTCTCATTGGACGACCTTTTGGAGTGGGGAGAGGAAAAAGCAAAAAATCCCATTCAGTTTCTCTGAAGACAGCTTCTTCAAAGAAATTCTGCGGTTACAGGTACTTACCAGCTGTGGGTATGGATTGTCCTCGGGGGCCCAGAAGACTTGGTAACGCAGGTTGTCCGGGAACCCGACAGCCCTTGTGAATCAATGCAAAGAGTTGGAAAATAAGCTCTACTAAAATACAAGAATGACTGCGTGTGTTGAGATACAACTTCCCTTCTCTTCCAACAAACTGCTGACTGTCAGAGGGGAAGATTTAGAAAGTTCAGCAGCACTCACCAGAGCAGCAGGAGATATAACAGTCATGAGCGGTGGTGGAGGTGGCGGCAGTGGCGGCTGCTGTGGCTGTTGAATCTGCTGACGGAGCCTTTTTGTGTAGCCAGTTCCATTTTTGAAGTTGTTCACAGCCTAGAGGCAGAAAAACATTGACAGAAAGGTAGTACGAAACTTCAGTAGACAGACGGAGAAAAGCCTGCACAGAGTAAAATTCCTTGCGTCCTTGCTTGGTAAATGCTACCAATCCTAAAATAAATCAGCATACAGATACATGAACACATCACATTCAACCCTGATATTAATGATTGGTAACTCAGAGTATCTGTATTTAAAGTACTTCTGTGTAAACCCCAAACTTGAAAGTGAGGCAATCATGTCAAACAAAAGGGTGACCTGAATTTGCCAGATTGTCTCTAGAGTTGTAAGCTTCTGTGACAACAGATAATGTATTTGAGCAGTAAATTGAGCCTCATTCAATTCAGCCTTGCTTAAGGAGATGGAAATTCTTATTTTCTTCCCTTTCCGCTTTTTACAGAGACTTTTCCTACGAACAGTTTACGTAACAGTCATCAGGTTACCTTGCGTAGGAACTGGTTGGCAATTAAAGAATCAGGAGAAACATCTGTCTGATGACACGTTGGGCATGTATGTTCCTCAGAGTCCAGTAACACTGTTCTAATACCTGTGAATCGTTAGAATCGTCAAAATAGTTTTCAGCCAAACTAAGGAAATTTTGGGGGGTTCTAATCAATTATAAAAACACGCATATGATTAATGGGTGAATATGGTCTTGAATTGAAGGAACATGAAGCTCTAAATGTTCAATCGTGCAAAAGATTTCTAGTATGCAGCAAATGACTCTACAGTTTTGATATTTCACTACTGTAACATTTGAAGATGTCTTGATGTTTCGACTAGCCTTTTTCGCACTACCTAGTACAGTGAGAAGTCACCAACCGCAACGTTCATGAATAAAACACATCTCAAAAAGCCATTAGTAGGTTTGAGTTGGGAAGGTTTTAAGCAACTCTCCTGTGGAGAAGAATGTGGATTAAATGCCTAACCATCCATTTGTGGCAGACCACAGCAAGTCACCGGAGCTGGCTATATAATTTTGTATGAGAGAACAGGCTGTGGACAAACAAAATGCGCTCAGTATCTAACACTGTAATCACCTGCACAATTCTGCACTCTTCTCACGCTCGTTCTTCTGCACGTAAAGAGGATTTAACTAGAGACGCAGAAAGGGAAAAAAGCTCTCTGCCTTTTTTTTTTTTCCTTTCCATGAGAAGAGTCCTTTCCTATCCAGGGTATTGTGGCGAACGAGTGGTTTAGGCCACTTAAAGAATCACCGTCAAGGGTATTGGCAAAAGGGATTTTAATAGAAGTTTATGAAAAGGTGACTGATGAGAATTCATTGGCAAGGTTCACTCTATTACTTACTAAAACATAGAAAGGAAAATGGAATTAGAATCAAATCAGAATGATTTCTACAGAGAGACGGGAGAAACAAAAGGGTAAAGAGGACCCTCCCGTTGAGTCACAAGGTTCAGAATGCATCCCCTTGCTTTCTAAACTCCTGCTCAGAGAGGAGTTTAAGTGCGGCTGAATCCAGACTTAGTCTCAGACTTGGTCAATGGTTCATGTCTAAAGGATTCTATGTACTTAGCAGCAATCTAAGGTTCGTTCACAGTTTAAGGCGGATCACAAGATTTTAGCAGCACTTCATCATTGATGAGTCTAACGTTTGCACAGTGAGTTAACAGAATTTACTACAATCACAACAGTGACTTGATTACAGATTTGAAATGGTAATATTTATACTGTACTTGTTATCGGGTATTCAAATTGATTCACACACTCACGCACACAGTCACAAATAGAGAGTGAGAGATGTACAAAGGCATCTGTTAAAAATTCCCCTCGAGTTCTATGAAATATTCACTTGTCAGCATTTCTCAACGGGCGAGGGTTGAGCCTTCAGGAGGAGAGGGTTTCAGCCCATGTCCCGTCGCCAGCTTTCAGCGGCAGTCCTCTGAATTTCGCAAACTGGAGAGTTTGCGAACTCCGAGAGGCGTCCCACTTGGAGGGAGATGCTGTTTGCTGCCCGCTGCGGTCCAGGAGAGCTCAAAGGGCCTCACTTGGGACTGCTGTTTAAAGGTTTGCAAGGTGGTTGGCTTTAGTCACTAGCAAAATGATGGAATTTGGGTAACCGTGGTGTCATTCCACTTGGGCTACGATCCTGATAAGGAATGTCCAGGGCTGTCGGGGAGTGACTGATTATTCCATTGTTCCCGCTCCTGCTACCAGCCTCGGTCAGGTAACAGCAGTGCTTGGTACGGTCAGAGCGGCCCATGACGGGGTTGGGGGGAGCCATGCACTACCGCAGGTATACTTAAGTATTACATGGAACTGGGAACAAAGTCATTTCATTATCGCCTCTTTCTGCTTTGAGAAGATCAGACGTGATGTTTTGAATTAACAAACATGGGAGTAACACTTAGATTCGTCACAAAAACTGTTTCCACAGCAGGGAATAACAGCGGCATCAGTCATTATATCTTTACAAATGACACATGACAGCTCCTCTGGAAGAGGATCATCTGAGAGGGCGGAGGAGGAGAAAGAGGAGGAGGAAGAGGGCTCCTCTGGTAGAAAGGGAGGCTTTTCCTTCTTTCCTATAGCATAAGCTTCCCTGGAGGGGGGGTGGGGAAGAAAAAAAAAGAAAACAGTTAGAGGTGGGTAAAGGAAAACTTTTCTGAGCTTTGGATTTAATCCAAGGAAGATAACAGATGGAATTCTCCTCACTCTACATTTGCCTTCTAAAACGTAGGCATTTAGTTTAAACTACTTTCCTCGAGCCACCACACTAGAAGAGGGAGGGGGGGACAATTTTCCTTCTGCAGAACTCTGCCATTCATTGGATCAACTATGACATTAGCTCAGACTAGACAAGTCATTTTTGACAGCTAGAAAGCAGGTGAAATGAATCTCACCTCTCTTTGCCAGAGGGTAAATGTAAATTGCAGGCTCAGGAGAAAGTTAGTCTCCGAGTAATTACGTTTTATAAAGGGAAGAAGTCTGTGTTACAGCTTCTACAAAAGGAGATCCATGACAGAAAACCAGAAAAGCTACCAAGTGTGTTTTCAAACAGCCCCTCTTGTCAGCACACAGTAGTACGCTGGCCAACTTGGTTGCACTGCCACTCAAACATTTACGCATGGTTTCTCTCGCTCACTTTTTGGTCAGTCCAATTAATGCCATACTTACGCATTAATCGTTGGGATTGCATATTTTCCCCTGCTTGTCAGCATAGCACCCTTTGTATTGGGATCTTCCACCTCCATCATGAAACTCCTTGGAATTCCGGTGCTCATTTTAATTCTGGGAACAGACTCAAAATTTTTGTCCTGTTCAGAAAAGAAATGCAGACATATCTCATCTTAAGACCCACACGTAAAATGGCATTTCAATGATTATTTGAAGCAGCAAAAGCCTGTAATCCTCTCCTGTTGCCTAGTGTAAGGGTTGCTCGACTAAAAGACTGATTTTCCTAAATGAATATAGCCAAGACGTTCCAAAGGCTTGAGCAGCATTTTGAACTCAATCGACATTCTTTGGCTCATCTTCAGGTTCCTTAAGGGTGAAATAACCCTCAGCTCACCATCCATTCAGAGAAGAGACACAAACCCGCTGCTCCTCCACAGCGCAATTCAGAGTGAGAGCTTAATTTGGTGCTCTGAATCAGTCTCTGGAGAAACTTACATTCACCACCTAGACAGGAAGGTTGAATTCATAGCTCAAGCACATACATTCCGTGACTAACATTAAATGGCATGAATACTCACCCAGAGACTTGTGTAATTAACACATGCAAATATTCAATAGATGGGGTCAACAGAAACCGCCTATTCTTATACAAAATACTACAAACTGTGAACTGCCATTAAAGAGAGTTAAAAGCATAAAGATTTCCCCTAATATTGCAATATATAAAAATATGCATGAAAGTTCACAGAGAAAGCTCTATGCACACATTTAATGTCTATGACCTCGAAAAAAGAAAATTTCACATTTGTGATTCCAGGTTTCCCTTGAATTTTGAAGGGCTTTGCAAAATTGCCACATAACCTCTATATTTCACCCCAAGAGAAACAATTCTTCCTAGGAGCGTTCATGGACTTGTTACCTAACTGCCAAGATAAAAAAATGAAAAACTAAGTCACACCACAAGTCCCCCACAATCTTACCCCGGTTGTTGGGCAGTTCTTCCTATAGTGGCCCGGTTTTCCGCAACGAAAGCAAGTATATGATGGTGGAGGCGGAGCCAAGGGTTTCTTCATGTAACTAAAAGGTTTGGGGGAAAAAAAGAACAAGGTATGCGTGTGTCTCTCGTGTTGAAACAAACATCTCTACAATTTTTCCATCAGCTTCAAAGGACAGATTTGACATTATCAACACTTACTTGATTGGATCATACGCACAGCAAGACTGCATCATCATAGCTTTTATTTTCTCTTCTTCAGAAGCATTGGCTTCAGCCAGATCGGCGGTCTGTCGAAGAGGTAATTATTGGACACACACGTTAGAAACACATTTAAGCCCACCCAGCCAAAGACACCACCGCTCACCCAGTCCTGTAAAGAGCAGCACAACGCTAGCTGAGGTTGCATGAAAACAGCTGCTTATATAAAATATAGTTGCCCTGAAGACGTTCTGGGGAGTCCTGATGCCATTCCGTGCTGTTTATGTGCCTCTTAACCTACTTGAAAAGAGCATTCTTGGGCACTCAAAAGCTTAGGCTCTGTTTGGACCTTATGTAAAGACCTCTGTAAGCAATCCCATTTTCTTCCAAGTGGACTGAGGCGATGTGTAGAAAAAATGAGACTATCCCCTATGTTTAAACTGATTTTTAAGCTCCAGACTATTTGCAGGGGAAGATGTCCACTGGACATTTAATTGAGAAAGATGTATGCAAGTATCATTATTTACATTTTGCAGCATTAAAGGACACACAAGAGTCGGGGGAGTTGTTTCTGCTTGCTGAAAGTCAGCTTCAGACACAGACGCCTTAAAAGGAATCCAGCTTTTTATAATCCCTCAGCAGGACAAAAGATGCTTTCCAGTAGAAATTTGACCATCATGTGCAGCAGGCAGTCACAACTGCATGCCCCCCCCGCCTCCTAACTTCTTCATGGAAAGTGATTTAACTACAGTAAGCAAAACCTCCAACACAAGGCAAGCAGCACTTTGCAAAGGCTTATTTTCCTCCCCTGTTGAGAAGGACGTGCCTGGTTTCAGACACACACGGTAGCATCAACAAATCCCCTCCTCCAAGCCAAGCTCTTTCAATGAATACTCTCAATTTATCCCACCCAACCTCAGCAGACCTCTCCTCCTCTCCCTTTCAGAGCTCGGCCTGCAGCCACCCTCATTTGCCCATGCCCCGGGCTGCTGCTGTGGTGTTGATGGAGGAGACAGGGAGGAAAGCAGGCAGGAGAAACCAGGAAAGAGCAACTACGTCTAACAAAGAGCAGCCTGGCAGGGGAGCCGGGGAAACGAGTGAACTGAGGCATGATACAGGGCAAAGACAAATTCTGCTGCTCCTCCAGGACTCCCGGGCAGAGGGGAAATAAAGCAGCACCATTACTTTACTCGAGGAGTTGCTAACAAGCTACCTCCATGGTTTTCCGCTGTTGCAAGATGATCACAGAATCACTAAGGTTGGAAAAGACCTGTAAGATCATCAAGTCCAACCATTACCAAAATAAAAAAAAAAAACCCCAACCAAAAAACACCCACACCCAAAAAAACCCCCAAACCACCAAAACCAACCCACCCACACCACACAGCACCATGCCCATCAAGCCACGTCCCACAATGCCACATCCACACACTCCTTGAATAATTTTCATCTGTTGCCAATCTGAACTTGTACTGCCTGTTCTGCATAGGTATTGCAGTAAGCAGCCAAAGAACAGGGCTTGGGCAGATGTTGGTTCTCAGCCCTCCTCCCCATCATGCTGTGTTTGCCCTGACACTGCGTTGTGGGAGTTCACAGATGAATATGAGAGAAGCGATACCACACTGAAGGAGCACTTAGAAAAGCAAAAGCTAATATTTGCTGGCTGGCTCACTTGTTTATGCTTGGAGCGGAAGCTATGATACTCCATAGTGAGTGAAAAAGCAAGCCATGTTATTGCAAAGGGAAATATGTTTATACTCGTAATGTAGTGTTTTCCAGCCGGAGGCTTTGGGGACCTACTGTTCTTCCTCCATATCTTTATTTGATGAAGTGAGGAAATAAAAGTATTATAAGTAAGGGCAATTCAGTGACAATTTAGCAACTGGTGTCCATTTTGGTGGCTTTTGAGGGTATCTAACGTCTTTCAAATGGCCATAAAATGCTTCTAAAGGAATTCCTGTGGCTTCAGTGAAACGGAGCCAGGACCTTGAGCACGGAAGGACAACTAGCCTGAAGGACTACAGCAAAACTCCTCCTTGCTGAGCCCACGGCAGAAGCGGGAGCCGAGAGATAGCCTACCTGAAGTGGCGTCCCAAGTTGAGCTCCGGACCAAAGGGTTTGTCGGTGACAATGGTGGTGCCGATGCCGACAGCCCGGACGGGGATGACATAGGAACGGCTGTTCTCTATGACCAGGTTCACCTCATCCTTGAATTCCTCTGCGTCATCCAAGTTTGCGATGATGGTCACAGACACCTCGGTCTCGGGGGGGATCACTCCTTTACTGGGTTCAATCCTCCAGCGCGAGCGTTTGCCAGCCTGTAAGACAAGCCAAACAGTACCTTAGCATGGAAACCATGGACCCTGGTCTCTTGTAGGGTGCAGGAAAAGGAAGGACTAAAGATATGAGGGTAAAAACCAGAAAGGCTTCATTTCCCTAAATCTAAGCTACGGTGTCTGCAAACAGCAACTATGCAGGAGCTTATACAACCTGTAGTTTACCCTCCTTTAACAGACTCACTTCATTAACCCCATTTTGCCCAACCCAAGAGATGCTCATCCTCAGGAGAAGGTTATTCCCCCTCCTCTTTTGGTCTCTCTTTTGGAGTGCGCACCAAGGGAAGCTACTTTATCTCTCCTGCCTTCCCAACAACGGTGGCCGGGTTTGCATGAAGGCTCAAGGCCAGAGGAAGCCAGGACTGCTCAAACCCCACCGTGGCAGCCACGTGCCTGGGGGATACTGCTGAGAGCCTGAAGAATAACTCTGCAAAACTGGTTGATCAAAACCCCAACACCAAAGTCTTCTTTCCCAAGAGTTAGGCAGTGCTTCTCAACAGCCCCTGAAGGACTGAAGCACTCGGTCCCCACTGATCATCCGCTGCAGCGAGGTGTCCCACTGTCCTTGGCTTTGAAACATTCAGCTACAAGTGTTCACAGCAGGGCAGTAAAGAAATAAGCAGAAAGAAAGGGCAAGACATGCCCTGTGGGCATGGCTAGGGCTTCCCAAGCATTCTCTTCCTCTGGTTTCTCATGCACCTTGCGCTACAGATGGGGCAATAAGGGGGCTGGACCCCCGGTCCATTTAAAAGCACAGTCGCAGGGAGCAAGCTTGCAGCGGACAAAGAGAAACGCATGCAATATTCCCCGGCCAGCATGAAATGCACTGGGATGTAGATGTACGGCTTCAAAGCGTCCATCACAGTGTTAGTGGCACCCGCACCCCACAGTTCAGTGCTGTGTTTGGGACAACAGGCACTACTCACCCAAAACACCACAGTATTGTAAGAGAAAAGATATTTTCTTCTTTTTTTTAATGAAAAGCAAGGATGAGCTTGGAGGCCTGACATGATCCCAGTGCCTGATCCAGGTGAAGTCAGCTTGAGTTTCCATCTGTCAGGCTGGTGGCACTGAGCTCTAACAGGACACCAGCCAGCCCAAGGGAGAAGAGCACCAGCAAACCAAGCAGCACTTCAAAGTCACGGAAGGCATTTTACATAACCCCCCCAAAACGACCTCTGCTAACGAAGGTAAGACTAGCGGGAGGCCAGGGAAGCAATAACTTGCTGAGCATTCAGGGTCCCGGCAGCGTGGGTAGGTGCCCCAGCTATGAAAACTCCTTAGGCTGACTGCAGGTCAAGTCTGCATGCCTGCATCCCAGGATGGAGCATGCCAAAGGCATCAAAATTATTCCAGGCACTGGCAAAACTAAGAAACTCAGTTCCAGGCTCTTCAAAGCCTTCCCTCCCCGCAGCCTGCAAAATTCGCTAAGATAACAACCAAATCGCCCATCAGCCAGAACAAGAAACAGAATCACTAAAGAAGCATCCCTTTATCGGTACTGGTTTTAAGTTTATCTCCTTGGTTTGCTGTCTCTCCATATGACCATTTCTTTAATAAAGGGAATGTCGTCAAAAAGCTTGAGATAATATGCAATGAAATCAGGAAATGAAACAAAACCTGCACTAAATGAGGAGAGAAGCAAATATGGGAATGGGAACTGCATGTTCTCTCCTTGCTTACACCAAGTTTGACCAAAACTCTTTATATGCTGCCTGAAAATCACTTGATTTTCTCCAGGGAATCCCAGTGAGAAGATAAACAGGTGCAGCTTCTTTTTTTTTTTTTTTTTAATAAACAAAACTTGGTTTCTTCTGCAGCATCTGCTCCAGTTGAATCTGACGGCAGCTCATCCCTGGGAAGGTGGAAGGGGATCTGCTCCCCAGGCACTCTCCTGAAGACGATAACACTTCTGGCTGGATGACCGCTGCTGGAGACCAGGCAGCAGTGAGCTCCATCAGGAGCACAGGGCTCTGGATTAGGGAGGTCAAGGATCCCGTCAAAGGAGACAGGAGCCCAAAATTAGGAAACAGAGCACCGTCACTAGAAGGGGAAGTCCCAAGAAAGTTTTTCTCTCTCCTCCCTCACTACAAGGCACCAGGAAAACACCGTTTGCCTCCCTGCGGTAGCACACAGCAGACCCAGCACGGTGGTTATGCAGGCAGAAGAAAGCTGCCGTTGATGAACAAAAATTGCACCCTATGCCTTCTCTTTTCCTTCCTGATCACACAGGTGTGATACGCAGCTGCCTTCTGTGATGCTGAGACATGTCATTCTTGGTAGCCAAATAAAAGATGCCTGAGGAGACAGAGTGACAACAAACAAGTAGGAAATGATCAAAGAAAGCTGCTTTTTTTCTCTCTGCCTTTCTGCAGGGAAAGCAAACACTTCCATTAATCAATACAACTCTTTTGCACTGGTCAATACAGCAAAAATCAGACACTTAGGGAAACAGGAAAAGAAGATGACAGCGGCAGCAAGGAGGAGAAACGGCCGCTTTTTTCACAGGTCGCATCAGCTAAGCTGCAGCAGCTCCTTCATGTTGACCTATTCCTCCAGTCTTTTTTACCATGAAAAAGGCAAATCCTCCCCTTGCGGGATCCACAGGATGCTCTAACAGGGCTGCCTGGCGGCTGGGAAAGCAATCTGACAAGGAAAGGTACGTCAGACAGACACAGGATTCAGTGGGTGAGCACGGGATGACACGCTGGCCCCCAGGGTCACAGCCCTGCAGCTACCCTGGCAAGCAGGGATAAGCCAACAGAGGATGAGGGTATGAAGTCCCTACACTCCACTACAAACCCAAAAAGCCTCATCTCAATGCACAGCTTTGGAGGGTTTTTTTTATTTCCTTCCTTCTGGTGGCAGAGATGCTCAGTGCTGCCCCCCGCAACTCATCCGACAGACACAAGAGGGGCACGGGGAAGCCTGTGCACGATGAGGAGTACTCCAGGTAATTCCTGAAGTTGCTATCCCGAAGTGAAGTTTTCCACAAAAAACATCTCTGCTTGCTCAGATAATGCTCTTTTCTCCCATAAAGCAAGAAGAAAGCTCGACTTGACAGGAACAGCAATTTGCATGTGGTGGTTAAGGATACCACCATGGCCATCTGCATTACAGCATTTTCCTTTTCTGTTTTGAACAAGACACCAGCCTTTTATTTGCCCTGTTGCTGCCCCTTCATCTAATCTCATTCAGTTTGTTGAGCTGTCAGTCAGCGTGCTGTAATGTTGCTGATCCAATGCTGCTCTGAAAATATCAATCAAGAGCTCTTTCTTTCGAGTGAGGACCGTGATCCAGAAGCCTAACTGCAAAGAGCCAGGGTTTTGAGATTAGCCATCAAACAGGAAACAGGGAAATCCCAGCTCACTGTCCTGCGGCAATCTCCAAGCAGGAAATCAAAGCAGCAGCTTTGGCATCTTCGAGAACACAAGACTTGGGTTCAGGAGCACAAGTGAATGAAGGATGCCCAGGTCACCCACCAGCTAGGCTAAGGGACAGCCGGAGCCAGTTCTGCTCTCAGATCTACATGTGCAGGTCACCCTGACACCCGACTGTATCTCAAATTTTATCTCCAAAATTATTCAGTCCCCTCTTCTTCCCACCAATAAACTGCCAGGCAGACTAAGGCAGCAGCAAAGGGCAAAACTTCAACCGAGGCAACAAAACAGCACCAAAGTAGGCAGCTGCTGAGGGCAAGGGAGTAGCTCGAGCACATCTCGCCTGCCGCAGGGCTGCTCCCATCAAGCAGGCTCAGCGTCACCGTCTTGAAGAGTCTGAAGACCCCCTGCTGAAACAGCTGATCCAGCAGGTTCCCAGCACCTGCCTCCTTGAACACCTCCAGGATAGCAGCAGCTATCCTGAGAAGCTGAGATGCTCACCATGGGGTAACTCCATGCTGGGGAGTCAGCAGAGGGGCTATGGAACAGCAGAGGCCATCTTTACTGCAGGGAAAGAAACCATCCCTGAACCACCTCATATTACTGTTCGAGTTACTGATTAGCACAATATTTGCAGAGATCGCAGGGAAGCAGGATGGGATTTCTTGCCCAGTCCTATAAGTTAGGGCACTGAGGCAATGGAGAGGCAGATATACCCCTGCAAGCCCCCTGGGTGCACTGCAAGCTGCCCAGGGGAGGGAGGGAAGGCATCACACCCCGATGGCAGGACCTAAACAGAGCTCTGCAGGTCAGTCGTGGGTACAAGCATGCAAAACCCATCATTTATACACCAGCACCACCCATCCGAGGTGGCTTGCTCTCTGCAGACATGGAAAGCAGATTTTCTTTGTGAAGCCAAAGAAAGCTGCCCTGGGAATCCCCCACTTTGAGGTTACGTTTATGCTCCTGGGCACAGAAACTGGAGCGAACAAGCTGCAAAAGCAGCAAGAGGGAAATTCAGCCTGGGTTAACCAGCCCCAGAACTTCAACCCACCTAGCACAGAGAAGCACAAACCCCCTCCAAACCCTGTTTTCCTGCCTCGATCCCCACTCCAGTGGGGAGCATATCCCACCCAGCCTCAGCACCCGAGCCCTTCCCGGCTGCATCAGCCCTGCTCCCCCTGCCAGGGAAGCAGCCAAGCTCTCCTCCTGCTACGCAGCTTCTCACACTAGGCAGCCTCCATGAATTAAATGACCTTCTTCTGCAGCTAGTCTCCAGAGATGCTCTGCAACGCTACGGACTCCACAGACTCCGTCGCTACACCACCCTTACAAGCATATTTTTGTGCAACAACCCAGCTGGGGTGACCCCCCGTAAGTGTGAAACTCGCCTCACCACGAGCAGTTGGAGGACAGACCTCACACCCTAGTCTCTACCGTTAGCAGGAGGTTGAGGCAAAGCAGATGCAGACGGAACAGGGAAACCACAGGGCAACCCATGCCCTTTCAGCAGCAAAGGGCCACAGGGTTCCCTTCATCTCCTAGAGCTCCAAAAGCATAACTCTCCGAGCTAAATAACTTCCACAAAACAAAGGGGCAACTTGTAAAAGTGATCCAGACTCATTTCTGCTCAAACATCTATGCAAACTCTCTATTTTACTGAGGGGTTCCCCAGAGAAAACCGCCCCCAGAGCCAGGCTCCTCTTGCCACGTTGTGATGGAGTATCTCCCTTTCTCCCTTGGGGAGCGATATGGAAATGTGGCATAGAAAGGTCAAGTCACAGGCTGCTATGGACCACAGGCTGCTATGGACCAGTCAATTTTGCTGGAAAAGAGCCCCACAGATACTTACCATCTCTGCCCAGAAGGATGCAGGGATGACAGTCTGATTGCAGAGGCGGAGAGTTTGGGAAGCGTCTTGTAAAACTTGGATACTGCCAAAATTTATTTTACTCGGGTGCACGGAGACAACTGGTCCTTCTCCAGCACTCACTAAATGGATTTTCTGCTCCAGGAAGCAGGTAGGAAAGATCAAAAAGAACAGGGAAAGTTTAAAAAGATTAGACCGCTCTAAGGGTACTCCTAGACTGAGGGATAATTAGGGTGGTTTGAAGTTTTCAGTGTGGTAAGACTGAAACAGAAGGCCTGGAGCACGTGTGGGATCTGGAGCAATCCCATCTGAAAGCCACAGGTTCCCAGTATCAGGGGGTAAAGAAACCCGGTTTCCCACGCTTGCTTTTTCACACCTCATCCACACTGTTAGCTCTCTTTCCTGTACCCTGTGCCTGCTCCCACCCCTTTTCCTGCTCACTCTTGCCCCAAACCACCCTCCCTGACTTCTGCTGCTGCACAGCCCCACTTGGAGACTCACTTTGTTAACACTCCCAAAGCGACACCTGTGACAACCAGCACAAGTCAGAAGCAAAGCAGGCTCTTCAGAACACAGATCACGCGAGTTAGTTGCCTCTGATTTGTGCTTGTGTGTATTCCTGGTATTATACGAATAACAGACATAAATTCTAGTGGGGGGAAACCCTTCTTTTGAAGGGAAGCATGCCTTATATTTACGAGCAACTGTTTTGTCAAACTTCACATTTCCCTGCAAAGCCTGCGTTGCCTGGCCTTCCCGTTGACTGCTTTACATTGCACACCCACAAGGGCCTGGGTTGAGAGGTTCAGTGGCGTCCAGGGGATTTAGCACCATCATTTCCATTCCTTTTAACGGAAGTTTAAATCCCTCAACTACTTTCAAAATGTCAGCCTTCCTTTCTGTTACAGAAAGCTTAAGGTTCCCAGCAATCCTCTGACATCCTCCTTCATGCTCAGACAGATGACAAGACATTTTAAAACAGCTGCTTCAAAAGTTAGTACCATTTTAATTTAAAGTGTAACTAAATTTCATCTAGATTTCAGCTAGATGAAGCCAGGACACTACATACAATGTTCTCTTGACTACATTTTGTTGTCGCTGCTGCTGTTGTGTATGCAAATGGTGCGGAGACTCACGTGTCTTTGGCTGGGACTTTTGGCAAAGAGATTTGGTGGATATTTCTCAAACATGATGGGCCTGACTTCAGAAAAGCTTAAATCCAGCTTTGCACAAAACATCACTTCAGCATGGTTTCTTACGTGCTTGCTTTAGCAGGATTCAGGGAGGTCCCTGTGCGCTCCTGAGCAAAAGTCCTAATGAAGCAGCGGTTGCTGCTCATCTAATAATACAGCAGAGTAGGAGAGGCAGGGATCATGCTGCATTTTAGACTGGGCTTGTTATCCCATCTCACATATCCATAATGAAATGCTGTGTCGGACACTTAGATTACCGCCTAAGAGAATACCATCTTTCCTCTTCTCTGGGCATGAGCCATTGCTCATGCCACGGATCCCTTCTTTCCTTGTCCACGCCAGCCATATATTACAAGTTCATGTTTTTCCAGGAAGAATCCCTGCACACTTTATGCCCCACCAAGATGAATCGCACAAAGGCACACATCTCCCCTAGCACTCACCAGCGGGGATCCTTCGCTCCCAAACACCGCGACACGAGCCACTGTGTCCTGGCTCTCCTGTCACCTGGGCTTCCAGCGTAACCAGGACCTCCACCAAGCTGCGAGGCTGGATAATCCCGCATGGCGTGGGGCTGGAGTACCACACAGGAGCATCCTTCTTGTGTTCCTATAAGGCACAGAATCAAAACCAACTTTAAAGCTTCCTCAAAGGTCACTCTGAACTCCTTGACATCTACCACAATGACAATTCACACACATTTTTAAAAATCCCTAGGAGAAAGCAGAAAGGCACAAAACCAGATGCAAGACTAGGATGGGCTTAGCATCCTGAGGGGGTCCGAGAGCTGCTGCATGCACAAACACCTGCTCCTGTGCTGGCAGCCTCCTTGCAGCAGCCTTTCATGACCTTCTAAGTTCTCCTCCATGAAAGCCCCCCAAAGACTACACTATGAACTGCTTCCTAAAGTTTAGATTCAGGCAGGTTCCTATTTAACTGCTTTCTAAAGTTTCTATTCAGGTAGGTTCCTGTTCTCAGCAAACCTTTAGGTTTGACTATAAACCAGCAAGGTCTTCTCCAAAACTTCTTTTTTCCTAATATACCCCTTGAGAACATTTGAGGAAAGGAGGTGGATGCGATGCCAAACCTGAGAAAGAACTGCATAGCAGCCTGGGAGATTGCTGTCATTCTCAAGGGTCAGCATCTGCCGATACGGGTACTTTAGAAAGCACCGTCCAAATGTCACGACCGGGTTGAGCACTCGCAGCCGAGGAACGACGCATCTAGGCAGAGAGATGACCAAAAGGGAATTGGAGATACTGAGAGAATGTAGAATTTGTTTACTCCCCAAATAGCATGAAATGGAGCATAACACGTGTCACTGCCAAATGGACATTTAATACCCCTACAGCAATAAATTGCCTTTAATTTCTTTTTATACAACAACCTCTTGTAAAGGAGGAGCAAACCCTGAGTCTCAGCATTGTAGAGGCTGCCAAGTGCCCAGGCAGAGCACTGTGCCCTGTCCCAGAGCTGTCTGATGGGCACCTTTGCCCCAGGAGGCTTGCAAAGACACCTTGCACCCTCCTGACGCTCCCAGCAAGGCATGAGCTCCAGGGGAGCCTTCCCACCCATGACCAGGGCTCACCAAGCCTCAGGGAACACAAAACCCCAGAATCTCAGTAAAAATTACTCCCTCCTCTCCCATACCTCTCTTGCCCTGCCTGAAAACTCAGCCGTTTACCCCAGCAACAGAGGGCACAAGCCACCACCTGCCTCACGCAGTGGCTGCTCACCCCTTCCCCACTTCTGTAGCCACCTTGCTCCTTGACCCTCACGGGTCCATACACTGTCTGCTCCCATTTGCACTTCTTTTACGGAATTGCAGCCCAGGCACTGACTGGACGACTCTGCCTCTTGCAATTAAACTGACACCCACTGCAGCACGACAGCATCGCATCTGGCTGCAGCAAGAACAGCTTTTGGCTTACATCTGAGAACATTACGTCTCAGAAGAACCAGAGGAAAGCAGAGAAACCTGAGCTCACCTTCCACATCAAGGACTACTTTCCCCGTCCTAAGATCTTGCCTCTACTTTCCCTCACCAGTCCTGACACAAGCCCCTTCCCCATTTGCACATGCCTTCGTTAACTGAACCAGACACCAGCTTTCAGCAGGCTGATCGCTGCGTCCCAAACGAATGTTGCATTTTGGTCGCAACCCAGCACAAGTGCACCACTTGCAGGAAGAAGGAGAGGCAGCCCTTTGGAAATTTCTTACGCCTCAAGCACCAAAAGCCAGGCCAAACATGAAAATAATTACTGTTCCCTTTAGAAAAAGGCTCAGCCCCATGCCTGTCCGGTGAGCACAGGTGCTTCTCAATGTGGGCTCCTTTCAAAGCACTGCTCTTCTCCTAGCTAGCTGGGTAGAACTAGCTCATTAAGCAACGCTTCTCATTTGGAGATGGAGCCACAAAACCGCGTGCAAGGCAGTGTCCTGGTAGGGGGTGCATGAGGAGAGACGATGAGCTGCAAGGGAAGCGGTGATACCTGGCTGTGAGAGGCAATGCCAACACCTCCTTGCCAACACCGTCCACATCCACCACCAGTGCCAGCTCGTATCTCTTCACTGTGTTGGAACACAGGGTGACCTGGTGGAAGAGAAGACCATCAAATACTTCATTGCTCCCAAAAGCCATCGTCCATGTGTGTTGTCCTCCGGTTCTCATTCCACAGTAAGGAAAGGGAGGATTTTGCCCTAATTCTTCTGCTGGTCCATGTACAGAGCACAGGCTCTGTGAGTAATAAAAGTCTTCTGACAAGATCTGCTTTACTAAATACACCGTGCAGTTATCAGGGTATATGCAAGCTAAATTAAAGCACAACTAGACTAATGCTCTACTCACCACTGCAGTAAAATTAAGGGACCAGTTTGTAATCTCGACTGGAATAGCATAAATCCAGAGGAAATCTGTTGACTTGAACGGAATGAGTTCAGCTTTACAGGGGGAAGCTGAGAGCAAAACGTGGCCCAGCAGATGCTGTGCAGTTCACGGCTGCCAGAGCTTTTTCAGTCCCCCTTGGAGATGGCTGCAGTGAATACAGCTCCTCCTGCTCAACAGGACAGGAGAAATTAGACTGGGAAGAAAGGCAAACTGCTTTATACAATGACATCTCTCTTTTTAACAGCCACCTTCCGTCCTCATCCTTCCTCTGCCCACTTTAAATCCAAGAGTTTGCTCTAAACAGCTCTGAAAAACACAGGAGTGGCTTCTGTACCTGACTATACAGTACAAGACCTTCCGCTTAGGATTTTGGAAACAAAACGGTGCTCCTTCTGAAACGTCCCAGAGTAACCCAGCCAACAAAAGCCTAACGCTAATGCATATATCTTACTCGCGTTATGCTGGCAGCGCTAAAGCCCTCTCATACATCAGTGAAGCTTCAGCTCCACCTGCTGAAGCACGTATGGCCGGACTCTTCCCATACCTCGATATCCACGACCCCCTGGGAGCGGATGGTCCCTCTGCACGGCGTGATGGTAAATTCAGTTGGCTTCACAAGACCTTGGGCTCCCCTTCTCCAGGATGAGTGAGTGTTGTCCGACATAGGAACAAAACTGATAACACTGGGCTCTCCCGAGCCGTCCCCAGGAATGCGAAGGGTGAAAAGTCATGGGCACCAAGGAGGTGTTAGTGAGGCGACACGACAAGGTGCGAGGAAAGCCTAGGAAATGACACAAATATGAATTTACGCCCCAGTTATCCCCCCGATTCCTGGTGTGAATATCCTGTTATGATAAAACTGTGCCTGGAGTTTAGCTCTTTTCAATCTGAATCACAGCTAGTTGAGAAGCTAAGCAAGGAATTCATCGTCACTTAAGCTCTCTTTTATGCTGATCACAGAGATTGCTTCCTTGGCAATGCCCACTCTTAGCGATGCCGAACACCAGAATTTTGTCTCTCTTTACCTGAGGAGCGCTCTCACATGCCCCAAAACCAGCATCAACTATTTCTCACTTATGAGCGTACATTCAGACAGACCATTTTTTCTGAAAATTCAGTCCGTAACATTCCCTGTTAACTCCACGAACACTCCCACAGTTTTCAATATATAAAAGCAGTGTATTGTCATTGAGGAGAAGCTCCAGTAAAAGAAAGGATGGATGCAATTGGCTACTACAGCACGACACAAAGCACTCTAATGCAGATTCTCTAGGCAGCATCCTCAAGGCATCTCCTGTTTTGGGGCAATCAGACTCAGCTCATGACAACCTGCAGCCCACTTCACAGGAGGCAAGCCTGATGCTTGCTTAGAAATTAGCAGGAACCGTGTCTCACCTTACCTAACAAATGGGAACATCACATCCATGCTGCACACTGGCTTTGGTTACTGCCGCAAGGGTTTACATCTCTTTAGCTTGGATACTTGCTTTCCATAATGGAAAAGCAGCGATACAACCAGACCTGGTGGGGATGTGCTGCAGAGACAGGACATCAGCCCACAACCTGCTCTGGAGTGGACATCTGCCTTGGATGGCCAGCTCTGTGCGAAGGAGACATCTCCCATGGCCTGCTTCCCAAGCGTTACTTGAACACAGATGGGGAGGAAAACCAACTGCAGACACAGCAGGTAGTTCATCCATGCCCATCGACAGTGACCACTGCCCACCTCCAGCAACTACTCCAGCAGGGAGGCAGGAGGCGCACAGAAAGGACAAACACAGACTTCACAATCCCAAAGGAGACCGAAGTCTCCAGATGCAGACAACAGTCAGCAGCAGAGCTACAAGAAGCAAAAATACAGTAGCTGCCTTCAGCTCAAAAGGCCTTATTAATGAAATCAGATTAAGTAGGATGAGGCTCCTATTACATAACCATATTTCTGCCTGGTGCGTTTCTGGTTTTATTTATTCAAAAGGAAATAAAGAAGTGGCAGGGTGGTGATGTAGGGAGGGGAGGAAGCAGCTCAGGAAAGGTAATGATTTTTCTTAGAAAGTCCACGAACAGCATGAAAACACAGAGGCATCCTGGGTGCAGAATGATAATGGCCCTTCAATCACAATTGATTTCACAATTCAACTTTAGAACATCTCAGTAAAAAGCCTTTTGTGAGACGGAGGTGGAGAACGAGAATCTGCACTTTAATGGAGATACTCTGGATGCTCAGTCACCGGCTCCATCAGCAGACCTGGGCTTTTGGCAGGGAAGGAGAAGGAGCCCAGATCTCGGAGGACATCAGTGCCCGATGCCGAGCTATTGCTTGGGCATATTACCTGGGAGGTGAGAATGAGGTGCCCTCACAGCACTAATTAACATCTCACACTGAAGGTCAGGTGGGAAAATGGTGTCCTTGCCTTGCAACACGCACATTGACCCAGAGCATCTACAGGCTAGCATGTGGCTTCAACTCCCTTCTCCTGCAGTCCCATCTCCTGGGCCCTTCCGGCACAAGGACTTTCACAGCCATTCTGCTGCCAAGCATTGGGAGCCTGGGGCTGAACAGACTATGAGGGACACCAGAAAATACGGACTTTCTGTTCCTTTGGTCCTATCTGACCTCATGATGGCACAACACTGCCTAGGCAACCAGCAGCCCTGGTTTTAACACCTCGAAGGCTGCTACGGAGGATCACAAGTGACAGCTGCTCTTCTGTTCAGGTGCTCTGTTTTGGTAACGCACAGACCTCTCAACCTATGCTCCAAGCCCAGGGAACGCTCACCAAAGGAGACGTCACCGAAGCGGAGGGAAGGTACATTGAAATGAAAAGTCGGTCCGATGACACAGCCCCTGTGAGGACAAAGACAGGCAGAGGAGGCATTGGTTTGGTTAAAGAGAAATGCAAAGTGTTCGGCTTTCGTTACTGCTCGGAGGGATAAAAGCTGGTCTCAGAACCACAGCGGGCTTCAAATCAACCTGTCGCCTTTCTGCTCAGCACGGCATCCATGTGGACAGGAGACAGCCAAAGCAAAGCGGTCAGCAGCTGATAGCTGCTGATGTGCCTTAGGGCACCATGTCAGGCAGGGTATGCCCCCAAGTTGCTGCTGGCCTGATGAAGGACCCTGAACAAATGATGGCTCCGTGCCTCAGTTTCCCCATCTGTAACATGATGACACAGAGGTCTCCACACAAAAGTGGACCCATTGTACTAGCTTTGCCAGCTGCAGCTTCTCTGCTTTGGTATTTCTTTGCTGGAACTGGTGTTCCCATGGAGTATATGAACATCTTGTCCTCACATCATCTTGATCCATGCAAACATTAGGCATGCAGGATTTGGAGGCATGAAGCCAGGGGAGCTCCCAGATACCCACTGGCCACAACAAGAGCAGCAACAGTTCTACACAGCGGACAGCTGAATCTTGGGGAAAAGGATCAGCTTGTCACCAGTGCACCAGCTGACACATCCAAGAGCAACACACGTCTCCAACCACCCAACACGGGTGTCCTGAACCCACCACACCTCCTCACCTGTCCTTAAATTCAGCAGCCAGGCTCCAAACTCCAAAACTCACCAAAATCCCCTGAAATCAGCACTTGGAGCTGCACAACAGCCATTAATTTATTTCACGGTTGATGACAATCAATGCCAGCTCTGCCTCTTAGTTAAAAATCAAGGACCACAGTGAATGCTGCCTTCTAGTTTTAGTCACAGGACTGCCACTGGCTCTGTTCGGCACATGAACAGACCCCAGCATCCCGCAGGAGGGACCTGCGTTCATCCATGGTGTCCCATTTCCAGCATCCCTTTCTAAACACCAAAGAAACAAGCATTCAGGACCTTGTAAGGTTGGGTTCCTTCCCAAGAAAAATCACCTATGGTTTCGGCATCTTCTGATTGCATAGTTAAAAAGCACTCAAAAACTGACTTTCAGAAGTTTCAGTCCAATACTAATTCTCGATTCTTGGAGCTGAAGCAGTTCCTGAGACTAATTCAGGGAGCAAATCCCTGATGATGATGATGATGAAGTTCCCTCTCCAAGGACCTCACATAATCAGACCTCACCGCCCAAGCCCTAACACCTTGCTTTGGATGGAGCAAAGGGAGCAGGTATGCTTTCCGTCACAGCACTTGCCACGAGACGATGGAAAACTACCTCCAAACCAACCATGACTGGGGATCACACTGGGAAACTGCCAAGGATAAGCCTTGCCAGGCAAGCGGAGAAATGACTGCCATTTCTGCTGAGTGCGCCGTATCTGTACTCAGGTAAGTTAAACCTGAATGACTGCCCAGAAGGCTCGAGCAAGGAGCCAACCCAGAGCTCCGTGCACCACAGCTGATAACAGCACAGCTCGCGAAAAAATGGGGGAAAGGGCAGTGGTTTTGGCAACTACTGTGTTTTACAGTTGCATTAGATAATGCACTTGTGAAGGGAGATCAGGGTCCTTGCAGAGCACGAAAGATAACACAAGGTGGGAGAGGAACCACTTCAACACTCATCCCCATTCCTTCCTTCCTTTGCAGCCCAGTCTCCCACCAGCCAGCTCGCCTCCATTCAAAAGAGCTGGGAGTTTTTCTCCATGGAGGACTAAATCCAGTGCTTAAAACTTCCTGACGAGGGAGGCTCAGCTTGACCTGGTGGGTGGACATCTCAAAGGCCTTTGAAAACAAACTGCTTGAGCTGTGGGGCTGGAGAATGAGAGATAAGGACTGGATAGGGATCCTTGAAACAAAGGCGAGGCAGAAATCAAGGAGGCCGATGACATCTCAGAGCAGAGTGGACTGCAATGGGAATTACTGCTGAGGGACAGCTGTACCGGAGCAGGTGGGCATGCTGGGGTACCCTCAGATGGGCTGCATAGGAGCCACCACCTAGAAAGGAGGAATACAAGGATGGGGAAGAAATAAATAAAAAAGGACCAGCAATCCTCTTTCACTGAGACATAAGGTCTGCACCGAGCTCAGGGCTGTGCTGGCAGAACAGGGCAGAGTGGCCACAGAGAAGGGGAGGACGTGCTGGGCACTGGCAGCCAGGGCACCAGTGGGGAAAAAAGGACCACTTCAGCCAGCCCCAAAGCTCCAGAGCACCCAGCACCAGCTTCCCTGCCTACACCACATGATCCCAGCAGCTCATGGTTAAGACTTGCTGGGACAAGTTCACATGCTGCTGTGGTCCTGAGAAATGAGCTTTGCCTCTCCTTTCATCAGCTTTTTTTTTTTTCCCCTTCTCCCCTCTTGCTCAGCGAGGATTATCTTTTGCAGTGGCACCAGCCCAGGGGATGATGCCCAAGTCCTTGTGACAGTACTTGCTGCAGAGCTTCCCGTCTCCCGCATCAGCACGTTTCTGGCTGCAGAAAGGAGGTACCATAGCACTCACTGCACAAGAGCCGGGAGGACAGCTTGTCCCAACGCATTAGCCTGAGAGAAGATGTTGTGGCTGCTGCTACCCATTTTGTATGGAATGTTAACAGAGGATTTTAAAAACACTGCTTCTGGCTGCAGAATCACCCCGGCTGGCCCCTCTCCAAAGTCCTCTTGGCCTTGGCTGGGTGTTCAGTGGGACATCCCAGACCATCTACTGCCCAAAGCTGATACCATCACACTGTCTGCCATGGCCCAAGGGGGAATGAGCTACCTGTAGGAAGGAGTCACTTCAGCTCCTGGGTACCGGGACAAGGCAGCAGGCATCTCCACACCTTTCCCGTACGGCCTCCAGTCAAACTTTTTTCCAGCATGGGTAGTCACTTAAAGCCCCACGGTCCTCACACAGAGATGTCAAAGGGTCACAAAAGGAACCTGCTGCTGACAAAGACCTTAGACAACCCCTTTTTTCTCTGCTCCATCATAAAATGAGGTAGGGGGGAGCTGATTACCCAGAGAGAGCTACAGATGTGCCCACCAAGCTCCTATAACCCTCCTCACCTGATAGTCAAGGTCACAGGCTCAGGGGATCCATTCACACTGAACTTGAATTCTTCTGTGAACTGCCCCAGGATGGTGGAACTGAAGAAGATCCGGATGACCTGGAGCCCGTCCAGCAAAATGGTGCCCTCCTGGGGGAGAAAGGTGAAGCAGGAGCCCAGAGCTGTAGCTGGAGGGACCAACTGGAAGAAAGCATCGATGGCTCCTTTGTTAAACAGGACCGCCTGCAGCAGCAAGAAAGCGAAATGGAAATACATAAGGAATCTTCCTTTCTTACAGAAGGCTGACTTGTTTTCCCATTAAACAAGTAACATCTGCAAAAAGACAGAAGATGCCATGTGCTGCTCTTTGGCAGAAGCCAAAGAATATGCAACAGGACAAGTTCTGCCTTTGGGTTTTTACATGCAAAGCAGTGATAACTTCATCCAAACAGAGTCACGCTGGGTTTATTCTACTGATACAGAGCAGTCCACTCTGACTTGCAGTGCAGAGGACCTGCTCAGCATCAGCGAGTTGATTCAGACCTGTCCCTAAGAGCAACGAAGGGCAGTTACTAGTGGATCATCACACAACTGCTTCTGCTCCTCATGAGCCTGGTCCTGCCAAGGGCAGAACATGGTCAGCTTCCATTGCATTTCATTGCATGTAGAAGACCCCTCAGGCCAGCACTATAACCAACTTCAGAAGCACTCCCCAACTCTGCTACAGTATAGAAGTTAGGTTTCTCTTCTTTTTTCTTTAAGGTGATACTTTCTTAGTCTTTGCTCCAACAGACATGTCAGGAAAGAATGAGCGTGAGGTGCACAGCAGCTCCATCTATTCCGAAGAATTTCTCTTTCCTAAATATTCACAGCCACCGTCTAAGATTTTACCATTACTGGAATAAACTGCAAATTTAGAACCAAGCCATATTTTGTTGAATGCTCGAGAGATCTACTGCCTCGAACAACTGACACAATCCTGCAGCGTTTGTTGAAATTCAGCTCTTTTCATGTTGGGCGAGAAATGCCCACATCTGCCTGTGAGTACCGGCACGCTGTCAGTCACCAGCAAACATACCCAAAGCAAAGCTGTAAAGTTTCTGATTGCTGCAGGGTGAAATCCTGCCATTTCCGTGGACTTAGCTATCTGCTTTGAATTTCTTTTCCCTAATTTTTGTCCTTGCAAAACCTGTCAGAAAAACTGAGACAGAAGCATAGAAACATCCTTTGTTTTTCAACTTTGCAGCTGCTGCTGAAAATATGCATGTATTCAAACTCCACAATGGTAACTTGAACACTACTCTCGCCTCTTGTGTGTTTTACACCTTAGTTACAAATTGCACTTAGGGATCCTACGCTGAGCTGAGGTTTACCTCCAGTCTAGCTGCTTAGGAAAGCACTAACAGCTTCATCTACTTAATCATATTTTCTCGAGTAATGAAAATCATAAATTGATAGAGAGAGAATCAATAAAGTATCAGCATTAAAAATGCACAGAGAGCACAATCTTTCCGTAAGAAAACACCTTAATGTGTCCTTCCCTGCCACAGTCAAGGTTTTGAAAGCGTCTGGCATGATGTATTGCCTCGTCTTCTACCTCTTTCATTTGCTCTATCTTTTTTTTGCAGAAGACTCGACACCATTGGGGGGAGGCAAATATACAGAAAGTTCCTTTGCTTCATTTCCAGAAATGCTTTGTCTTTTGCACCAAGCCCGAAGCGTGGTGAGGGGCTCGTCAGCGAGGGGAAGCACTCCCAATTTCTTTCCTAGGGACAGCTCTGAGCCAGGAGGCTGGATGGCTTTCCTCCGACTCCCAGGAATTGGTAGGATGCGCTTAACTGAAAACTCTTTGCAAGGGACTTGAGTTCAAACACAGTAAATTTGTTCCAGCTGCTTTTTAAGAGCCAGAGTACAAAGGCGCTTTGCATCTAGGGCTGAAACAAAAGCCTCTGAATACTTATCCTTTTGACCCAGTGCTGCTTTCATGTGTCAAGGGGTTTTTTCTTTGCATGAAGCCTCCCAGCTGATCTCAAATGGAGATTGCCAAAAAGCAGGGCCTAGGCCTTCACGAAAATGCACACCTTTCAGACCCCATCAAAAGTATTCAGATTCTGTGAAACCCCCCAAATTTGACTAGTATGTCAAATATTCCCTGCTTACAACTGCCTGAGTTGCCAGGAATCCTGCAGGTCCACGAGGCTCAGCTCAGCGTTGCCCCAGGAGCCATGAGGATCCAGCCCAACCCCTGCGAACCCCTCCTGCTCACCTCATAGCTGTGGGCTGATCCAATGAAAACCTTCCCGATGTCCAGCTGGTCAAAGCTGAAGCGGAGCCGGGGCCCTATGCCTTCACCTTTGATGCGCAGGGGCAGCCTGGTCTCTCGGCCTGGGGAGAGATTTCCGTTTCAGTACAGTAATTCCCTCTGTTGCCCTGGATTTTCCAGCCTGCCTCAATGCTAGTCCCTGACTCCGCGATGGATGGGACCAGCTCTAGATGCTCCAGGAGAAGATATGGGACCCTTCTCCTCCCTCAGGACATATGCCCTTGGGCTGGTTTCTAATTTAGTCATCAGTTTGCACCCTGAAAACGGGATGCTGAGTTTAAAACACAATCTCTGAATTTCTTCCCACACACTTAGATGAGCTTTGAAATCCATTCAGTGAAGGCACAAAGCTCACAAAACAGAACTGAAGATAAAAATCTGCCATCTATACTGATGCAATCAGAGACAACAGCACAGGAGCCGAGAATTACGAGCCCAAGCAAGGCGAAGCTCCCTGCTAACGGCCATACGCACATCAACAGTCACCGCTCCCAGAAGAAGACTTGACAGCACTTCCGTAAGACAGGATGGGCATAAAGCTTGTCCAGCGGACTGCTCCGATTCCGATTCCCAGGGAGGAAGTTCACCCTGCTGAGTATAGCAAGGCCTGTGCAACGCTACCCGTATGCACTGGAGACTCCGAGCCACGAGGTGACAATTCCCACGCAGGGAGAGAAGCACGGGCTGGCCAGAAGTGGTCTTTTTGCAGACACCCCGCGCTCAGCGGGGCTCAGTCACCTGAGGTCTGACAGCATCTGGGGAGCGGGAGGTGATCCAGGGTCTGGGAGCACATTTGTAACTCAGCTCCTGCTGCCTCAGGAGTCTGATGATGCATCCGTGTAATCAAGATTCATCTTGGAAGTATATGGTCTATAGGGGCTTAGTGCTCGTCCACAAAAGCTGTTCTGCTGTGTCATTCTTTGGCCTTTCCAGGCACCTCGCAGCAGAGCAAATGCTGGCAAACCCATGGCATGAAAGCTTATCCCTTCACTGCTTTGGTTGTTCTGGGACCAGTGATCCAAGCTTGTAGCCAGACATCCCGAGGGCTGGCCTTGGACAGGAGATCACCTGGAAACCACAGGGACAGCGGGCATGTGCCAGCCCTGACCTGCTGACCACTCACCCTTCCCAGCAACTACCCGAGAACCGAGGGGGCTGGAAGACTATTTGTGCCTCGCCTTCACCATGGGTAACAGAAGCAGGAGAAAGGAGCTGTACCTGAGATTTCACAGTAGACCGCTTGTTGATACACTCTGGCTTCTCGGGGTTTAAAGATCACCCTGATTTCAGCCGAAGAATTTGGCCAGACATCTCCCTCCTAAAACAGAAGCAGACAGCAAACCATTTATCTTTAAACGTTACGTGACTTGTTTTCAACCACAGCCCTGTAGCCTATATTTAGAGCATCAGTGAAGAGCAAGGAGCAAGTAACACTTGCCAACAAAATTTATAAAAGAGTCTGGAAGCAGCTGCAAAAAACTGTCCAAGTCCCTTACCTTTACTCGCACCCGGGAGAGGCATTTTGTTAAATTAGGGCTACAACGAAGCAACCCAACTGGCAACCAAATTCCAGCGAATCCAGCAGGATTTCTTCAGAGGTACCAGCCAGTCTAAGGAAAAGGGACCTGGCTACACTTCATGTCTGTACATCATTACATGGAGTACCAGCACGCAGTACTGTGGGCAGCCAGACTTCGGGACCTCACCTTAATGCACTTCAGGAGCTCAAGGAGGGGTTGAGCTAGTTCTGGAGTCATACTCCAACTGTAATGAAGCAGGAGCCTTGGGACACACTCCAAAATCAACTCTAATGCATCGCACGATGCCCTTCATGCTCAGCTCATCAGCTCCCACTCTACAATACTCCTACTGCTCTGACACAGTCTCTTGGTCACACCATGCTGCTGTCAGCTACAGTGGTGTGAAACTGCAGTTGTGCTGACATTGCTGGCTCTCAGCCTTTGATGGGCTAAAGGAGTAACCAAGAAGAGAACACGATCCCCTTCCTTGGTTAAAAAAAAAAAATTAGTTTCCCCTATTTTAAAAAAAGAAGAGGTTGGGCTTATTCTAGGGTTCACTCCAAGATGAGAAGGGATTTTGCACTGCTCAGACAGCAGGCATTCTTCGTCTCAGACCATGCAAATACTCAGAATCAGAGCTCTGGTTGATTGAAAGACGTGGGGTTTTGCTTGCAGAAACAGAAAAGCAAAGATTTTTCTGTACCTATGTGTCATACAACTCAAAAAAAACCTGCCAGTCTTGTGTCCAGGCTCACAGATGCCATTGGAAGGGAGATTCAGACATGGTGTAAGTCCAGGTTATACAAAGGGATTGTTGTTTCCATGACTAAACTTGGGCTGAATTTGGCCTCCTTTCCACAGAGGACCATTTCATTCTTCAGGTCAATATGTGAACTGACAGTGCTCTAATACCCTTTGTTACTCCCCATACAGTATGCGTCAGGTGTGCCCTTACATATAATAATCAATACCTCTGAACACTCTAAGAACACTTATTTATAGCCCTTGCAGTAGCTCAGCTTTAGGCAGGCTCTCGCTGCCTGTCAGGAGCCCGCAGTTCAGAAGTGGTTTTTGCAACAAGCTCTCCCAGCCTCACTAGAAACCTGACGTTTTCTCTCGGCACATGAAGGCAGCTGATGCAGGGATCTGCCAAGTGACCTCATTCAGGGAGGCGCAGGAGGAGGAGGGGAGCTTCTCAGCTACAGCTTACCATCGGCTCAACGGCGAAGATATCATCGGAGAAAAGCATGGAGTCTCCTTGCACCTTTGCCCTCTGGTTCCAGAAGGTGCGGGAGAGAAGGGAAAGGCGTTCTCGGAGAGTGGGGTCCACCGTGCACTCCTTGAGGAAGCAATCCGTCTTGTCCTCCTCCTGCCTCTGCAGCCTGCGACACAGTCTGCGGCCACGGGGAGAGACAAACCAAACAGATAATTCAATAAGCAACATATTTGCAGAGACTGCCGGGTAAGTGCAGGGGCAGCAACGCACTCGGGGAGGAACAGCAGCAGCAGCTCAGCAAGATGATCACTTGTTGCTCCCTGGCGTGGCAGGTAGTTTTACTCCACACTCACAAGTTAAGAAGAGTTTTTGGAAAGCTAGCAGCCCTCAAGAGAGCCTCCCGGCTCAAAGCCACTGCCACAACTGATGGAGAATCCACCAACCTCAACTGCCTTTTCCCACCATAGAGCTGCTCGGGGGAGGCAGATAAAGATCAAGGAGCACCCACTGCAGGGCTTCACTGGCAAGGGGAGAAGCACCTGGGGCTCAGCTGCAGGTTACAAGCATCACTCCTTTTCCTTCCTTTTGGGACCAGCGGGGATAAGCAAACAATGCCTGCTCCCAGTTCCCTATACTGCCTTCCACCAGGGGATCCCTGCTTCTCTGACAGCAGGACAGTGGCCTTAGAGCTATGGCCATCCCTAAGACTTCCAAGTAAGGATGAACAAAACGTCCTGCTCAGACTCTAAGACACAAACTGGCACGAGATCAAATGTAATTGGAAAAAAAGAAAAAGAAAATCCGGTTGAAGTCGGGAAACCTGGTTGCTTCTGAGGGGAAAGAGGATCACTCAGGGTCCAGGCTGAGACAGGCAGCTGGGAAGTGACGGTAAAGGAATGGGCCAGGGAAGTACCAAGAGAAGGTCAGGAGGTTTCCTTTCAACACACTGAGCTTGCACAGAAGGCACACACTGTGTCATTAAAAAGAGAGAACAGTGGAAAACTAGTTTTGGCCTTCAAGGCATTTCTGACCTAATTACATTGCACTTTATTTGCTCAGAGGCCCTTAGAAAGTGCTCCACTTTAAGGCAGTTTCCTGATCAGCTACGGGTTCACACTAACTCCTATATACCTACATCCATCCAAGTCTGAAAAGTCACACAAGGATTCCCTAAATCACCCAAGCCTTTAAGTGTCATCTCCAATTCAGCCCCCCGGGCTGCAAGTGTTTCTCTGCTGCCTGAAATGGGAATTTCAAAGCTTGAGCAAAGACACCCTTTCAAGAACTTGCCCCATCTCTCGCCACCATGAAGACACGGGTGGCTGAAGCCCAAATGCACTTCCGGGTCCTGTGCTGCCCTACCTTCCCTGCAGAACCCTCCACCTCCAAACTCTCCCCAGCCTCGAAGGAAGGGCACAAATACCTCCTGGTGCTGGAAACCAGAGCAGCGCAAGGCAATTAACACCCTACAGCAGGGTGGCCTCAACTTTCACTCTACCCTGCACATTGCTGGAAAAGGAGCCTGCCATCTTATCAAAGCTGGAGCGGAAGAAACTGCAGTGACTATCGTTATAGTTATGTTACCTGCAGCTACATTACGTCCCAGGTAATGAGTGCTGACACTTTCCTCATGGACCCTCTGTAGCGCAGGGATCTCTGGACCTCAGTGGTTTGTGCTCCCACAAACCACCAATTTGCTATCCAGTCATTGCAACCAACCTTTCCTCTACAAAACATCATCCTCAGCTGGAATATGGGTGGAACTGGAATGGGAAGTGCTGAGCTCCAGTACCCTGAAGCTCAGTGACACATACCCTGATGCTGGGGATGGTTTACTTGTCCTAAACCGTTCAAAAGCACCAACACCCCCCTGAGGCCACAAGTCAGTTTTACCCTTGGGCAACATATCTTACAGAAACAAATCTTTCAAACGAACCTCAGCTTCCAGTGATCCTCCTCTTCCTGTGTAGCAAAAGCCTTCCACTGGAAGTGGGCTATGATTTCACTCCGATTGTGGATGACCACGGATCTCTGGTTTGACAGCGAGAGGTAAGTCTTCTCAACTGCCAAGGAGTTCCTGTCTAGCCTGATGTTGACATCTCCAGCTGCTCCATAAAGGCTCGTGTGGGTATCTTCACCTGCAACAAAGCAAAGGGCAGTCTTTGCTCATCTCACTTGCTGATGGAAGTACCAGGAACAGAGCAAACCACAGGTAACAGAAGAAAGCGTTACAACTTTTAGCTGTATTAGCAGTTCCACGGATCAGCACATTTATCTCATCCCGACAGCTGCGTGTGTACAGCACAAGGATGTCCTGGACACCATCTAAAGCACCTTATTTCTGGGTGTGTTTGTAGAGGTTTATCCCCAAGGTGACAGCATTTACAGTGAGATTTTTCAGACGTGCCCAGGTGCCCTTTGGGTTGCCATCCCACTCAGGTCACAGGGAATTCTGCATCAAAGTCATTCAGGTGACTCTGAGGAGTCCCACCACAGTCACAGCTTGACCAGGGTCTCCTGCAGGCACACCACCAGTGGTGGGTCTCTCCTGAGGATCCCTTGTAATTGACAAGCAAAGATGCCTGGGCAGATGCACGTGGGCAGAAAAGGGAGGTTCAGAGGAACAAGTGAAGTGACAGCCCACCGCAGGATGGCACGCAGAAGAGAACTTCACTGTGTTGTAGAAGCAGTGCCATCACTTGCTGTGGGTTTGTGAAGATATGTCAAAATGAGACTGGTGGGGCACGGCCCACACCAGCCTGCCCATTACAGTCCTGCAAGCCCATTTCTTCAGCCTGGATCCTGTTGCTTATGCCCGAGGGTGCAAGTCTACGCTGCATATTCCCAAGCTATTCAACGACCAGAGTGAGGACATCTTTGCTTTCCACCTCAGACCAAGCTGAAGAGGAGAGAGCCTTGCCTGTGCACATCAACTGATTAATGGCTGGAGTCTTGCTGGGGTACCTGCCAGCATTTCACCCTCTGGAACAGACTCCCACCAAAGGCTCCCTCATTCCCAGAGCTTTCAAACCGTCATTCTTCCCAACCAAGGAACTCCTGGGAGTCAACCGAGCTCAAACATCACTACCAAGCCCACTCTTCCTGTTGTGGGCGAGTGTTTCCCAGGTGAGATGCAAACAGCAAACATCAGACATGCTCTCCAGCAATGGCATTTCTAGGGAGTGGTGCTTAAAGCCTCAGAGCCAGCCCCCACTGACAAGCACAGCAGCCCGGCCATAGCCTGGAGAGCATCCCTCTGCAAAGGCAGAGCCTTCTCTTCACTGCAGCGCTTACCGCAAGGCAGCCAGTGGATGGACCTGCCTTTAAAAGGCTGCCATGCAACAACACAAGGGGAGAGCTGGACGGACTCCTCAAATCCTAAGCCAGGCAACGCAGCAGAATCACATTCGTTCTGGGAACCGGGATGGGGAATGAGGCAAGACTCGCCCTTAAAACAGTAGATCTCTACGGTCAGTCATTCATGTCTGCACATGGAGAATTCAGCCTTCATGCCTGTACAATCCTCAATTTCTTTGCTCTTAAGGGAGTCTGGAGTGGCAGGGATTTGTGGCCAGAGCTGAGTTACGTTGGGAGAACACCAGCAATGTTTCCAAGGACTGGACAATCTGCCTCCCAGAATGGACAATTTAGCATATAAAAATAACTGAACTTCAGAAGAGTTACAGAGACGGCCATGCTTTATAAGCATTACCTTTCCCCTGCGCTGAATCCTCGGCATACGTTGGCAAGCAGATGAGCCAGGACCCAAGAAATGGGAGATAGGCACAGTGCTTCGAGCATGCACAACTCAGGTTTATGGAAACACAAGCTAATCCTCCACAACCATCAAGACAAACTACTACAAAATAAACACCGTGAAAACTGTCACCTCACTGTCTAAACCCATGGCCACGTGGGTCTTGAAGTATTGGGTATAGTTCTGATCTCAAAAAACTAGCTGAAGCATTTGAAATTAATAGAGAAGGGCAGAAAGTACAATTAAAAGTATGGAGCAGCTTCTGTATGAAGACTGAACAGATTTCTCGGTTGAGGAATCCATATGGGATATAGATGGGATACAGATGGGAGAGGTTTGTAAAAGCACGAATGGCCCGGGAAATGTCAATAAGGAAAGACTTGTCACGATTTCTCACAAAACAGGAACCTGAGGGCCTGAAATAATCTTATTAGTCAGAAATTACACAAAAGTACTAGTACTTTTCCAGGGAAAAAGTAGTACTTTTCCAGTACTCTTTTGCAGTAAGAACAAGAGTCAAAGCAAGATCTAGCCCTCAGAATTTTACCCTATAGATTCTCTAGATGCATACAAATGAGGCACTTTTTTGTGCTTCTCTACCCAAAATTTCAGTAGTTCTTTCAAGAAAGCGTTACCCATCCCATGAGCTTCTCAGAGTGAGCATAAACCATTCTCTGGGAATATGTCATTAACTGACAAATATTGAACAAAGCTGTGACAACTCATAAAGCCACAAAGAGCATCTGGAAGATACAGGAGCATTTTTATAACTCCTACAAACTCGAGACAACTAAAATGTTCACTGCTGGGCTAAAGCATCACACTATCACCTGGATTAGGACATCATGCTTCCCAGGACCAACAGTCAGGAATAGGGACAAACCAAACCTCTCTTTCAAGCAAGAGAAAACGCACACCAAATGCATACATGCAACAGAGAAAGCGTCTCGTTCAGCATCACGAGATAACCTCTGCTGAACCAAGGCCGACAGAAGCATTTTAACATGTCGCACCTTCTTCTTGAGTTTTCCCCACTTACTCTTCAAGTGACTTACAAAGCTGACGGTATTCCTGTGGCCTGATCTTGGCTTCTTGTACCCTAGCATACATTTTACACCTATCTCGGGCGGCACTGAGCACTTCCTGCCAAATCCCAAGAGCCCTCAAGTCCTGGCTACTTTAGTCCTGATGTTGTGAAGCATGGGCTGTAGATGGGTAGAGGGCAACATGGAAAAAAAGGTCTGTGGCAAGACGATGGAGAAGCAGTACATGGGACAGAGGTGAGTAAGAGACAGCAGGCACTGGAGACAGTCTGACAGAGACATGTGTTCCCCACGTTATGCTTCAAACATAGCGTTGTCATGGACTAAAACTTCATGCGTGCATACGCACGCGGCAATGGAGAGTCAAGGTTTCTCCCTCCTCCACTCAGCAACTCCCAGAAAAACAGCATTCCAAAATCTCATTCCCATTTGAGGGGATCTACTTTAACAACCCCCTCAACACCAACTATTCTTCACTTTTATCCAAGGTAAAGCTGGGGCAGGGCAGGTACACCTGGAGAGGGAATTGAGGTGGCTGGGACCACGGGGAATGATGGCGGAAGACTGTCACGCGAAGGTGCTGGGTGCAGAACACCATGCTGACACCAGGGTCCCCCAGGGAGGAACCAGCGCACAGGACATGCAGGCTCAGCCTCTGCCCCTTATCCGTTCACTTCTAAGCACTGAAACATGCAGAGGTTTTGGAAGAAAATGTTTTAGAAGTTGCCCACAAAGCAAACTTAACATTATTCTGCTTAGAAAGGGCTCTGCTTTGAAGGACGCAGAGAGTGTGCACCAGGCAGCGCCCAGCACTTACCTGTGTCATAGTGAACTACCAAGGACCTGGAATGGTGCCCGGTCTTCAGTGGGTGAAACTCCACTGTCACTTGCATGGCGTCACCAATCCCAAGAGTCCCGATGGAGGGATCGACAGAGAAAGGGCTGCAAGGCAAAGACAGCTATCAGGACTATTGCGGGAGATTTGGGGACTGTATTCCTTTGGCAGTCTAGTTCCCTTCAGCTCACTTGCGCAAGCAAGGAGCAAACAAACCACAGCCAGCAGAAGACAAACACAACATACAGGATCAGAAACAGAGCGACTGACTCCTGCTTTTGCAGAGATCCAGCCCTCAGAAGATCCTATGGCATAAAATGACCTCATCTCCCCCATGCTCTGCGTCCAATTCTCTGCAGCCTCAGGAGTCCAACTGCTAGCAATATGATCAGAGAACGGCTTGTGAAGAGCACAGAAATGGTAACGGCTACTCGCATGCACAACCTGATGCTGATTTCCTCAGGAATCTGTCTTTTCCTGCCACCTAGAAGCCTCACCTCAAGAGATGCACATGTCAAGGCAATACCTGTTCCAATGAGATCACAGCCTAGAAATCAGACAGAGAATAAAAGTCTTTTTGAAGACCTGGGACTAGTTATGGTTCAATTTGCAGAATCCTTTTTTTTTACCTTGAAAGCATCCTGGTTTAGCCTAAGAAAGGGCAAGTTTTATCGGCATTTCAATGAAAGCTGCTCTAAGAAGAAAAGAACAACAGGAAAAATCTGAATGTAAATGCAGACTGGAGTGATACCACAGCATGGAAACAAGACACAAAAGGAGTATCCCATTTACAGCCTGAACGATTAAATCCCTAGCTAAATGAAGCGCCATTAACAGGAGCATATCAAGGCGAGTTTAACAGGAGGTTTTCTCTCTGTTCACAAGCAATGCAATCTGGGACTCCGGGTTGTACTCCAAGCTCGGTAACTGTTCGCCTGGCCCACCAGACAAAGTCTGTGCAATGTCTTGGAAATAATTATGAAAATGTGTTGGCGTACTTTGGATTTAATATGAGCAGTTATGATTTGTCACCAGGTAAACAGCTCTTGGCTGACAGAAACAAAACTCGATGCTTTAATGCTTAGGGCTAAGTCAGGTAAAACATGCTTCTGCACAACAGCAGCTGCGCTTCACGGCTCTTGTACAGCCACACTTAGAAAACAAAAGTTACTGGGTTTAGTGCTTTGCCGGTGGTCAATTTGTCACCTTAAAACCACGTTCTGCAGAGTTTTTCCATGATTAGAGAACGCAATGCGCACACCAAAATAATGAGAACAACTGGAGCCATGCGCCAGCTGAACTTTGCTCACCTAGGTAGTGACAGCTGATGAAATTGCACTCAATAGAGCAGTTGGCAAGGACACTGCAAAAACATGCCTGCCTTTACTGGGTATTTAGTTTGGTGGTGACAACTAGGTCTGGACATCCCCGGGGAAAACTGTACACCGATTTGCAAGTTCCTGCCTATGTATTCTCCACAGCGATAAGCAGCAGCCTGCTGAAATAGCATCCTGGAAGCCTGCTTAAATAGCTTTGTCAGGCTTTGGTGGAAGCTCCTCTTGGACCCTCACATTTCACAGGACAAAAGTAAGAAGTCTTCTTTCGAGCCCTGCTTTCGTGGGGAAGAAATTGAGGCTACTCAGGTGCACCAAGTCAGACAGCGGGTCTTCGCTGCATTCTTGACCTCAGCTCCTACACCGAGACCTCTGGGAGCAAACAACTCTCAGCTCATTATCAACCAACTGAACTGGTTTCCTTGCAGATGCACTGTCAAAAACGCATTACCCTCTCCAATTCAGCAAACCCCAAAACGGGTGACTGCCTTCTGAGACCAAAAGGAACAGCACAGGCTGACTGCAACACCATTCACATCAGGCATTTGATAGGGGACCACCGGAATACCCTGTGCTTGTGGCCTCCCAGAGAACGGGTGTATCTGGCTGACAGTGGTATGCAACCGTTTCAGAAGGTACTTACCATCAGCAGGTTGCAAGCTAGCTACGAACATTCTAGCACTCTCCAGGAAACCTAGGAGAGACAAAGCTCTAGGAGAAAATGCCCCCAACCCCTGCACCACATAGTTGCTGCATCTTTTGCCTGTGCCCTCAGTAGCGTTCTGCTTGGGGGCTGTAGTGCAGTCTTGAAGCTCGTGTCTGCTCGTCTCCACTTAAGAGCTCATTCTACGTAAGAATATTTGCTCCCAGGGACCAGACCAAACCTACCGGAAAACAAAGTTCCTGGACCACACGGTGTTACTGTCAGGGCCTCAGTACCCTCAGCTTTCCTCTACTGATCTCCAATTGCTCAGAATTACTTGCCAATAGAGACACAGCTGCTGATAAACTCTTAAATGTCTCTTCCACCAGCTCATAGCTGGCCATTTCCTAACACTGCATTTGGTCTACACGAACTGAGCTCCTAGAGCTGTCATCTGCCACGCACTATCCCACACAGCCCAAGGGCGGTCAGGTTGCCTTCCTTTACTTGTTCTTTCAAGCTAACAGAACTGGTCTTGTGAGATGCTGTGCTGGAGACACTACTGCACTGTAAAACTTTGCTGCAGCTTGCAGAGTTTTATCGGAGGTTGTAACATGCTTAAGACACCGTAAGCAACTGCCAGACCCACAAGTCCTGCCCGTTTCCAGCTATGGCTGCAATACAGCAGCTCAGATGCTCTGATTCCTTTTTGTTACTGTTTACCAGCTATATTAATCACGCAACAGTGTTTTGCACAAGCAAGATGTTGAGTTCCTTTACCTCTGAGTGCTCATGCGGTAGCGGGCCTCCCGGTTCCCGATGTTGCGAACCAGCAGTGTTTTCTGGGTGCTGTACTTGACTGGACAGACACCGAAGTTCAGCTGGTCAGGGAAGTCCAGGATGGCTCGGGCACCTATAGCTCGGATCAGCACAACAAACTTTTCCCTTTCTGTGATGCAGGTGATGATTACTTCCACTTCTGGTGGAAGTAATCCTGCAGGGAAAGAAACAATCTCAGCACAGTGCGTTTAGTACCATCCCCACAGCAGAAGGAAAGCAGCAGCTTTTCTAGGACTCTAACAGGAACATTCAATAATGTAATAGTCCTTTTTGCCTTAATGACCTTTCAGTCCAGTAGCACGACTTGAACAGGGCTGCTAACTCGCAAAGAAGGAACAACCCCCTTGAGTCACCTGCTTTCCCAGCAAGCTGGCAGAACCAGACAAAATCATCTGACACTTGGATTCTGAGGCACCAAAATAGAGTCATTTCACATAAGGGATTACAGCAGTAACAAGAACCTGCCTCGATCGCCACTGCAGACTATTAAAGGCACCACTAAGAACCCAGTTGTGCCACAGGGCCACCTCCAATGCCAGCAATGCGGTGACCTGCTTGAAGCTTGGCAGGAGATGCTCAGGTACATTTTCAGAAGGACTTTGCCACATGCACGATCAAGAGTCAGTCTGGTGAAATACTTAACAAGCTGGACACGAGAATTGCTTTATATCAGCTGAGTGTAGGGTACAGGTGTATTTCCCACCCCTTCCCATAGCATTATGGAGACAAAGCTGGGGACAGACACCCTTAAAAGGTTATCTGATCCACCTCCCCACCCCAGAACTGGCTCAGCTCTGTACCCAAACCATTCTTGAGAGATGTTTCACAAGTAAGTCAAAGCACCAACAACTCCACCCCTGCCCTCAGCAG
This sequence comes from Gavia stellata, assembly GCF_030936135.1. Classification (NCBI taxonomy): domain Eukaryota; kingdom Metazoa; phylum Chordata; class Aves; order Gaviiformes; family Gaviidae; genus Gavia; species Gavia stellata. The sequence goes on along the minus strand of NW_026777184.1, from coordinate 174,702 downwards.
CCGGTTCCAGCTCTGCCCTAGGCTTAAAGAGAGCTCTTCCTGTGACTAATCTCAATTTCCCTTTACATCTCCTCCTAGCCTCAGGGGAGGCAGCAAACAGCTTTGCTTCCTCTCCGCTGCATGACTGATGTCTTCATCACCTCTCTTTTGTACAGTCTCCAGAATAAGCGACTTGCTGCCTTACTAGCATGCCTACCTGAGGAAGGTCAGACATCCCTACCAGAGCAAACTCAGCTCTGCTATTCCCAGCCATTGGCTTGCTCAGAAAAGACCCAGACAGCGCCTCCCCCCCACCCTCCAAGCTGTCTGGCATTTAGCAGTACGGAGGTGAATCCAATCAGCAAAATCATTCTGTTGTAGGGTTGAGCAGATCGATCTCCAGATCTACAGTGTGGCATAGCTGGGCTGGAAGTATCACCTTGCCCCCCCCCCCGCTGAAAGCAGTGGTAAAACTGTTTAGTAGGGCCAGGAGCCATTACCTCCAGCAGCTCTTATTGACCAGTTGATAAAAGCTCTGCCTCTTATCACTCACTTGCTGTCCTGATCTTTTTTCCCCTCAGTGCTTTTATCTCGTTTGGTATTTTTATAATTGTTGAAGCAGCAAGCAGACAATTTAGGATTTGCACACAGCAGCAAACCCCCTCAACCAGACAAGATTCGCATTCCTCTGCCCTTGGGATTTCCTGCTCCCACACCCATCCTCTCCAAGCCTGCAAGGGACCTACAGCAGCCAGACGAGGCACAGACACAGAGCTACAGCTTTAGCACAACAGCTAACACCCAGCGCCTACCAACCGCCTGCTCGGCTGGGGTTTAAGGTTGCAGTAACAGACGCGGTCACATCCAAGGTGGAAAAAGAATAAAGAAGGATCTTTTATTCTGGGTATCTCAAATATTCACACTGGATATTGCAGAAGGGCTTTTGCTTCTCATATTTGGAAGGTAAAATACCAGGAAAGGAACTGCAGCAAACAACCTGCAGACTGGAAGATCACATTTCAGGAATGCGTTTCATCCTCAGCAAGTCCTTCTGAATTAGCAATTTTGTACTCAGTCTTGCAGCCTAAGCCCTCTAAAATAAAAGCTATGGGCAGCCCATGTGAATTTAAAGCACCTATTAGCTGGGTACTTCACATCCTGGACTGCTTAGATCCTCAGAAACTGCATTAGCAAATAAAGAATCCTATTTACTTTTTTTTTGTTATTTTGGCCACACTACTGTAACAAAGGCATTGTAAATCCAATTGAAATCTGCATGCCTTATTAAGTCTTGGCATGCCATATTTACTTATCTCTCCCTTCCAGATGCCAGGTAGACAGAGGAGGACGCAAGGAGTTCAGATCAGCAGGGGGATAAAGAAAAAAGAAAACTTCAACAATTGGAGGCATTTGAGGGAAGTAAAAGGAAATAATTTTCAAGTCATTGTCATTGCTAAGGAGCAGGTCAGCAGCAATGTAAATAAGAGCCCAAGGAATCAATCCCCCACAAAAGCAAGCACAGGCAGCCTTCCCAGCTCCACTGCCGGTGAGGGGCACTGGGACTGCCTGCACAGCAATGCATGGGGAAAGGGACTTCTCCAGGTCTGCAAAGACAAGGCTAAAGCAACAAGGATTTGGCCTCGCAGAGACAACCGCAACCTTTGAGAGAGAAAGATGCCTCTTGCCATTCACGTACACGCATGTTGTGTGCTGAGCCCCTTCTCCAGGGACGCCCTGGGACGGTGCATCCTGTACAAAGCTTGACTCAAAGCACTTCAGCACATGCTGACCCTTCAACTGCACTCTAGGACCCCAAAGTGGGACCTCGCAGCAAAGTTGAATGCAGCGTCAGGCCAAACGGGGCGGGGAAAACCAAGGAAAGAGGGGTGCTAGGCAGAAGCTGGCCGCTCACACTGCTGTGAATCCATGGTCCTGTAAGCTTTTGAAAGCTGAATCGCCCTCCCCTGGAAGATCAAGGCTGTAATTCTCCACTGCAGCACTGCCCTGTCTTACCAACTCTGCTATGCACTTACTCACAGTCTAGGGGTACAGTCGAAGCCAGTTTAAAATCTTGTTTGACTTGGCAACTGCAAACCCTTAGCAGGCTGTTTAAAACCAGGTCTCTAAATAAACATGCCTGGGTGAGGGAGGGGTTGCACCACTTCTATGCTTTAAAGACCATTGTGTTTAGATGCAGCAGCTTCAGGCTATAGATTTTCATGAAAATACGACTTCATGCTTCATACAGCTCCGCTCTCAATTTCAGGGAAAATACAGTTCATTGTACGATGGTTCCTCTTCTCTTACTCCCCTTTGATAAGCAGTAAGTTACAAGCTCCGGCCTGCAAAGCATCACCGATGGCATTTGCATTAGCACCCGCTGAAATTAAAGCAACTGCTTGTATCAAAGGTGTCACTTCAAGCTCTTTGCAAACTCAGGCTTACATTTATTACTGTCACAGGGATATCAGCCTTAACTGCCCAGTATGCCAGCAAACTCGGATGTCAGTTTTACTGTAGAACCGATCCTAAACACTTCACTGGGTTCCTTGCAGCAGGCAACTGCAAAGAAGAGATCCCTGTAGCATGAGGTAGCATAGTAAGTCAAATAGGGCAAGCTCCCTGCTGAAACCATGATACCATCAAGGCTGGAAAATAAGGGCCGTTAAAAGAGAGGAGGGAGGCTGGAGGATGAAGATGGCTTCAGACGAGAAGGGGTACCCCTCCTCCTGCCTCCCTCAGCTACCAATTCACAGGATGCTTTGAAATCAGCCCCTCCGCTCCAGGTCCATTTTGTGCAGGGCCATTTGCCTTGATCTTCTGCCCCTTTCCTCCTCCCCGGAGTCTTCTTAAAAGTGTACTTGGAATAGCTTCCCTGTGCTACAAAACATCTAACAGGGCTGGACTGAATTTTAAAGGAGTTCATTTCAGTAATGCAATAACTCATCGTCCTGTCCTATTTCATATTCATCAAGGAGCATTAATTCAGCCTCCACTGAGCATCGGCAATGAATTTTGCAAACCTTACAGACTGAACTTGGATTGCCTGAAAATATTGTATTGCTACAGTGAAAAGAGCAAGAGGACAAAACAGAATAGGCTGTGCTGTGGTTTTATAGTCTTCTTCCTTCCTTCTTCCTTTAAGATAATCTACTGATGAGCCTAAAGGACACACAAATGTCAGTATTTCTGGCTGTTGCTTATTTGCCAGTCAGTTCCACGATGGTTTCCAGTTAGGCAGAGACTGTCAGACCATCACGCAAGGACACCCGGGAACACAGGTGGCACGAGAACACCCCCGCTGTACAACCGGAGCCATAAAACTGAAATGCGTCAATCAGAAGCAGCAAGAACAACTAATTGCATATGTTGCCCAACAGAAGAATTAGCATTTCATATTTGTAACACAAGTGCCAATAAACAAAGAGACATGTCAGCTATTTCTGACATGGTCCTTTTATTTAGGGCTTAGCTGCATTTTACTCCCTTGAATCGTGAGCGACTTCACTGAAGTCAGACTTCCCCTGGGGAAGAACAGATTCCAAGCAAGAGAATTATAGAAACCAGCTCCACACCAGGAAGACTCGCCAACCTTGACAGAGGGGTTTGTACCTGCATCCCGATTCACTGGGTTGTCCACAATCCCAGTGGATCACGGAGCAGCAGAGAGGCAGAGGTTGTGCCAAGGTAGCACTCATAAGCCTTCCACAGATATTCTGCATGCAAGCAACTGCAAGCCCAACGCAGCTGGCTTTACAGAACCATTTCCCAGAGCCTGCCTCTTCGCTAAGGGGTTTTCAAGGTGCTGTGCACCTCCTGACCGCGCTACTCATGCATTTCTAGCTGAGCTACAGCACTCGGGTACTTTGCTGACTCACGCTCCACCAAGGACGAGACAAAATGTTTGATTTGTACAAAATTCTGATTCGGCTGTAGAAACCCCCACGTGCTCCTCACCGAGCAGCACGCACCCCTCTCCCAGTGCCCTGCACAACCCCTGCAAGGGGCACAAAACCCAGTTCAGAACCCTGCCAGGGTGTCGCCGAAGCTGTGAGGAGGACCTCTCGCTGGCAGAGCTTCCTACTCCAGATGCTTGCCAGTTCAAGGGCAAGACAAGGGACAAAGTATTGGACATCAGTGCTCTTGGGGGTTATCTCACCCTACTTCTACTTGTGGTGATGTTCACGTGTTGCTCTGCTGCCTCTCGAAACTTGAAGAGCAGCACTTTGCCGCCCTTCATGGGCGCCCGTTTACCTCTGCCACACCAAAAATGAACACTAATTTATACTAATAAATCACATTTTAAGGCACCAGTGTATTTTGCAAAGCCTACCTCAATGACATTAAGCTCTCATGTCACTTGGGTAGCATGGAGAACTGCCCTAGGCCAACATAACTTTTACCCTAAATATTAATGATGTTAAATAATTTCTCAGTCCCTCCAAAGGAACAGATTATTTCACAAGCATGGGGAGCCAGGCACCACAGGGCATTTCCTCTTTAGTTTTCTATATCCATGCTGTTTGAGGACAGGACAAAGTGTTAAACTGAATCTAAGCCGCAAATGGAAGATGAGAAAACAGCTCTGCCCAAAGAGATCTTGCACCTCTGGCCTGGTGCAGAAACACCAGCTGGCTCAGAGCTATCCCCTAACCTGGCCTCTCCAACCAAGTCATGCGAAAAACAGTGCTCAGAGGTGGCAGGATGCTGATGGAAGGAGTCAGCCTGCCTGCCTTTGTCTGCCTGCAATGCTTCCTCCCTTCCGTGCCATGGACTAAATCCTCTGTATTAACAAGCCTCCCGGTAACAGCACTGACCCTTCACATCACTGCACTGAGAATCAGACTTGCCAGGGCCACAGCACTGATGTTCAAACCTCCAAGCAAAAGTATGTGTGGCACGGAATAGGTGCCAGGTGACAGAGCAACCACAATAACAAGCATGAAGACACAGCCACACCAGTACTACTGCCCAGTACCACTGCCAGTACTACAGGCTCTGGAGTAAGGTGTCTGCCTGCAGACTGTACCTGCCCCTTTATTCCTAGACATGCTCTGTCAGGCAGATGTCTCACTGTCATCTGCAGCACATCAACCTCCCGCTGAGTTAAGGACATCTAGAGCTCAGTGTCTCTGCACCAGCCTGGCTCCCTGCCACGGGCACAGCACTCCCTCTCTCCTAGACTCGCAGCTGGATCACAGGCAGGCAAGTATCCTCAGGGACAGCATGGCTGCAAGGCTTGGAAACACAGGGGATGAAAAAGCATCATCTTTGCTCCAGTCCAGAGCCAGGCAGGGAAGTGGCTGCCAGGTGGGAAAGAGAAAAGCTCTCTGGATCTACTCATGCCTCTAGGATTTTCCATAAGAATTAAACCCCTGCCATTGAGATGGCTAAACATCTTATCAACACCCCTCCCTGGCACTTTCCTACTCTTCCACCTGCACCTTCCCTCACGAACGCTCAAGAAAGCGCAGGGAGGGAAAGCACAGCCTGCGAGTCCCTGTGCAGCGCCTAGCAGCACCATGCAATGCCAAGATGTGACCAGCTGCAGCCTGGAGCAGACCTCACAGCAGGGGGTGGACTACAACCGGCATGCAAAAAAAGCGATTACTTTAGACACAACGTTCAGCTGTGTCACTACTGCGTCCAACATGATACACACTAAGGTGACTGCAGTTTTCAAAGGTGGTGGTCCTCAATCTGATCAGGCTCACTTCGGGTCCTCCAAATAACAGGTCACTTTTAAACAGACCTTTGTATCTATAATTAGTGGAGCAAACCCATAATTATGCAGCAACGGACAGATACTAGAAACGGACACCTTGAGAGGCTGCCCCAGCACAGACAGTAGACTCTGTTAGCCCTGAAGCCAATAGACATTACATTAAACGTGCCAGCGCTGAAGGATAAAAACAGCCTAAAACACACAAGAGCCTCCAGCCTATGAGAGCATAATCTTCACCATGGGGAAAGAGTTTCCCCCAGTTCTAGATCCAGTGCAACCCCACCAAAACCAGGATGGGTCCTCAAAACCCACACCAGATGCCCTGGTCTGAATCCGGCCCTGCAGGTGCAGCTTCCCCTGAAGGCACCAACCTCTTGGCTCCTCCAGTCTCACCTTGTTCTCCTCAGGGGTGAAAAGGATGCGGAAAGTGGAACGCATGCCAGGTGCTACCTTACGGTACACAACCTTGGGGCCGATCAACTTGAAATAAGGTGAGCTCTCCAAGACGACCTTCACCAGCCGAGGAACCTGCAGGAAAGACATGAAACTGTGACTTTGCCAATTGTGGGAACATGAGGAGAAGAGACCTAGCCATGCCCTGGTGACATCCTTCCTCAACCACCTTTCCAAAGCACTTTTACCTCTCGAGGTACATACACATAATACACAAGGGTGGACCTGAATCCCTTCGGCCGGGGCAAAATAGCTCCAGGCCAGAGGCAGTAGGGCAATGCCCTGCTGTGAAGGAAGTGCCAAGCAGATAAGACACCAGCAGCATGGCGATACCATACCAGAACCAAGTCATCCACATAGTCAACAAACCCAGAGAACCTGCTTGCTTCTGCCTGCGCACATCCGTGCCATCACACCTCTAAAGGGGGAATGTATCATCTGAAGGCAAAACAGGACGTGCTATACTGGGACAAGGAAGACATTCACTTCTAACCTACCGGGTTTGAGCGGGGCAGTCAAGCTGCGATGCTACAGAGTCAGGCAGGCAGACCAGCAAGAGAAGGAGACCACAGACATTGTGGCCTTACTGGGAATAAAAGCAAGCTGAGGAGCAAAAGGAGGAACATAGGAAAACAAAGGGACAACCCCACAAACAAGGAGATGGCTAAGAGAATTTAAAGGGGGCTGTAGAGAAGCAAGGAAGAAGCACGATACTCTACAAGGAAAGGTTGATGCAGAAGATCAGAGCAGTCAACTTACCACAATAATGGCAAGCCAGATGACCCCCCAGGCTGTGCCTATCAATTATGGGCTTCAAAGGCATTTTCTGCCCTGAGATACATGGCCAGCACTGACTCACACTGTGGTTTCATTATTAAAAGCCAATCTCAGCTCTCCGGAGGCTCTCGCTGCCTGCTGATTGTAGCCAGGCAGCTCCCAGTGCAGGCAAGGCAGATCTCTGGGCATTCCTCCCCACACCCGGGAGTCCCTGCAGGCACCCTGCTGCAAGTTTCTGCCCTCTGGGATGCCACAAACACAGAGACTGCACACAGGCATTTTCTAGCACACGGGTATCAACCCCTGAGCACCAAATGTCATCTCAGAAAGTCTAAAACAGGTGATTTTGACTGACAGGCAGCTTCACTGAGAAACAACAAACCCACACGAGGCTTGGCAAAAGTGGAGATTCATTCTGCACCACCCACCCGAGCCTGATAACCCATGGCCGAGGCAGTCCTGAACTCTCCAAACGCCCTTTGCTCCCAGCAATCCCCTGGGGCAGGGAGTTCCCAGAGCCAATTTCACACTGCAGACAAACATTTTGGTCACCAAGTCCCTTGGCAGAGGAGTTAAGACCTTCAGCAAAAGCCACCCAGAAGATGTGAGGGTGGTGAGGAGCAGCCTGAAGACAGAAAAGCAACTCTACAACACACAGGTACAAGCAGGAAGTATATAGCAAAGCGCTTCTGTATTTGAATGATTACAGAGCCTCTCTTTGGAATACACTTTGCTGTCAGCTGGATTTTTATGGAGCAGACAGCACCAGGCTACCATGCAGTATAAGTCAGCATGATTCAGAGGAATCTGGGAAACTGGTGAGAAAACTGAGACAGAGCACCATGTTGCTTTTCTCTAGGACATTATCAAAAGCCAACAAAATTAAAATAGAATAACCTCTCTTGGGACTATCATCTCTAACTTTGTGTACTTAAATATGCCAAGGATTTTCCTTAGAGCCGATCTTACTTTCACACCAGCGCTGTCCAATGGTTGAGGTCTTACTAGCTTCAAAACTAATTCATTTGGGAAAAAAATCAACAGTTCACACATTGCCTCCTCTTTACAGGGCATACAAATCCCAAGGTGCAGCTGTACAAGTTTATGGTTTTTTACTGGGAATGGCAGAAATGTTGATGCAGATCTTCTTTTCCACTTGAGGAAGCAGGAATAGAGCAAATTAACTGTTTGCCTGTTGGCTGCTACTTGGCAAAGACAAACATTTTGAAGTGCCACATGGATAACGGAGCAGCTGAAGCCAAAAGACTTAGTGGGAATGAAGCAGAGCCATAGGGAAAGAGAAACTGAGGCACACTTTAATCAGGAAAGGACACCTACAGCAAAGAGTGCCCAGAATCACTGTGGACCACACAAATGGTATCCCTGGGGCATGGGCATCCACACTGCATCTTTCCAATATCCCCGAGCTGAACGCCAGACCAGGAATGGCGCAGCACTCTCCAGGAATAACTGAGGGACCACGCCTGCATCCTCCCTTGCCAAAGGGGCTTCTTTTCAACCATGGCCCTGTCAAAACCTGTCATCTCCGAATATACTTCCACTTCTCTTGCTGTTCCTCCACCTGCCATATGCCCCGACAGCGTTTTTTGTCCACCTGTTTGTTTCCCCCAACACGTTGATTTGGAGAGGGGGTTAATTCACCCGCTCTCGTGCACATTTCCACCTTCCCATCCTGCTGCACTCCTCTCATGGATATGTCTTACTCTTCAGTACAGAAGACTGTCTTTACACCTTTCTTTTTCTGACCCTTCTCTGCTTCCAGCACACTTACTGTTACATGTCAAGAGAAACCCTTGCCTGTACAAAGTTCTCTCCCAGAGCACCTTCTAACTCAGCTCCTTTCCTCGCTCCTCTCTTTTCCCACCAGCTTGCTCTTGGCACATGCCTCACTCCAGCAAATGTTTCCCCTGCTGAAATTCAGAAGGTCTCAATTCTCCTCTTTACAGTGGAACAAAATTGCTGACGTTTTTCAACTTTTCCCTTCTCAGCTTCCTTGGGAAATCTCAAAACGATCACAATTTTTTCAAGTAAAGGTGGAGACCTTCAAGAGCATGTTACTGTGGATGGGCTGCGGTTCTCCAAAGGGAAAGCAGAGAGCCACGTTGCCTTAGAAAAACCTGGGCAGAACTGAATTAAACTTAGCAGGAGCCTAAAGTGGCCCCTAAAGGCCTCCCACTGCTCCTGCTAAATCAGTCCATTTCCACTGCTGTTTCAAAACACCCTTTCTGGAGTGCTAACACCACTAATTGTAACTTATTCCAACATAAAGCGGAGAAGACTCAACCCCTGTGCTCGGACAGTGAGCTGCAGAGGCAGCTAAATAGGTTGTGAGAGGCAGAGATGCCCTGCCAGAAACCAAGGTTAACCAAGGAGCCACCAGAATGTGATACACACTCAAGGTAAAGCATGAGGGCAGGTACGGACTGTACAGCCCTCGACATTCCCCTCAGTCCGGGGCTTTCAAGGGGAAGGATGCTGACTAGAAAAGCTCCTTTGGGCTAGATACCACCAACGCATGGCCAAAATCAGGGGGAGAACCTCCAGCATGGGAAGATTTCCACCATCTTGCAAAATAAAGGTGGTGAGACATTTGATTCTGACGTGCTGTGCTGCAGCAGATAACTTGCTATGCTGTATACCACGTGAATTACACTGCTCTCCTCTTCCAGCACAGCATTAAACCTCCACGTCCCAGCACTTACCTTGTCGGTGTTCCTCAGAATCAGTGGTGCTTCACAGACCTCGCAGGGGACGTAGCTCTGAAACACCACCTCTGACGGAAAAGGCTGAAACAAGCTCTGTTCCAGGTCAACTGAGGAGAACTGGAGATGCAAGAGAGAGCAGTGAGAGGTTCAGCTGCTGGGAAAAAGATTCATCAATGAGATTCCTATATTGATCTCCAGTGAAGTACAGTCTCTTGGTGAGTACGTCTGCCCAGCTCACACTAGGGAAGCAGGAGCTCACCCACCTGTGTTCTGAGCTCAGCAAAAGTTTCTCGACCACGCTGAGCGGGCTCAAGCTAAGAAGCTCTTTTGGGAGGCATTTCTCCAGGCTTCCTTCTCCAAAATGCAAGGCAGCGCCTACCTTCAGCAGAGCCCTGTGCTAATGGGGTCGCACAGCTCCGGAACACTTACTGAAAGAGCCATGAGCACTCACGGAGAAAGCGAAACCCAGGAATTTACGGGAGACTCCGTGGGAAACCATTTTGGGATGATCTTTACTCTGAGACAGAGAGACCAAGTCCCACACATCCCCAGATATCATTTTTTGATATAGAGCCTAGAAATCAGTAAGAAGAGAACAGTACCAGAGGAGGTAAGGCCAACAAGAAAGTAACAGTAGTTAGGAAAAGACATGTGAGGTGAACATTGGATGGTGATAAGGTTCAGCTCTTTTCTCAGCATTACTGGGCAACTTGAGTAAGACTGGACTTGATATCTCCTTTTGCCATGAGCTTTAAAAGGGATGCTTTATTGTATTCTATTATTGCTCTTAATTAATACCACTGCAGAAGCATGGCTGAAAACATACACAAACAGCAAATGCTTACAGAGCAGAGACATTACTTTGAGGAAATTCCTCCCTGCTTTGTCTCCTCTCTTCCAGATGCACTGTGCCCCCTCGAAAGTCATGGGCAGGTCTCCATGTGTGGCTGTGGCACACTGCCAGTTAGTTGTGCACTCGTCTGACGCATTCCCAACCTCCCGTGCTGTCTAGGGCAATCCTTAACCAATTTGTTACAGGTCTCTGGCTGGCAATTCCCCACTCAACAGCCTACCTCAGTAATCTACCCATTTGGACTGCGTGTTGTACTGAGCAGTCCTGTAAGAAAAGCAGCTTGAAAGTAAACATTGATCCAGATAAAGCACCTCCACGTCACCTCTGCCCAGTGTGATTCCCCTGTATATCTGGCAGCCTGCAAATTCTAACACCCTGCAAGGGTCCCACACATTGTTCCAACCCAAAGCATTAATGCAATTGGTTTTGTTAAATCTTGAATAATTACCGTAGGCCCTCAGCTTTCAAAGGCCAATGCTGCCACCGTTGAGGGAGTCCTATGACCCCAAGCATTTGCCAGCAACTGTACCGAAGCGAGATGTGACTATTTCAGCAGGAGGATGGAAAATGGCAAGCTCGCACCCCGGCGTCCTACCCCAGCCTTCCCCCAGTATCGGGCTTTAGCACTGCTAGCTAAATTCCAGCAAAACCCACCAAGTTCAGCAGAGGTTATTCGTATTGGCTACTAAGCATATCAGGACTTCAATGTCTCACCAGGGAAAAATGTTTTACTTTTCCCCCAGCAGAAGGAACTCCACCACCACCAGCAGTTCACAGAATCACTAGGGTTGGAAAAGACCTGTAAGATCATCAAGTCCAACCACCAACCCAACCCCACCATGCCCACTAAACCATGTCCCGCAGTGCCACGACCACACTTTCCTTGAACACCTCCAGAGATGGTGACTCCACCACCTCCCTGGGCAGTCTGTTCCAATGCTTCACTGCTCTCTCCGGAAAGACATTTTTCCTAACATCCAGTCTAAACCTCCCCTGGCACAACTTGAGGCCATTTCTTCTTCTCCTATCGCTAGTCACTCGGGAGTTTGAAAGGACAACAGGACCTAGTCACCGAGGTATTCAGAGAAGCTGGAGGCAGGCCTGTCACAAGCACGCACCCTCTTCAAATGTCACGAACAGCACGGAAAAGGGCAGGAAAAGGCTACCTTTCGATGGGAGCTTTCACTCATGTCTAGAAGCTGGATAATCCGGGGCCGCCTCATCTCCCCAGTGCTGGCCAGCCTCTGCTCCGTGGTGAGAGACATCTCCTTCAGGAAGGCCGAGGGAGTCAGCTGAAATGCAAAACACCAGCAAGAGTTACACAAATGCCTTTGTTCAGAAAGGCTTTTCTTGGTCAAGTGCCACTGATGAATAATTTGTGATCACAGCCACTAGGATAGTCCTGGAAGTCCCCTAAGTTACCTGCTGAAATATTTAACATCAGGAAATTAATGATATAGAGCGGAACACACACGCTCTAACCAAGTGGCTCTGCCCCGCCATTAGCTTCTCCTTCATGATTTGATGTGACATGTTTGGGGATTTCTGCTCTTCGGGCATTTGTTTTCTCTTCAGTTTTGCTGGATTGAGCCAGTGACCTTTGAAGAGAGTGGGGAGGAGTTATCAGAAATCCCCAAACTCCATCCTTGCACAATGCTCACAACCAACACGTGTGTGGAGATGTTACTGCCTGGGTGAGTCAGAGGAAAGCAGAAAAGCAGCGTTGTGCCAAGACTGACGTGGAGAGGAATGGGTCCAAGTTTTAGTTATTTCTTCTTAATTAGCACTTGTTTTCTCTCTGTTCTGGCCTCACAGACCCCTCTGCAGAAGTACACGGAGATATCTCCTCGACAGAGCCTGAGCACTAGGTCATCTCCAGTCAAGTGAGCTCCAGTCAGCAAAGGGGACTTTTGTGGATGGGAAGGAGGAATCGCCCTGACTCCACTGCTGTTTGCAGGGCTGGATCTGTGCTCCACACAGGATATGAGATACAATAACTGTTTTGCAACCTGTTCTGTCTGGGACCAGCCACATCTCTTAAGTCTTCAGGCAGAGCTCAAGCAGCCCACCACATGCCCGGCTGCCTGGAGGGCAGGTACGGTCAGAGCAGCACTGGCAAGTATGCCTACATGACAGAAGATATTACTGCTCACACAAAGAGGATGGAACGAAGCACACACTCACGCTTCAGCTATGCCAGTGCAATGCCCAGGACATTCATTTAACTTGGCATCCAGGCAAGACTCTGGACCTTCCCCGAAGCGGCACGCACTCCATTCCCCACTGCACCATGACAGCCACCTCTGGCAGAAGCCGGGCAGCAAAGCGATGGGGAGGTGGTGTCCAGCTTCACAGCGCTGCTAGACAACAGGAGGGGAAGGCGAAGGAGGGACACAGGGGGAGTTTCCAGCCCTAACACAGGTCCTGCCCGGCCACAGCAGGTACTTACAGTTACAGACTCCTCTGTCTCTCTGACTAGCTTTGGAAAACGAGGTGCTACCACCTTGCTCTGGAATCCATCAGCCATTTTGGAGGACCCCATGGACAGATGGATCTTGCCAGTGGCCATCTCTCAGCTCACCTGGAAGGAGCAACAATGGAACTTTGAAACTCTAGAATCCCATTCATGGCAGAGCCAGAGGACACACCCACGTCTCCAGGCTGCGGCATCCTTCCAAAGTGGAAAACATAAGGCCTCCCCACCCTGTTCCCTGATCAGACCACATTTAAGTGGCACAGTCAAGATTCATAGCAGTAAAACCCCAGAACAAACATTCCCTGAGCCAAAACAGCCTTTTGCTGTGGGTGCAGTCCCACGAGCCACAAACACACACCAGGGCCTGCTGGCATTTCTCACCTTCCCCCGCTTCCATTACTTTTGGAATCCCATTTACTGGAATTATTAACCCAATCTCTAGTAGTATCCAAACTCTCCTTTATTCCTCTTCACAAGTTTTCCGGTGGGAACAGAAAGAAGGTAAATGTCACTTAGCTGCTTCATGTTGCCAGGGCAGCTGACATGATGCGACTGTGTGCCTGACCCTACTAAGTGCTCAGAGTACTATGAACAACCTTAAACCCAGGGATCGCTGCTGCCCCCAGCATTAACAAAATCAGACCACTTGCCGACTTTGCAAACCCGATGTCCACCCTTTGTGCAAGGAGCCTGGTGATGCTTCCAACTAATGGAGCACAGAGTTCAATACTCTGATTAAGAACTATAGTTTCTCAAGGCTAATTTGGTTGGTTTAAGTTACAAAAATTATCCAGCAAATACGACTCCTTCCAGGCATGAAATTACCACAGTGCCCAAGAGCATTTCTCCATGGCGAATGAGGGCCCTCATTTTCACTTATTAACACCCAAACTTAAGGCTCCCTACAGGCATTAGAGGCTGTAACAGCAGAAATAAAAGCATGAAACCATTAAAGGAACATGAGCAGTTAGCTCAAATATAAATGCAAATATGTGACAGCCGGGCCACTGAAGACTTTATCCTAATGGCAGTTCTTCTCCAGCATCCTTATCCTACAATTAGCATGGGTTAACAGGTGCCAGGACACAACAGCTAAGACCACCTAGAAAAGCAATGAAGAAATATGACCAGGGCTGGGGTAGAAAATCCTGACGTGTCTCAGGAAACCAAGATGTATCAGAGCAGGGTGCCAAGCTGAAGATCCCCAAGGACATCCAAGCTTCAGTCTCCTCCCCAAGGCTCCCTTTACCCTAGTATCTACAGCTAAGCTACAAGTCTCTACCATCCCTGCACGTTGCACAACAATTTTAGAACCCATTAAAAAACCTTCTACCTCCCCAGGCTTCCTCTTAGACCACATTTAGACCACACCTAGATCACATTTCGGGACTAGAAATCACCTGCTTAGATGTAGTTACCATAGAAACAGCATCTCAAGGAAGCCAGGAAAGGAGAAGCACAATTTCCAGGACTAAGCTCTTGTCCCTCTAGCCCACTGCTAAGTGGCTGAGTGCTTTCTAAATCCAGTCTTGCTACCCAGGAAGCCTCACCTGTCACCTTTATAGTCCAGTGCCTCTGTATTTTATCACTTCGGTACTGTCATCCTGCAATTTATTACAAAAGCTCTACCATAGCCAAGATAATTCATAGGAGCCTAGTGTTACACCTTCCTGTTCTTTCTTTTAATAAACTTCAACTCTCAGCTGACAGCGAGGTGGACCAAGCTCCCTTCCAAGGGTCTGCTGGAGATTCCACAGCTCCACATGCTATAATTCACAACTGTGGCTCCTGCCTTAAGTATTTACAGTACTGTTTTCCCTTTCCCAACTGCCTCTCCCAGCACCTGATCTCTGCTCTCCTGGCTTTGCAACTTGCATCAACTCTCCCTTTTTATTTCCTCTTTTTCTGGCATCTGGACCACATTTCATTCCGGTTCGCAATACATCGGAGCTTCCACGCAGCTAGAGGCTTTGGAGTGGAAAAGCAGAAACCAAAGGACTATTAATGGATCCCCAGGTCAGGAGCAAGTGGCCGTACATGGGGTCAGAGCTGACTCTGCAATGGTGAATCCAGAGCAGCAGGTTCGAAGCAGTACCTCTCCTTAGTAGCTACTGTCAAGACCTCATCCAAAGTTCATAGAAATCATAGGAAGACTCCTATGGATATCAGATTGTTTCCCCATGCGATCCCTTACTCTGCAGCAAATGCTTGGACACGTCACGTCCACTAGCCTGCAAAGAAGAGCTAAGAGGAAATGAACAATTCTGTGCTCCCCGGGGGCTTAAAACATATGAACCTCCGCTCTGCTGACATGCAATCATTTGTTAATTTACCATTTCACTGCACACCCAAGCTAGAACAAGGGGCACTGCCAGCATCCCTAAAAACCACCCTCCCTCCCTTTCTGAACCATCTCTCAGCTTCCGCAGTATCAACTCGCAGCGCGCAGCACAGGCGGCACGATGTTCACACCCTGACCAGCTGCCTTCCCCAGCCAGGACCCTGAGAGGTCAGGCATCAGCTGAGTTCTCTGACAAGCTCCTGTGAACCTCAAGCCAAGCCAAGCTCTTTCAATCTCAATTTTCAAAACCTTCCGAGTGAAATACTTCTGCGTATTCACGCCCAGTTCTCAAACGAGTTTCAAGCTCTGGAAAAACATGAACATCAATTGAATTCAAAGATGGTAAACTGCAGACAGGTAAGCGGAGGCAGGACTACCACTTGGCAACCTCACCTTGGCTGGCTCCAGCCTCGTACCCAATGATCCAGCACACACGTTACTGGCTGCCAGAACAGCAAATATTCCCTATTGACTGGATTACTCCTGTAACACTACAGCACTGGCTGTAACCCCGAGGTGCTACGGAGCAGACTTTGGCTTCACCGAGTTATTTCCCACCCTTCGGACAGGGGGCAATGCTGCACAACCTGTTAGGAGCAAGCTGCACCTTCCTGGAGCAGTCTAGCCGTTGGATTTTCCCTCGACGTAGGCACGAATTGCTTCTCAGGAAATCACCTATGGATTTAGAAGGCAAGGAAAGGATAGTTAGGGTGAGTTGGCTGTGCAGTTGCTTCGAGCTAGGCCATTTGTTGCATTTTGCATCATAAGCCTTCACGGCATTTTATAGACAGAGCAAGAATAAATCGTCTCGTCCCTCATTTACAGACTGGGCCACACAAAGATTTAAGGCCAAAACATCCAAAAGCCCACGTGCGAGACGAGGGGGGCAAGACCAGCAGCGGCGAGGCAGGCAGCCTCCATCCCCCTCCACATTTAGCCCGCAGCCCCGGTGCAGTCACATCTGCATCCCATGGGGAAAAGCAAGCAAGCTAGCACGCAGCACTGATCATGAAAAGAGCCACACGCCACCTGGACACAGCCCGTGTGCCAACAGAGCCTAAAAATCAACTCACACACGCCCCATAGAGGTGCCAGCTCTGCCCTCAAAAGGGACTATCTGCTCTTCTCCTGCTCTCTGGGTGATAACTCGCACCCCAGTCCAACCGGCTCACCTGCTCGGCTGCCACCTCGCACCTCCCAGTCTGCCTGTGGCGGGGCGCTCGGCACAGCCTGACACCGATGCACAAACCGGCACAGCCAACCTTGTCATTTCTCAGGGAAGCGCTGTAATAGGTACACCCCGACAAGCACAGCCCAACAGACACAGCTCTACACTCTTTGCTGCAGCCAGGCTCCCCCTCACTCCCTCACTGAGGAGCTCCAGATGGGCTCTGAGCTCCATCACAGGGCACACTGCTGGTCCACTCAAACGGATGCATTTCACCCCAGTGCCTCTGCCCAGCACTCTTGTGCAGGGTCTGACACAGGGCTAAAGGGAGCTCAGGGCTTGCAGAGTTCTCCTCAAATCCCTCATGCCCATTTCAAGGCCAGAGATGCTTCTGCGACTAGGAAAACAGAACCGGCTGTTTCCATCATGGTGGAAAACTCAAGTTGCCTACGATGCCAAACAAGAGCACTTCCAAAGCAGATATCTGGAGGTTAATTCCTGCTTCACAGTCAGCATCAGTGGTATTTCATTAAGAAGCCATCCAGGATACTTCAAACTCTGAGCCTTGGGCAAATGCCACAGGACTGCAAAGTGTGAAATCATTATCTAAAAGAACAGGTCCCCTGTTCCTCTTCCCCACACTGCCTCTCCAACAAAAAGGCTCCTGCCTAAGTAACTAGACCTGAGAAGACCCACAGCCATTAACGCACTTCACCTGGGAGCACGTGCATTCTGCTCCTGGGGAACAGCAAGCCTTCAGGCAGGGCTCACCCAGTGCCACAGGACAGGCACGTAGCAGAACGTCTGCTTCTCAGCGTACAGTCTCTTCCAAGGACTGAGCGACAAAATACAAATGCACGCAATAAAGTGTCACCCACCCCTGGTATGCAGCACATCACCCTCCGGTGCCTTCAGCATGAGCACAACCTGGGCTCATCCTCCTCCCACCATGCGTCGACCCTGAAGCTACATGCTACAGGCAGATTCATTTTTGCCCTATGTTCCGTACACTGCCACAGAGACGAGCCAGTCATTAACTGACGGAAACGCAGGGCTCTGAGGTCAGGTAACCAGGGCAAGATGTGACCTGCAGTTCTTCCCAGCCACTGCTTTCCTTCTGTCCGCCTCAGGGCAGCAGAGGCCAGCTTATTCACCCCCACTCTACCAGGTGGACATTGGGATACGGATCCCATAGCCTGGCTATTTCACTGCACTTTCTCATCTAGATTAAGACCCAGCGAGATCTTACAGATGTCGCACAAAGTTTAGGCAGGTTTTTTTTTCCTAGAAAGGTTCAACCCAAAGTAAAGCAGAATTCACAGTACAAGAGAAGCCCGGGATGGGGGAGCACAAACATGCCGGACAAGGAGAAACATATGCACACACCTTGACTCCAAAGCCTTTTTCTCCTTGGCTCCTCCTCCCACATCCCAACTTGCATACATTAACTCCCTTATTTCAACTCCCAGCAAATCTCCATCCGCTCTTGCCAGACCCTGGGCTGGACAGACCCAAGCCCATCACCTGGAGGGCAACTACACCAGCACACACAGCAACACGTTTTATCACTGTGGAAATTCCAAATGACAGCCCTGAAGAGGTCACCACTTGGGAAGAGCACATCAAGACGCTCTGCAGGAGCTAATTTCAGCCACCCAGGCTACAGAAGCACAGCACCCAGAGGGCCCCAGCTCTATCCCTGCGCTCAGCCAGGCTCTTCAGCCTCCCTGCAGCACCCATCACTAGAGGGAGAGCCTGGGTAACCCTTGCAAAACCTGCTCCCAGCCCCGAGGGAGGTCAACTCCCTTTGCTGGGGCCTTAAACACTCAGACAAAATCCTGGCAGGCAGCAGGCAACAGCTGATGCAGCCCTGTGAAAGGGGAGCCTCGGAGACCCTGGTGAGCAAGCAGAAGGGGACCAGTGCTCTCTGCAAAAAGCAGCTTTCTTGGATTCTCTCGGCTTTTGCACACAAAGCCCTCGGGGGGCTCCAGCGTTTCCCAAAACACACACGGTCTGCCAAAGCTGCTTCATTTCCGATGGCACAGAAGGTGAACACTGCAGATTATTACTTTTTCGAGCTAACGGAGACTTTGAGGGGTAGGAATACACTGCATTCCCAGAGAGCACAGTGGGGAGGTGTCGCTGCAGCTGTACGCTACCAGCCAGAGTGCTGGCAGCTGAGCAGGGGGAGGCCACAGCCAGCTTGTCCAGTAGCTTCTTCACCATAACCATGGCTCTTGATGGATACAGACACCAGGCAGCCCTGCCCAGCTGCCATTTTTGAACAGCAACAGACCTGAAATTAAAATCAACATGGGTGTACATACTTTGCAAGCCTACACACACGGTTCAGGACGTCCTGCAGGATGTAGAAGACTGCAGCCACCGCTTTCTGACCCAGTCTTGGGCTTCACCATGCTCGGAGGTGGAAAGATCATCTGTCCCACAGAGCTTGCTGCCAGAGACACAGGTGTAGCTGAGACAGGGAAGACCACGTCTCTTCCAGGCTTCTTCCTCAGGACAGGGCTTATCAGTTCCAAGAACACTTGCAAGCTAGCCACAAAATGAAGCATCAGCCATCTTCCCCAGGGGAGACCCACGCTTTCAAAAGGAGAGCCCAGAAGCTGAAATTCACACCACCACGGATGCTCAGGACCACCAACTCAGAGGAGGTACAGGGTTTACATCACTGCTCCTTCTCCATTCCTGGGGCTGTACATACAACCCCACAGGGACCAACAAGGCCCTCTTCCCTTGCCAACACCCTCTCTGCCCCATGAGCTCACCTCTGTTTTCCTTCATAATATCCAACTCTCACCATTAGGTTCACCTTGGAGCCACCATTCCCAATTCACACGTGGCTCTCAGTTGGCTGCCTGCGTTTCTGGCTCAAAGGACACATTTCAAACAGCACAGACTGCAGCTAGTCCCAAGGAAGCAGAGAGGGGGGGATCACACCTGCACACAGCCCAGCGCAGAAGCAAGCCACCCACCTCAGCACTTCAGACAAGCCACCCTTCTCCACCCTAGCAGGGTCTGACCAAAGCAGGCTCTTGGCCCTGGTCTCCTTAGAGGCACAGGTAACAGTTAATCCATGCAGGGAGCTGCTCTACAGGTCTCCAAATCCTTCCCCCCATCCCCTGAGAAGCATTGTTTACATAGCTCTTACCCTCCTGCAGAAACAAAAGAGCATACAGCCAAGGGCAACAGGCAGCCATGTTGCATTAGTAACCTCTCCTTTGCTGCAGTGCTAGAGGGACACAGAGCACTATCAGCCAGCATCCCCAAAAGCCCTGCTGCAGGCTCTGAGATGAGACCTGACAGCACAGGCACTGTCTAGCTTCTGAACACCAACACCAGAGCCCCTGGGCGGGGGGTTGAAACAGGCACATCAGAAACATAGCTTTCCTGTCACCAGTGCTGCACTCACCAGACCAAACCCACAGAATAACTGGACATGTCTGGCGTCTTGCAGAGGACAGAGCCACAGCAAAGGCAACGACCAGAGCTGCAATGAGGATCCAGGGAGAGCAGGAAAGTGCTGGCGCAGACAGCTTACACCATCACAGGGATGCAGATGGGAGCATCCACTACCCCCACTTCAACCCATAAAGGTAAAACTCCAGCACTTGGTTAAAGAAAGGAATACGACTACAACACTCAGTCATTTTAGATGCTGTCAAAACTTTTCCTCCTGAATAACTGCAGTGAGATCACTTACCTAACTGCAACCTCGTGAAGTGCCAGTCATGAAGTCCCAAACAGGCAGCCCATAATCCTCTTTGTCCAAGCAGGGTTCACACTTGTCTTCTGAAAAAAGAAGGACAATAGAGTTGGCCCCTTTCCCTTTCCGCCATTTTTCCCCCTGCCTTCCTCTGAGCAATGCAATCCCAACATTGCAGGGGAGAGTATCGGGTTTTTTGGTAGCACAGACCTCAAGGCACAGCCCTGGATTTGCTTTCTCCCTTTTTATTCCCATGCTGGGAATCCATTTTGTTTCCTCACTTTTTGCTTAGTTTACATCTCACTTCCAAACCCTGAACTGCTTCTCTACTCCTGTTCTGAATCAAGACAAGATTTCAAACACCTACATTTTGGAGACCCTGCCATTTGCCGTACAGCCATGAAACCCCCCCCAAAATAAATTGGTTTTTCCCCACTGCTTTTTAAAACAAAGTCCTTGGCCCCAACAAGTGTAATGCCTCCTAGGTTTTCTTTTTCTTTAATACTATGAAACCATTTAATCCAGCCAGCTGTCTTTGTGCAAATGCAGAGGAACATTTATAAGCCTCAAGAAGTTAATCCCATTTCAAGGGGAATGTCTGACATAGAGGTTAGCAAGGCAGTAACGGGGGCTGTGATTGCCCGGAGACAGTGCACAAGAAGATGGGTAGGCTCTGGATGGAGGTTCAGGCCTGACTCAGCAAGGTACTGCCACAGCATCTCAGCCTGAACAAGGAAACGCAAAGATGTCAAGGGCACTGATCACCCACGCAGTTACAGGACGGTTCGATAGCTGTTCCTGGGACTGACACTGCCTTAATCCTTAGTCTTGGCCTCATGTTTCCTCTGGAAGCTAAAAGCCATCTAAGTCCCCGTGATATTGAGGACAGAAACATGCTGCTGTACCACCACGCTGTAGCACCAGGGCTCAGTGGTCTTTCACATTCACAGAGGCAGAGCAGGGGTCAGTCTCCCCTCCCGCACACCCAGCCCTTCTCCTCAGCTGGCAGGGTCCCACCAAGGCATTCTCCATCCCACCCAGTGCCACCGGGCACCACAGGCTGGGGAGTACCGGGCTCTGGTGGTGCATTCCTTCCCCCCGACTTTTTTCCTGGGCTGCTCTATGATCTCAGGAATTCCAGCTGGGCCTCAACCTCTGCGCAACGAGTTGGGCGGTTAAGCGTCCCTTGACTGTACCAGGAACTCTTGCATGGCTAAGGTGGGGAGCAGCACTGACTGTACCAAGCACTCCTGTTACCCAACTCAAGGCAGGTAACGAGAGCGGGAATAACCAGCCATCCCCTGACAGCCTTGGAACATCCCTTACCTGGGCCATAGCCCGAGTGAAACAGCACCAGTGTTGCTGGAACTCCAGTAACTTTCCAGTAACTTGCTGATGACTAAAGCCAATCATCTTACGAACCTACAAACAGCCATCCCAAGTGAGCTCTCCTGCACCGCTGCGGGCTGCCACCAGCATCCTCCTCGCAGTGGGACGCCTCTCAAAGTTTCATGAACTCTCCAGTTTGTGAAATGTGGAGGACTGCCGCCAAAAGCTGGCGACGTGACCTGGGCTGAAACCTTCTCCTCCTTGAGGCTCAACTTGCAATGGAGGGGTCTGCTCCATTGCTGCCCCCAGAGCATCCCCCTTGGGCTCCACCACAGAGACAGCCTTGCAACTTTCCCTTATAAAGCAGCACGGGGACTCCCAGGACAACCGGGCCACAGAGAAGAAACCTTCCCCATTTTCTTAACCAACCCAAAACCTTTTTCTCTTTCCTACAGATAGAAAAAATCCCTCCCGTGCCACAGGCAGCACAGAAGATGCACCAAGGATGACATTGACGGTCACAGATTCGCACTCATCTAATGACAGCTCTGCCAGGGACCAGGCAAGGTGTTTGATCTCACAGGGACTCAGCTTTCCTACCTGCGAGGCAAGTCCAGCAATACTTATTTGGGAAAAGGACAGTCACAAGAGCTAGCAAACAACTCACATTCAACACAGTGCTGTTGCTACTATGGAGAGACTTGTCTAGACTCTCTCTCTGTAATTAGCCCCCTTCTCTAATGTCTGAGCAGCCCAGTGTTTTTAGCAACATATACAATCAGCTTTCTTCGAAGAAAATGGTATCTTTTACCAGTCTAACTTGGTGGGAAGAAAAAGTATCACTGAGAAACCTGATCTTATCCGTACCCTTACAGCATGCTGGCTAGATCAACATATCTTTAAAACACATGACTGCAGCAATCCTGAAAGGCAGGGGAAAAAGCATCTCAGCTCTGTGGATAGAACTGTGATGCAGACGATACTGCACAGGAAAATGAAGGTATAAGTTTAACACGCATCAGCTGTTCTCCAGCAACTGCCTACAAGCAGGGTCTTGTCCCATAGCAGAGAAAAGGTCTCATACTCCACATCTGCTGTGGGGTTAGATGTCCGGCATATCTGCAGTCAGGTACAGCCACCTGCCTGGAGAGTTTCACGAACTCTCCAGTTTGTGAAAAGTGGAGGACCGCCACCAACAGATGGTCCTTCCATGTCTCTCTTTTTTAATGCTTGCCTAGCTTTACCGTGCTCAGAGACAGAAGATGAAGCCCCATTCAGCCACGTGGCAACATGGGCTAGAATGAAATAGCACCCATTCATTCACAGATGACTTGCAGCTCAATTACTAACAGACCGAGAAGCAGCAAGGTGGAGAAAGGCACTTCTGAACACACACACACACACAGAGACACACACACAGACACACGCACACACACAGACACAGAGGCAGGAGGGCTGCTGCACTTGGGCAGCTCTTTCCATCCAGTTCTTTTCCGAGCAGAGCAGCCCCAAGTGAAAACTGCCCTTCTTCAGCCATTTCAGGAGAGAAAGGGGGTCCATCTGCTCACCATTAGAATGCAATGTGCATGACTCAACACTGCCTTATTCTTACTGACTACAGCCTTCAGGGCATTTTCATTAACTAATGGCCCTGAAAGCAGCAGTCACCAATTTAGGATCTCAGGGGAGGTTTTGAGTACACATCTGTATTAGCTGCAAATCTGACCTAACTCCTATTTACTTCAGACACAAGCAGGAGCAACTGACACAATTTCAATCAGAATTGGGCAGTCTGGATCAGGTCTTGATGTTACAGAACATCTTGAAAAACAAGGTCAAAAACAAGCGTTAAAAACAAGCAAGAAGAATCAGAAGAATGTAAAGAAGATACTTCATAACAAATGCACCTGGCACTTAGTCATACTAAAGATAAAGACTGTCTTCACTAACTACTAACTAGCAATAACGATTAGCACAAGGACGAATCTTAGAAAAATAGAATGGACTGCCAAAATAGTGCCCTAGAGTTAACCTGTCTCACTATAATCTCATTCTAATGCTAAAGAACACACCTCCTAGCTAGAAAAGCCCCAACCCAATTAAGCCCCCTACTCTCTGAGCATGTGTGGTGAATTAAAAGAGAACTGTAACTTTAAGATGAAGTAAGAAAAGTATTAACCAAGAGTTAATTAAGGGGTAGAACCAGTAGGCCTAACTAACTTTGTTAACTGTTTTAAATACCTGTCATGATTTTAACCTGGTATGCATGTTAGGAGGAGAAATCCCCCATGCACCCGGCATTGCAATAAACCAATGTCGGCTTTCTAAACTACCATTTGGTTTGGAGAGTTTTCTTCGTTACGATTTTCGGTAACAGAATTTGGTGACCCAGATGGGACCTGCTCTCCGGAATCTTGATGGACCAGAGGAATTGTGAGGACTCCTGAGCGCACTGGAGCATTTTCGGGGAGGCCCTCCGATTCCCTGGTCGGGTGAGTTTCTGTGACAGCTCTCTGGGAGACTAACGACATTGGTATTTGATATTAATATTGATATTGGTATTGGTTGCTTGCAAATAAGTCATATCTCAATTCAGTACATGTTGTTAAGTTGCTGGTATTGATATCGGGAGTAGACTACTGTATAATTTTGTGTAATCCGTATGCTACTACAGGGATGCCCAGAATCTGGATTTTGATTTGGACACATCTACGTGGTTATTTTACATCATGGGTGCTGGACAATCTACTGAAGGGGGGATTCTTAAGTGTTCCCCTTTGGGGTGTATACTAAACCACTGGAGCAAGTTTGGGGGTGATCCCCTTACTCGGAAAAAAACAGATAGAATATTGCAATCATTGGTGGTCTCTCTACACTCTGGATGATCAGGAGAAATGGCCTAAGAACGGAAGTATAAATTACAACATTGTGTTACAGTTAGTGCTGTTCTGTAGGTGTGAAAGAAAATGGGATGAGGTACCATACGTGAATTTGTTCTTTGCTTTGCGGGATCATTATAACATACGTAAGGAGTGTGGCTTGATTGCAAGTGAAAGTGGTGTCTTAGCCCTAGAGGCAGAGAAAAAGAAAGCGCCTAAGCGTTGTTGTTCAGCGTGCAGCATCGGCAAGCGATGCAATAAATATAAAGAGAGTTGTGAAGAAGAGCAACAGGAAGAGGTAGAGATGTTGGTTGTACCAAGGAGGGGTAGGAACAGAAGGAGAGAAGAGTGAGACAATGATTCTGACAGTTCCAGTGAAGAGGATTTTAGTCTGGTGGCGGGGAGAACTAGGAGGGGAAATGCTCGGAATGTACAGGCCAACGTACAAGCCCCCCTCAGACAAGCCGTAGGACCAGACGGAGCACCAGTTTGGGTAAAAGTGCCGTTTTCGGTATCGGATTTAAAGGCACGGAAGGAGATGGCAGGTGTATATAGGGAGGACCCTGAGCGGGTGGCAAAGGTTATGGAGACTATAATCAAAAATCGGGATCCGGACTGGAAAGATCTGCAGGTTGTCTTGAATAATTTAGTTTCTCATGATGAGAAAAGATTGATTTTTGGCTAAAGCTAAGGAGGAGGCAGAGTGCGTCCATGTTCAAGCTGCAATAGCAGGATGGATATAGGATCATTTCCCTTCCAATAATCCCAATTGGAATCCTAATGTCCAGGCTCAAAGGTTATTATTATCCAAGTACCAACGAGTGATTCTGTATGGTGTCTGGAATGCAATTCCAAAATCAAATAATTGGTCTAAATTGTATGAGGTCATTCAGGGAAAGAATGAGGACCCCTCTTCTTTCTTTGAAAGACTAATGGAGGCTGCAAGAAAATACACTGATTTGAATCCAGACAATGAAGCAGACGCTGTCTCGTTGGGCCACATCTTTATGGGACAGTCTACATAAAACGGAAATTACAGAAACTAGAGGGGGCAGATGCCCACTCATTGGACAAAGTGTTAGAGCATGCCTGGAAAGTGTACAACAACAGGGAAAAGGTGGAGGAAGTAAAGCAGAGAAAGGAGAGGCTTAAAGATAGTAAGATGCTGGCAGTAGCCATAGCCCAAGAAACTAGCAAGTTCAGAGTTCCCATAAAGCGAAAAAGATTTCCTGGTGGAGTACGGAGGGTCGGAATGCTGCTGGAGATAAATCAGTGTGCTTACTGCAAACAGAAAGGACGCTGGAAAAGGGAGTGCCCGCAGTTAAGAAGACAAGGTCGTGAGGAGATGCCAAATCAGGCTGCTAACATGATGACAATAGATTCAGACTGAGGGAGACCGGGGGAAGAATCGGAACCCTCCCCAACAGAACCCCTCGTTAGAGTAAAGTTGGGGAATGAAAAAGTACAATTTTTAGTAGATACGGGGGCCACTTATTTGGTATTGAATACATGCAAGGCTAATTTGAGTAATCAGAGTACATCAGTTATTGGTGCCACGGGGCAGAAAGAAAATCGGCCATTTTTCCAGCCTTTGAAGTTTACAATTGGGAAAAGGGTGTTAACCCATCGATTTCTCTGATTGCCCTGTGCCGCTAATTGGGACAAGACATATCAAGTAAATTGAATGCACAAATTACTTTTGAAAAAGGAAAAACCCAAATCCATATTCCTGACAATAAAGCTTTGGCTGCTCAAGTTTTTATGTTACAGAAGGAAGCCGAGTTACAGGAAATACCAGAAGAAGTTGAAAATCCTGTAACCCCTCTAGTATGGGCTTCAGGAACACCAGGACGATCCCGAGCGGCAGAACCGGTAATCATTCAGTTGAAACCAGACACCAGACCGGTAAGACAAAAAGAGTATCCAATTAAATTAGAGGCAAGAAAAGGATTAGAACCATTAATAGAACGATTCATAAATTTTGGATTACTAAAAGAATGTCAACCAGAATACAACACCCTGATCTTGCCAATTAAAAAATCGCATTCAGAAGAGTATAGATTGGTCCAGGACTTAAGGGCTAGAAATGAAATTGTACAGGATGTTCACCCAGTAGTGGTAAACCCGTATACTCTCTTGACCACCCTGAAGGAAACAGACCAATGGTTTACTGTACTGGACTTGAAAGATGCTTTCTTTTGCCTTCCGCTAGCAGCCAGAAGTCAAGAACTGTTTGCTTTTGAGTGGGAAAGCCCTAAGACAGGTAGAAAAACTCAATTGTGTTGGACAGTATTACCACAAGGATTTAAAAATAGTCCTACGATCTTTGGACATCAATTAGCCAGAGAATTAGAAGACTGGCAAAAGAGGCATAAAAATACCACCTTACTGCAATATGGAGATGACACACTGCTAGCAACAAATGACAAGAAGGATTCCATACAAATGACAACAGAACTCCTAAACTTTTTGGGGACGGCAGGGTACAAAGTATCCCAGAAAAAGGCACAGATCGCTCAGCAGGAGGTAATATATTTGGGGTACACAATTTCCCAGGGCCAGCGTAGTCTTGGAACTGAAAGAAAAGAGGCCATTGGCCAGATCCCCAAACCTACATCGAAACAAGAGCTCAGAGCATTTCCCGGAATGGACGCATGGTGTCGCCTGTGGATAATAAATTTTGGACTCACTCCCAAACCCCTATATAAAGCTGTACAAGGGGAAGGAAATCTCCTTTTCTGGACTCAGGAGTGCAGAGATGCATTTATGAAATTGAAACAAGCTTTAATGAATGCTCCAGCCCTAGGCCTTCCGAATTTGGAAAAACCATTTGAATTATTTGTGCATGAAAGACTGCATATTGCCCTAGGGGTACTGGCCCAGAAGCTGGGATCCTGGAAAAGACCCGTGGGGTGTTTTTCAAAACAACTAGACAATGTTAGCAAAGGATGGCCAGCATGTCTCCAAGCAGTGGCGGCTACAGTATTACTGATCCAAGAGGCCTGAAAATTGACGCTCGGGCAAAAATTAACTGTATTTGTACCCCACGCAGTTACAGCAGTGCTGGAACAAAAAGGAGGACACTGGTTGTCACCAAGCTGGATGCTGAAATATCAAGCCGTTCTTCTGGAACAAGACGATGTGGAGCTGAAAGTAACCACGATCCTGAATCCAGCGACCTTCCTAACTACTGATCCTGCTGGAGAAGAATTAGCACACGACTGTTTGCAAACTGTAGAACAGATACGCTCCAGCAGACCAGACCTGAAAGACCTACCAATAGAAAATGCAGACTGGGACCTGTTCATAGGCGGTACCAGCTTTA
Source organism: Gavia stellata (assembly GCF_030936135.1). NCBI lineage: Eukaryota > Metazoa > Chordata > Aves > Gaviiformes > Gaviidae > Gavia > Gavia stellata. The sequence goes on along the minus strand of NW_026777184.1, from coordinate 146,947 downwards.
TGCGGAATGGAACACTAAAATCAGGTTATGCAGTAGTAACTGGTAAGGAAGTGACTGAGGCCAAAGCTCTGCCATCCAACACTTCGGCCCAGAAAGCAGAACTCATAGCCTTACTGAGAGCGTTAGAACTGTCAAAAGGTAAAATTGTTAATATATGGACAGATTCAAAATTTGCCTTTGGAGTGGTGCATGCTCATGCAGCCATTTGGAAAGAAAGGGGACTCCTCACATCTCAGGGATCCCCAGTCAAATACGGGACAATGATCCAACAATTACTACCGGCAATTAATCTACCCCGATTAGTGGCAATTATGCATTGCAAGGCACATCAAACTGGAAATAGCCCAATGCATATAGGGAACCGCATGGCAGACAGAGCTGCGAGAGAAGCAGCTGAAGGTCAAATATTGCTAGTTTTGCCAGAAAGGGTTCAGAGGTTGGGACCTGAGAATCCGCAGTATACACCAGAAGACAATCAATTGGCTAACCTACTGAAAGCAAACAAAAATCAAGAAGGATGGTGGGTAACTCCTTCACACCAAGTAATAGTTACACAAGAAACCATGTGTGAAATAGCCAATAGCCAACACCAAGAAAATCACTGGGGAATTCAAACAACGGTTGAAGCATTAAAAACACAAGTGCTAAGTGTACAAATGACTGGAATAATTAAGAGCATAGCAAAGAAATGTGAGCTATGCCTGAAGAATAATCCTCGCCTACCCTGAAGACCTTTACCAGGGGTGACAAAGAGAGGAAACAGGAGACTATTGGCAAATAGACTTTTCCAAATTACCACGGCAAAATGGATACCGAGATCTTTTAGTAACGTTAGATACTTTCTCAGGCTGGCCAGAAGCTTTCCCTTGTCGCACCAACAAGGCAAAAGAAGTAGCAAAAGTGCTACTGAAGGAAATAATACCAAGATTTCGGGTACCCATTGGACTATCTTCAGATAGGGGCCCACACTTCATAGCAGAAGCTGTTCAAAGTTTGACGAAAGCGTTAGGGATAAAATGGGATCTCCATACCCCACGGAGACCTCAAGCAAGTGGAAAAGTAGAAAGAATGAACCAAAGCCTAAAAAGACAGAGAAGTAATATTTGCCAGGAGGCTCAGATAAAGTGGCTGGATGCTTTACCCTTAGCTTTGCTATGGATACGCATCCAGCCTAGAACCAAAGAAAAGGTTAGTCCTTTTGAGATCACATACGGTAAACCTTATCAGATGACTGAAACAGGAGTTAATCCTGAAATTGCAGGAAGACATTACCTAAAAGAATATGTTATCTCTCTGGGAAAGTTTTGTCCTCTCTCCACAGATACATCACTGTGAGCACGCCACTATCTTTGGACATGCCTGTGCATCACTACCAACCAGGGGACCGGGTGTATCTGAAGACGTGGTCAGACGAGCTGTTGAAAGAGAAGTGGAAAGGACCTCTTCAAGTTTTACTCACCACCCATACTGCTGTCAAGCTTGAGGGAGTCGCTCCGTGGATACATCGCAGCAGCATCAAGCCAGCCGCGTCACCACAATGGACTGTCAAACAAGAGGGACCTTTACGTTTAAAATTAACGTGGGAATCATGAAGTTCTGGGTTATATCTCTTGCAGCCATGTCAGGAAGTGCGGAAGTTGATACAGATGGAGAGGTCAATACAAATTTGGATGAAAACCTAATTCTATTTTGATACAAGGGTTTGGCAAAATGCATAGTCTTACCAGCGTTACAGCATGCGTCCCAGTCCCTCACTCGGCCAGTCAGCCCATCCCATGGGGCACTATACAGGTAAATTTATCTTTACTAGAGGAACACGACAAGATCACAGGAGCCTTTAAGCAGGCCAATGTCTCGTACTATTTAGACAAAGACAAGAAACGTAGACAGAGAGGAAGCGATGTTTTACAAGATGCTACTTTTTGGAGATGAGGGGACAACAGAACAGTATTTGGGAGAGGCTCGGAAAAACAATGCCCCAAGGGATCACATCCCTTACATGCCCAGTTTCTGCAAATAGCATTGGCAGCCTCCGGCGGACAGGCCGCAGGATTACTGAAACTCTGTGTCACTAATAATACAGTACCTAACGTAACCACCGCTCCAGAATGTACTAACCTTAGAACAAAACTCAGAATTTGGACCAGACCTTTGGAAGGACATTGGAAATATATAGGGAATGTGGACTGGGGCTTTAATTGGCGAACGAAGGCTACTTATGTTAGCCGAACCAATTGGATGTGCCCCGATGTTCTAAATTATAGTGAAATATCAATCCTAAATTCTACCTTGACAATGATAGAACGTTGTAAAAAACAAATTTTTTCAACTAATGATTGTAAACAAGACGTTCCATCCCCAGGCTACACGACCTGGGTTACATCAGATGGGTATTGGACTACCTGACTACGACTTAGTACAATAACTAGACAAGTAATTTTAGGATTACTGACCTTATGTCCTGTATGGAAAAAGAGTCCATTCAAAGCTCAACATTGGGGATGAATTAAAAGAGATACCGAGACAGAAAAAGACCCCGATATTTGGACGGAGCCTTCCGCAGCAGTACAATTTGAGTGGGGACTCCAAAGTTTCCCATTACCAGGGCTGATGCCTTTAGAAAATCGAATGTTAATAGAAAATCTGACTTGGCAGGTGGAAGCCTTATCGAGAGCCACTCAGAAAGGATTCCAAATTATCAACAAACAAATCCAAGCTAACACTAAAATGACTTTACAAAATAGGCTGGCCTTAGACTTGCTATTAGTCAAAGAACAAGGAGTGTGTGGCTATCCTAAGTTAGACAAAGAGCACTGCTGTATCCACATCCCAAATATCACTGAAAACCTGCAAGAACAATTAGACAAAATGAGAAAAGTAGGAAAAGACAATAGAGTGATAAAAGAGGCGGCGGAAAATAATCGGTTCAACAAAAATCTCCAAGAATTAGGTGGGCGGTCTCTAAAAGGATGGTTAGCTGCATTGTTGGAGGGAGTAATTTATGTAATCGTGATTGTGATTATTATAGGAATCTGCATCGCTGAACTCATATAATGATAATCCCAGAACTTCAGACTGAACTAATATCCAAACCACTGAGAAGACTTGGTATCGACTATGCATAAGATAACTGATTTTTCCACAGAATTGCTTCAATAAGGCTCTTAGAAATTATTATTAATGATATTGATACTATTATAGTATTAATAGTATTATTGCGTGCATAATCAGGTTAGAATTGAAATATTTTATATTCTATTTCTTTTTCCACGTTGTAAGAGGAGAGGTAGATCTGAGAATGTGTGACAAGGTTAATCACCTTCTGTTTAGTTGCTGAAATCCCGGTAAGAAGGATTGAGACTTATGGAAATTATAAAATATATCCGTAAGTTTCAAAGGGGGGAAATATTACAGAATATCTTGAAAAACAAGGTCAAAAACAAGTGTTAAAAACAAGTAAGGAGAATTAGAAGAATGTAAAGAAGATAGTTCATAACAACTGCACCTGGCACTTAGACATATTAGAGATAAAGACTGTCTTCACCAGCTCTCTGCTAACTAGCAATAATGATTAGCACAAGGACGAATCGTAGAAAAATAGAATGGACTGCCAAAATAGTGCCCTAGAGTTAACTTGTCTCATTATAATCTCATTATAATACTAAGGAACACACCTCCTAGCTAGAAAAGCCCCAACCCAATTAAGCCCCCTACTCTCTGAGCATGCGTGGTGAATTAAGAGAGAACTGTAACTTTAAGATGAAGTAAGAAAAGTATTAACCAAGAGTTAATTAAGGGGTAGAACCAGTAGGAATAACTAATGTTGTTAACTGTTTTAAATACCTGTCATGATTTTAACCCGGTGTGCAAGCTTTGAGGAGAAATCCCCTTGCACCCGGCACCGCAATAAACATGCCTGCTTTATAACTCTGTGTGAGTTGTGAAGTTTGTTTCTGTGTGTCAATACCTCTTTCCCAGGCTCTCAATTTTATTATTTCCATTCTCAATCATTGTCAATACAAGCACAAGGGAGAGGAACATTTGAATATACACAGGCATTCTACAATTAAAAAAATAACTCTATAAATAAGGGGAATGATATACTTGGCAATGAGGTATAAAGCATAGAGGAAACCCACAAGACTAAGGGCTGTTGCTTAGCACATACATCACACCTGGCAGAGCCCACAAATAAGGGGTCTTGCTGCATATACTGCAATGGCACCAAAAGATCCAGGACCAATATGTCACTTGTCAGAAAAATCACTACCAACTTCAGTAGCGCTAAGGAGGTATGCTACACACCTTGGACTTCTTCTCCTCCACAGACATTTGCAGGGAATAATGTGCAGAGCATAGCCCACGCTGCTTGTAACTCACAAACTCACGATGTGGCTCTGTCTCTTTCCTCAAGGGTGCACCAAATTTTACTTGACCAACTACAGAGGAGAAAAGGAAAACAAGAATCTAAGCTGGACTGCAATTAGACCCAATTCAGCTCCAAAGGCTAACAAAAAAGACAAATCCCGTTTAATGAGTGCATCACAGCCCCACTGATGCAAACTTCTGACACAGGCACACCCCCAACTTGTGCCTGCTGGAAACTAAGGGGCACAGAAAGTACTTTTCCATCACAAAGGCAGCACGATCGCCACTTGCCCCACCTAGTCATTACAAAGACGAAGAAAACCATTCAGCAAACAGGGCCATCAAGTGCCCTCTTTAGAGCAGCAATACAGATGTAGTTTAGATAAAACACACAGCCATTGTGGGAATTCCCTCTTGGACCTGTTCTTCAGGAAGATCACTAGCACTAAAGAGCCGTGAATGAAGTTTGGAGAGATCTTATCGCATCTTCCAGGAAAGCTCTTTGGCAGACGCTCATTAACACTCCTTCCCACAATTTTAGCTTCAGAAAAGACAACTAAAGCGCCAAGGATTGCTTTGATTTAATTCAAACAAAAGAATGACCACAGCTTGGGGGATGGCGTCTGCTTTTAATGGCCAGCGATCAACCACCTCCTTTCCTGATTTCTACAGGACTGTTTCAGTTCAAACTACAACAAGAGACTAATTTAAGGCAGAAAAATCTTCCTCTGCCATTCTGCTACCTAGCACAATCTGGCATCACTCCGAATATCCCTGCTGCAGTGGCGTATGAAGCAATACCAACCAGCTCTCAGAAGAGCTCAGGTTGCGTCCTGTTCAGTTAAGATGAAGCAATAGTGAGATTTGCTGAAGTGCTGACAAAAGGGGTATTCAAATGTTTTACACTAATGTTTCTTTGGCATAGTCATCTAGAACCTATATCCGTAAGTGAAACAGCGTAAGTTTTTCTTTTCCTCTGTATCACTAAAAATGTTTCTATATACGTCAGCTATGCAGAATACTAGTTGAAATATGTGAATATCAATGATTATTTTAAGAATATTTAATGTTGTCATAGTACACATGCTTACAGTTTATTTCAGAGCGTGTCTTTTCTCTTCTCCCATTTCTACTTGTCGAATGAATCCTATGAGGCACTACCAGAGGCTAGAAGTGAACAATAAAATACTTTAATTCCAAAATATATTCACTTTAAAGCCAGTATTGTGTACCTGGTTTTTAGCAGGTTTCTTTAGCATCATAGCAACAAAGAAAGACAGAAATCAAACAGAAGCTAAAAATAAAGATTGCATGTATGTTTTTGTACATGAAAGTTGGAATTATTTGGAGACATCTTATCTGTAGAGTGTCCTCACCTTCAAGACAAGGGTTTTTAAAACACTGGATTTGAGCAAGTAAAGACAATGCTGGCCGGCATTTATCTTTGCTCAGATAACATTTCCTTTTTGGCCTCTCAGTTTAACGGTATTGATAGTTGGAAAGTCTTCACTAACATACAGTTAAGTATGAAGACAGGATGCAGTAACAGAATATGTTTTCTCTTGTTTACAAAACACTTCAGTCCCGCGCTGCTTATCACCTTACATAACTGTGCTATTTTTTTCCCAGCTGTTAAAGCAGAAAATCAGAAACTTTGTCTTTGAAAAAACCATAGGTGAAATCAAGTTTCAGAGTATTCCAAGATAGAAAATAGAATCTGCAAGAAACACATACCAAACCGTTTGACAAAAACAACTACAGGAGGTGTGTTTTTTAACAGTATAATGAGGTAGGTCAGCCTTAGGGCACCCATTTGGGGCATTTCACTGACTTGGCTGTTTGGCCAAGTCTCAAGTTTGCATATCGGCCATTATCAGGAGACCCAGAGGCTATATCAGGTGCTAGATCTACTTTTGTCTCCAGGTAGACAACATTAACATAACCCAATAGAGCTAATCGCCACAGCCAGCCTGTTTCTGGGAAAACTAATGCATATTTCAGTTTGTGCGAGGCAGTATCATCTTAACTCATCTGTACAAAGGTTGCACAAAGGGATCTGGGTTTTTTGTATGCTAACTAATTTGTTTAAGTCTTTGGTATCACAATTACAGGATCGTTCTCTCCTTCTCATAAGAAAGCAAATGAGGAACAAAAGAACACGTTCTACAGAGGTAGAACATGATTTTTACGAATGCTTGTTTTGCAGATGAATGGAAACATAATTCCACAAAGAAACAGAAAGCAGAATGCACGCCAGAACTCGGGACTGGAGAAGCAGTCCACGCATACTGCTGCAAAATTGTTGAAGGACAACCACAAACAAAATTTTGAAGTGTTTTCATCTCTTTCTCTTTGAGCGTCTCTCCTCCAAATATAATGAGTTTTGCTAAGGGCCTGGACGTGTGACAGAGCAGCACAACCAAAAGTAAAAGCAACCCTTGAGCCTGTTCCCAGATCACAAAACATTCTGTGGCTCAAGAAATCATAAGCATTTAGTTTTGTCGGCAAATGAAAACTTAATCTGAGTCTGTGATTAAAACGTATTCCCACCTCAGGATCATCGTCATCAAAATCACGGTAAGTGGAATGATCAGGATTATTCATTTTATCCAAAAGTTCAATAGCAAGACTTGGATTTAATGTCTGGGTAACAAAAAGGATGCTGAAAGACAGAAGGAAAAACACAGATTAAAATTCCAACCACTCATATTAAGCACATTTTAATTTTAGAACTTTAAAAAAATCCCATACATAAATTTATACCTGTAGTAACTTTTCAGCTGTCGGTCCTTTTTTAGGATCTTTTTCTAAGTACCATTTTCACAGAATGATGGAAACTATTGGACCTGTAAACGGAAGTGGTAAACGTGAGAATCAATTGCCCAGTGAACTACATGATCATTATCTACTGAAACAGAAAAGTACTTGCCATTTCATTTTGTCCTTTAATTCAGGAGGCTGGCAGTTGCTTTTCATCATTAGCAAAAGCGCTCTAAAAAAACCAACAGTATTTCTGTGGGTTACATGGCAGTACATTATCTGCCATGAATTTTGAATACATTGTTTAGTTGGCAGGAAGAAGTCCATCCGTTTAAGAGATGCTACCAGGACAACATGATGCATTTATGCACCAAAAGGAGTTGTCACAATTTCTATACATCCAGAACACTTACAACCCAATACTCTTGCAGTACCCCCAAACACCACAAGCACACATGTAGCCACTACTCCAGATGGATGATTTGGGGAGCTGTACTTACACACCGCGCTTTAACCCTTTGCTAACCTCACGGGATGTAGGCCAAACATTGGATGGAGGCTGAAGCTCAGCAAGCTCTATAGCAGTTATTCCAGCTGCCCACAGATCACAGAGGTGCTTATAGCCACCTTTTCTTCCTACTGCAGCAACTTCTGGCGCCATCCTAAAGGGTGAAAGACATTTTTAGAGAAAATTCTCGGCACAAATCAAACATTCTTCTGTACGCAGCAGTTTACTACTCTTTTTCCTAAACCTCTCAACCTGTAAGCTCACAGCATATACACTTACACAGGTGGATATATACACATGCGTGCACGTGTGCGCGCACGTGTAAAAAGTTACGTAATGTACACATGAAGTTCTCCTCAATCACCTTCTAGTAACTAACCGGCAGCTTCCAAAACAGCTATTTAGCAGGAAGTGGATGAAACCAATCTGCCTCAGGCTGTTCTGCAGGCACACAACAAACTACCCCTCCACAACCAAAGAGCCTAAGGGGTAATTATTCAGCTACAGTAAAACCCAAATAATATCCAAATTCACACACTGCCCCGGAAAGTGATCAACTGACTTTGAAGAGAACAATTCTAACCACAAAAGAAGTCACAAAATGTCAGCTATCTTGTATCCTGAAGGCACGAGACCTGCAGACTCATTGTCACCTCCGCACAGAGCACTCCTCGTTCGTAAAGTCTGCCTCACTGTCATGGCAGAAGACCTCATTTAATTTAACAAAGTACCTTCACATCCTCAGGTGGCAAAAATTAACAGACATAACTGACACATAATTAGGAATACCTACAGAAAACGATTCACTAGGCATTGTCACATGTTTTCAACGGCCAATATGACCACTACAGCTTTTCCATGCTGGCCCTTCTGCTATTTATTTCAGTGCTCTGGAAGGCACTACGCACACGGTAGCTACCGAAAAGCTTTGCTCAGAGTTACCAGATGGTTTCTGGTTAAACTCAGCAGCAGAAAGACAAACAGGGGAGAGGCCACGGTCCTGAGTGCAAAGGGAGCAGAGAACAAACCAAAAGCTATCGGGGGCAATCCTGGGAGCAGCGACAGCCGTCTGGCAGACAAACACCGCGACCTCTGCATCGGGGTCCCGCAGATCAGCCCGCCACCCAAACCGCTTCATGAGCGCTATGCCAACGGCTCTTCCCATCGCCTGCAAGGGGGAAGAACAGTCACAGGCAGTAAAAAGAGCAGAATTAACAAAACTACAGATCACAGCCTTGACTGCACAGTCCTTATAAATACCTGGGGAGAGAAAGAGTCTCTCTTTATCCCGAGGAGAACCATTCTTACAAAGACTAGAAGAGGTACAACAGGGCACAGCGAGTGAGCAAGGGGCAGAGCAAAGGAGACATCACAGGCACAGCCGAGCTCTCAGCACCCACGCACCCACCCACCCCACCAGCAGAGACCCAGGCACCCCTCTCATTACCAGCTCTGCAGAACCAAGATTGAATCGTGCAGGGGCTGAATTCTGCACAAGAATGCAGCAGCTCTAGAAAACCGGACCACCCCCGAGAGTCGTTCCCAGGGACGGAGGACCAGCCCACCATGCCATCCTCCCCAGAAAGCACTTGGTCCAGAATTGGAGCTGTGGGACACCTGCCAGGCTTGAAAGACAGACATGAACATGACTCACTTTAATTCAGCTCAGAATAAAAGCCACAAGTTTACAAAGGAAACATCTCCTTGCTGGTCATCAACCTGCCCTCAATCCTGCAAAGTCTCCGACACACGCCTGAACTTACAGCTGTGGGTAGTCCTCTTGACCCAGCGACAGCATGAGAGGGATGAGGAATACAGAGGCCAATTCACTTAAAAACTTTGAAGCTGGTCAAGGGCGGGGGGGGCAAGGTATTTCTACTTCTCGTTTAGAATCATGGTTAAATTTGATCCTCAAAGCTGAAGGCCGTCTGTGATCTCCCACATACAATCCCAGCAGCACGCAGACATCAATCCGTCTTACCTGAAATTCTTATTCCAACACCGACAGAGGATGTGACCTGAGCAGCTGAGGTTTACAAGAAGTCTGTGCGCTCAACAGTGAAGTGACACAGGATATACGTCTGGATCCGCATCGCCTGAAAGAAAATGACTCGCCGCTAAAAGGCACACAGGAGGTCCAGAACTGGACTTCAGTTTCAGGGGGGAGTGGGGTTTTTTGGGGGGTGGTGGTGTTACACAAAGACGTACATGTCCATGGACAGCAGAACACAAGCTGTGGAGATCTGTTTCAAACGTTTTTGAAGCCGTTTTCAGCACTAAACAAGCATTGCAAACACACGTCGGTGAAGGATCCACAGCCGTCAGCAACTAAATGAAGTAAATCAGACATGAATTTCATACCTGGGACGTGAACTGGGGCTCCTCGCCGCACCCACCCCGCGAGCAAACCCGAGGGGTGGCCCGAGGGAAGGAGGCAGGGCCCCCCTTCTCTCCAGCACCTCCAGCCGGGGCTTCTTCCGCAGCCGCTCCCCAGCCCCGCGTCTGCTCCGCCCGCCCGCCCGCCCCGCTCCGTGCCGGAGAAGACCTTTCCCAGGCGCCGTCCACCCGGGGAAGAAGCGGAGCCGAACCCCCGCGGGAAGGCGTTCCGGGCGAGCGCTGCCCGCAGCCCCGCAGCCCCTCAGGCCCGCTCGCCCCGGGCAGGGCGGAGGGCAGCGCAGCCCTCGGCTCAGCTCCCCGCGGGGGGCGAGGGGACGCGGCCCGGCCGAGCGGCAGATGTCCCTGCCCGCGGCAGGGGCGGCCCGGACGGCCCTGAGGGGTCCCTTCCGACCCAGGCCCGGGCCCGGGCCAGGCCCGTGGGGCCCCGCGCGGGCGGCGGCACAGCCCACGCCGCGGCCGCGCCGGGGAGCGAAGCGAACGAGGCCGCGTTCCCCGCCGCTCCGCTCCGCTCCGCTCCGGGCCGGGCCGGGCCGGGCCGGAGAAGACCTTTCCCAGACGCCGTCCACCCGGGGAAGAAGTGGAGCCGAACCCCGGCGGGAAGGCGCCGGCCCCCCCCTCACCTCCGCGGCGCCGAGCCGCGCCCGCCCCTCCCGCGCCAGGGAGGGCTCCGGCAGCGCCCCGCCGCCCTCAGCGCGGGCCGGGGGGCCCGGCGGGACCGGCCCTCCGCGGCGGGGCCCCTCCTCGGGGGCGGCTCTCCCGCGGCGAGCCCGCCCCGGGAGCGGGCCGGCGGGGCAGGGCGCCGGCCCCCGCCGCCGCCTCGTCGGGGCCGGCGGGAGTCGCTCGGGAGCGCCCGGCCTGCGGGAGGGCAGTCTGCGGACCCCCCCGCGAGGGGTTCCGCGGCCCGGGGGGAAGCGCCGGGAGGGCAGCCGGCAGCCGGCAGCTCCCCCCCGCCGCCCCCCCGGGTCTGCAGCGCCGGGGGCCGAGCGCGGAGCGCAGACGGGGCGAGCGGGCGCCCGCGCTGCCGCCTCCCGCGGGGCCCTGCCGGGGTTTCCCCGGGGACGACCGGCGGCTCGAGAGGCGAAGGAGCAGCCGCCCGTACAGCGGGAGGGAAAGCACCGTCCCTGGGGCCAGACCCAGCCCTGCCGCGGCGGCAGAGCTTGGCGAGGGGCGAATCCGGTCCCTTGGCCGGGAGGGGAGTGGGGCGTGAAGGGGCGCGCTGGGTCACCCCTCCTCCGCTGTCTTTAATGCACAGCTTTAGCTCCCTTCCCCGTACCCAGCTCCGCCGGAGCTTTACCAGAGGTTGATCCCAGCGACTAGATCCCTTGTTATCCAGGCACTCGTGTGCAGGAACTCTTATTCTCTTCTTTAGGAACTCTTCTTTAATCTGGTGTTTTTTTCCCACCCTCCATTCCACCCTGATCTGAGAGGCTGTGGTCAGGCACCGGTCAGAGAAATTTATTTTAAAAAGAAACGGAAATCATCCATAGAACACCGAGGAGTTCAGAGCTTGTGAAGTGTGGAGCACGGTGGCGAGCTGAGCTTTTAGTGTTTTCTTCTTTGCAGGAAGAACCCGCAGCACAAGCTAGAACACAAGCGCCGTGCACCTCCAGGTAAGCCAACTTGTTTAACACAGCTCAAAGTGGGGGGAGGAAACCAACCCCAACCCAGCAACGGATCGAAAAAATGGGAATGAAATGCTTTCAGCTACTGTAAGTGAAGAACACTGCGTTTGCAGCTTGCTGCGTATTACGCTGCGCTCTCGCTTGTCTGAAGCTTGAGGTCTTGCCCTTGTCTGCGATGAGGTTGCTTGGCCGCTGCGAACTTGGGCTCGCTTTGTCAAATGTTTTTCAGCTGCAGTGAGACACAACTGATGCGGTTTGTACGCTCCTGTGTCTTACATATTGACAAAAAAGCTGTGTGGCAAGTGGATATTTTCATGAGTAGGTTTTATTGAGAATTAAAGACGGTATAGTGTGGTATTACCGCATCTCTGTATTCTGCTTCCCCCCATTCAGAGCTGGAGTCTCGCGGTGAAAACAGAGAATATATTCAGCTGTTACTGAAGTGTTTCTCAGCATTTCCAGTGGACACTTTGCCTTTTTTGGTGCTTTTTCTTGATGATTCGACTTGGAGGTTTTTTCCGCTTGAAATCCCAATGCGGTAAACAATTCAGAGCGGAGCAGAACCGTTATGGCAATTTAATGCTAATGTGTTTTACTGCAAAGAATCGGGATTACGACATTATTAAGGAGAAATTGCACCCCGGCCGGGCCCCGCGCACCGCCCGGCTGCGGCGGTGGGAGCCCCGGCAGGGATGCGCGGCCGCGCCCGCCCCCCGCCCCGGCTCCGTCCCCGCCCGCAGCCCCGTTATTACAAACTGCTGCGAGACGAGGAAAAGCAAATGCACACGCGGGGGCGCGCGCGCGCTGCCCACCCGGGACGGCGCGGGTCGCCGGCGGGACGCTCCCCACCCCGCTCCCCGCAGCGGGGCTCGGCGGCGGCGGCACCGTCTCCCGGGGGAGCTGCTCCGCGTCCCGGGGCTGGAGCCCGCCGGGCGTCCCCGGCCAGGGCCCCCTCGCTCCGGGAGCTCCTGCGGGGGGGCGCGTTTGGGGTCGGCAGCCGGGGGCCTCTTCCACCCGCTTCGGTGCCGCCGCACGGGTGGGCGTGGGGCAGCAGCCCCGGGACAGCCGCTGCGGACCCCTCTGTCCCGGGCGGGGAGGGGAGGGGAGGGGAGGGGCGGGCCGGGACCGCCGCGCCTCTGCCCTGCGCCCGCCGGGGTCTCTCGGTCCCGCCGGCTGCCGCCCAGCGAGGGGGGTTCGGCGGAGCTCGGCAGGGGTGTCCCGGGACCCGCCCGAGGAGAGCTCCTGCGTGGGCAGCGCCCGGGCCGGTTCGCCTGGGCGGGGGCTCCGGCACCGGCACCGGGCCCGGCCCAGACCCGCCCCGCCGAGTCCCGCCGGGTCCCGCCGAGTCCCGCCGAGTCCCGCCGAGTCCCGCCGAGCCGAGCCGAGAACAGCCGAGCCGAGCCGAAACGACCCGAGCCCAGCCCAGCCCAGCCCGCGGATCGGAGCGGAGCCGAAACGACCCGAGCTTAGCCGAGCCGAGCCGAGCCGGAACGAGTCCAGCCGAGCGCAGCGGAGCCGGGCCGAGCCGAGCCCCCCCGGCCGGTCGGGGCGCAGCGGCAGGGACGGGTGGGGGGGCAGCGGTGCCCGCGGGCGCGGTGCGGCTCCTCCCGCCGCAGGCGATGGCGGGCAGGAACCGGCGCCTCGGCACCGCGCACCGGGCGCTGCAGCTCCGCGTCCTGCCCCGCTCCGGCGGGGGTGGGGGGGCGGGCGGGGCGGGACGCTGCCGGGGGCCGGGGAGCGCCCCGGGGGTCCCCGTGTCCCGGCTGCCGCCGTCCCGGCGCTCCCCGGAGGCGCACGGTGCCGGCCGGGACGAAGCCCGCGCCGGCCCTCGGCCGCACCCGCGGCAGACTGCGCCCGGTGCTCGGCGCTGCCGGCCGGCCCGGCCCCGCCGCCGGGCTCGGTAGCCAGCCGGGCTCGGTAGCCAGCCGCGCCCGGGCTCGCCCCGCTCCCGGGGGCGCGCCCCGCTCGGGAAGCCCGGCCCGGGCCGGCCCCGGGAGGGGACCGGCTCGGGAGCGTTTTCCTGCTGCCGCCGCTCCCGCCCGTCCCCCGCGCAGGTCTCCGCCGGGCTCTGCCCGCGGGACGGGACCCCTCGGGCTCCGTGTGCGCAGCCCTGCCCCGCACGCTGGGGACGGGCAGCAGCGCCATCCCGCTGCAGCTGCCGCGGGGACAGACCCGCGGGGCAGAAGGGGCGGGCGGGGGCGCGGGTGGGGGCCGCGGGAGGCGGCGGGGCCGGGCGGGCTGCGGGTGCGGTCCCTGTCCCTACACCGGGGCTCTTCGCCCGCTGTGCACAACGCCCGTCAGCACCGGGAGCCGAGACCTCGGTCCGTATCGCCGCTCTGCAGAGCGGGGTGCCGGGCACTGCCCATCAGCCAGCGCACCCCTGGGACACACGCGGGGTCCTTCGTACGGAACAGCGACAAAGACAGAGTCACATCGCAGTCACGGACTGGTCGCTCACACCAAAGTCCGTCTGCGCCTGTCTGCATTTTAATGTCACTCGTGACACTGAGGTGGACCTGTGCTTCATCTAAAATCTCCTCCGAGGGGTCCATTTTTTACTCTTAAAATCACTAACTGAGGTTAGTTTGGGATCCCAGTCTCGATGAAATCCCAGACTCCTTCTCCACAACAACTCCCACGTCCCCACACGCCATCGCACACACTCAGTAGGTTGTTGCTGTTACAGGACATGTTGAAAAACAAGGGTTAAAAGTAAGAGAGAAGAATGTAAAGAAGATACTTCATAACAAGTGCGCTTGGCACTTAGAAATATTAGAGGTAAAGACTGTCCCACCGACTCTCTGCTAGCTAGCAATAACGATTAGCGCAAGGACGAATGGTAGAAAAATAGAATGGACTGCCAAAATAGTGCCCTAGAGTTAACTCGTCTCATTATAATCTCATTCTAATGCTAAGGAACACACCTCCTGGCTAGAAAAGCCCCTAACCCAATTAAGCCCCCTACTCTCTGAGCATGTGTGGCGAATTAAAAGAGAACTATAAGATGAAGTCAGAAAAGTATTAACCAATAGTTAGTTAAGGGGTAGAACCAGTGGGCGTAGCTAACATTGTTAACTGTTTTAAATACCTGTCATGATTTTAACCCGGTGTGCAAGTTTTGAGGAGAAATCCCCTTGCACCCGGCGCCGCAATAAACACGCCTGCTTTATAACTCTGTGTGAGTTGTGAAGTTTGTTTCCACGTGTCAATTTTGGCACCGCAGGTGGGACCCCCTCTGCCCGGCTGCAGGACCGGCTGAGAGGGGGACACCCTTGGCGCGCCCCGGGATTTCTCGGAGGACCTCCCTCGCTCGGCCGATCACTGCAGGGACAGACAAGGACCATCAGCGGACCCGGTGTGTTAAGGGAGGGGAACCTGTAAGTCGTGAGGAGACGTCCTACGGGAGGTAAAGAGCATTGGTGCTCGCCCCGGGTGGGATTCAAATGCAGTAGTGAGGGCGCAGGAATCCCTGAATAAGGGAAGTACGCGGGGGTGCTATCGTTTGTACCAACTATTATAACCCATGGGAATTGAAATTTATATTATTGTGGCCATAATTGGCATTTTATGATAGTCATTGCAATCTATATACTTAAGAAGTTTTGTGCCCGGTACCGTGTATTCTGTGAAAAGTGCTTCATTATACAATTAATGTTGTTGTAAGTTGGGTGAGTGTTTGAGTGAGTGAGGCACAGTCGGACTGCGGGGCGAGTGCGGAGTCCTGATCCGTGGTTCCGTGTTCCCCGTGAGGAGAGCGGCAGGAGATGGACGAAGCGTATGACAGACTGTGTTAATCGAACCGATTGTTAACCCTTATTGACCTATACACAGATACCAGGATTTTTCATGCAACCCAATACATGTTTTTGAATGTTTTGGTTGTAAACAGAACGTTTGAGTACGGTTTGGGGACGAGACGATTTTTGGTGTAGTGGGTGTCAAGGAAACTGGCCTAAATGGAATAAGATTGAGTGCTCAGGCCAGCTTAGGCAGGTGCTTTGTGGAAA
The DNA here is from genome assembly GCF_030936135.1 of Gavia stellata. Classification (NCBI taxonomy): domain Eukaryota; kingdom Metazoa; phylum Chordata; class Aves; order Gaviiformes; family Gaviidae; genus Gavia; species Gavia stellata. The sequence goes on along the minus strand of NW_026777184.1, from coordinate 131,285 downwards.
TATAAAAGGTATAAGGAATCAGTAAGAATGTCACTGGTGGTGGTGGTGGGGGGAATGTAGAACAGAATAGTGACGGGTTTATTTGGCATGGAACACTGTCTGATTTGCCATTGGTGTTGCTTGTTTGTTCGTGCTAAGTGTTTGGAGTGTCATAAGTACAGTATTTCCTTTTTGACAATTCTCTTGAATTTAGGTGCATTCGCTGTGGGGCGAGTACGCCCTCGCGTCTTTTGCCTTGGACAAGGTATTATTGTTGTCAATTCAATCAGGTTGTATTCTTAGGCTGAGGAATAAGCCCCTGCGGGCAGGGTGTTCATTATGGGAGGTAAACAAAGTGGTGGAATATTGAAAAGGAGCTCTCTAGGCTGTATTTTAGCTCACTGGAAGGAGACAGGAGAGCTGCCAGGAGGAAGCGTGAGCAGAAAGACTTTAATAAAATATTGTCATCAGTGGTGGCCTTTGTATAAATTGGATGATGAGGAGAAATGGCCCTTTAATGGAACCTTGAATTAGAACACCTTGTTGCAATTGATGTTGTTTTTGAGGGGGAGCCGGTACCGCGTTTCCCGGATGGGGGGGAAGCAGGGAAATGTTCCCGTGGCCTCCCCCGGCTGGGGAGGGAGCTGGAGCCCAGTAAAACCGCTGTGACGAGGCCCGAGCGCAGTACTGCGTGGTGTGTGCCCCAACCAGCGCCCAAGGGGGCCCCTCCCGCCTCAACAGTGCTTCTCGGAGGCAGCAGCCCCGCTGCTCAGAATCACAGAGAAAGGGTAGACCCCGTCCTTGATTTTATTTTCTCAAGATGAAACCTATCAACCAAGCTTTAACACCTACGGATGGTGATTTTGTAATGGTACAGGGAGCTACTGGCCAAAGTGAAAAGGCGTATTTTTTAAAAACCTCTTAAATTTAGATTGGGAAAACAATTGGGAATACACAAATTCTTATCTGTGCCTAACTCACCAAAACCTCTCTCGGGGCGATACTTATTGGAACAACTAAAAGCTGCAATAAAATTTGAGAAAGGAAAAGTAGAACTTCGAGTGGGGGATGACCAGCTAATTAAACTTCTGAGTCTGGCCCTCATAGATACTCCTGTTAGCTCAGAAGTACCTGAGGAAATCCAGAACCAAGTATATCCAGGGGTATGGGCCTCAGAAATACCAGGAAAAGCGAAAAATGCCTCCCCAATAATGGTCAGGCTCAAATCAGGGGCGCGGCCTGTAGGAATTAAGCAATATCCCCTCAGAACTGAGGATAGGGAAGGAATCCGACCAATAATCAACCGATTTATCAAATATGGGCTACTAACAGATGTGAATCGGAATACAACACTCCCATTCTACCTGTCAAAAAGCCAGATGGTAATTATCAAATAGTACAGGATCTCAGAGCCATTAATAAAATTGTTGAGGATCTGCATCCTGTCATGGCAAACCCATATACATTATTAACTAAATTGACACTTGAATTGGCCTGGGTTACCATATGGGACCTAAGAGATGCCTTCTTTTGCCTACCTTTGAGTCCAGAGAGCCAGCTGCTGTTTGCATTTGAGGGGGAAAACCCGGACTCTGGGAGAAAGACACAACTAACGTGGACTGTGTTACCACAGGGGTTTAAAAATAGCCCCACTCTTTTTGGGAACCAACTAGCCAAAGACTTGGAACAGTGGGAGCGACCGCATGGAGATGGAATAATCTTACAATATGTAGGTGATCTATTGATAGCCACTAAAACAAAAGAACTATGTATACTATGGACAGTCAGTCTGCTGAATTTCCTTGGACTTAATGGCTATCGAGTCTCTCCACAGAAAGCCCAAATAGCTCAGCAGCAGGTAACTTACCTCGGATACAAGATAACCGCTTGCCAAAGGACCCTGGGAACAGCAAGAAAGGAGGCCACCTGCCAAACCCCTCGACTACAGATGGCTAAAGAACTCCATACGTTTTTAAGTATGATGGGATGGCATCGTCTATGGATCGATAACTACGGACTCTTGGTAAGGCCACTCTAGAAACTGTTGAAATCTAATCCAAAAGACCTCACCTGGAATGGGGAAGCAGAAAGAGCATTCCAGCAACTGAAAAGGAAATTGACGGAAGCCCCTGCCTTGGGGTTACCAGATATTACTGAGACATTCTGGTTGTTCTCCCATGAGAAACAGGGAATAGCCCTGGGAATCCTAGCCCAAAACTTGGGACCATATAGAAGAGCAGTGGCATATTTCTCCAGACAACTTGATGAAGTAAGTAAAGGTTGGCCTAGCTGCTTCAGGGCGGTAGCAGCATTGGTGCTAAATATTCAGGAAGCACGTAAATTTACATTAGGCCAGAAGATTACAGTGCTGACATCTCATACTGTATCCACAGTATTAGAGGTGAAAGGGGGGCATTGGCTCTCACCACAGAGATTCTTTAAATATCAGGCTGTTCTGGTGGAACAGGATGATGTGGAAATAATTGTTACTAACGTTGTCAACCCAGCAACTTTCCTCAGTGGAACCACGGGGGAACTGGTATCGCATGACTGCCTGGAAACGATTGAAGCGGTCTATTCCAGCTGACCACATCTAAAGGAGGAGCCACTGGAAGACGCTGAGGATTCCTGGTACATAGATGGAAGTAGCTCTGTTCGACAAGGCGTCCTCAGAGCAGGGCATGCAATAACCACCGTGAATCAGGTAATAGAATCGGCAGCCCTTGCCCCAAATACTTTGGCACAAAAAGCAAAAATAATCGCTTTAACCCGAGCGTTGGAACTAGCCAAAGACAAAAAGATTAATATCTGGACAGACTCCAAATACGCTTTTGGGGTAGTCCATGCCCATGGAGCCTTATGGAAAGAAAGGGGACTCCTGTCCACCCAAGGGAAACATATAAAACACGCTGAAGAAATTCTTAGGCTCCTGGAAGCAGTGCAGCAACCCGAAAAAGTGGCTATCATGCATTGCAAGGCTCATCAGAAAGGAGATACCACTCAAGAGTTGGGCAGTGCTATGGCGGACCGAGAAGCCAAAAGAGCAGCTGAGAAAGGTGAATTAGAGGTGCAGCCTTTGGTCCCAGACGGTAAAATACAAATTGATTGTGAACCCAGGTATTCCAAAGAAGATCAGAAATTAGTTGAAGACGTAGGGGGAGAAATAGAGAAAGGCAAGTAGGCAAAGGCTCCGCAGGGCAAAATAATAATCCCATTTGCGTTATTGTGGGCCATAGTTATAGCAGAACACAGGAAATCCCGTTGGGGAGCTGAGGCATTGTATAAACATTTGAGTCAGCGCATAGTTGCCCAGAACCTCTACACCACTGTTAAACAAGTGACACAGCAGTGTGAAATATGTTTGCAAAATAATCCTAAAATAAGCCCTAAAGCCCCACCTGGACAGATAGGGAAAGGAATCTATCCAGGGCAGCAGTGGCAAATTGATTTCTCAGAACTTCCAAGAAAAGGGGGGTTTCGATATCTGCTGGTTCTAACAGACACCTTTTCAGGCTGGCCAGAAGCATTCCCTTGCCATACTAATAAGGCTAGGGAAGTAACTAAAGCACTACTACAAGAAATAATACCGAGATTCGGGACCTCTGCAATAATCTCCTCAGATAGAGGACCACATTTCATTGCAAAAATTGTTCAGCAAGTTAGTAAACTCTTGGGAATAGTTTGGCAGTTACATACCGCATATAGGCCACAAACAAGTGGTCAAGTGGAAAAGATGAACCACTTAATTAAGTGACAGATTGTAAAATTAGGGCAGGAGGCCGGATTGTCTTGGCCACAATCATTATCTTTGGCACTCCTGAGTACTACAACTAAGCCCAGAACTAAAGAGGGGTTGAGCCCTTTTGAAATACCGTACGGGAGGCCCTATATTGTACAGTCGGGAATATCAACTCAGATTGGAGACAAAACGTTATCTGATTATATGATAAGCCTGCAAAAACAACTTTGGGAGATAGAGAAACTTGTCTTAGGAACTAGAGCCCGAGGTCTTGATGGGCCGGTACATAATGTTAAGCCTGGTGATTATGTGTATGTGAAGTCCTTTACAGATTCACCTCTGAAACCGAAATGGGAAGGCCCCTTCCAGGTGCTGCTGACATCTCATACAGCGATCAAGATTAAGGAGCAGACCTCGTGGGTACATCACACCAGAGTGAAGAAAGCCCCTATGCCACGATGGGAATCGACACCTATGGGACCATTGAAGCTTCACATTCGAAAGCGGTGATATGGATTCTTATGACTCTGCTGAACTGTAACCACTGTTGGGAGTGGCCTTGGACAGACTCTTATTTTGGGTGTATGGGAAGCTCAGGAAAGGGTTTTAACGGGTTGAATTTGGCAACTGTGGTAATATATAATAATAACATGGCACTGCGACCAACTGAATGGGAAAGAATAGATTCGGTCTGTACCTGCATGTTTGAGAAAGGAAAGGAGGTCCAGATAGGTTGTAGACTCTTTAATGTAACCCGCCTCCTCTCCAGACCCAAATTACTGCCAAGAACGGTGCTGTCTGGGACTCTGCCAATAGAACAGGCAGCACGATATGTGAAAGCAAGGAGGTTTGTTGGTATCCCTTCAATATAACTCAAACGGTGACCATAGTATGTCTGGGGGCAACTCAAGAGGGGGCCCAGGCTCTACCTTTTAGATTTTGGTTGCAGACACCAGAGGAAACCACCACTCCCCCTGCCTACACCACCCTGACTCAGGCTATTAAATCAAGTCCCACAGAGCCTGAGCAAATGGGACCATATGTGTCTCCAACAGGACCATAAGTGTATCCAACAGGACCGTACGTAATTCAATATGTCGGTCAGCAACAGGTAATGTCTAATCCAATATTGTCTCTTAAACGGGTGGAATAATTATTACAGAACGGTATTTCCACCGTTCAACCAGCTTGTTCATCATTTATAAGATCCTTACATACGGGGTGGATGTCATGGTTACATAAAAGGACCCTTCCTTCCCAAATGAGGAAAAGGAGACATGCAATTGGTGCAGTAGGAACAGGATTGGGAGTTTTAAATAGTATAGATACTGAGATAATAAGGAACAAACTCGCAATGGTGACCAGTGATCTGAACAAAATACAGAACCCTTTAAAATCTTCCCTCCTATCTTTAGGAACCGGCCAATGGCTTACAGCAAATGTGTTACCACAGTGGGAAAAGCTTAATGAAAAGGACAGTGAACTAATTATAAATGCATTAGACATGGCTCAGACTAATGTTTCTACAGCACTTAGTTGTATCCAAGCTCAATTATGGATACAGAAAATAGCAGCTGCAATCATTAGGGAAGGTGAAGACGGAATCCTACCAAAAGAAAGCCAAAAGGTGATTTGGAATAACGCAACGGAATTTGAAAGGAGATTCCAATCGTGGTGGCATTTGGTTAATTTTACCTTTGACCCTACTAACAACACAGCTGCAGCTTTTCTACTAACAATATATAAAGCTTTAGTGTATAACATACACCCGATTGTTGCGCTGGTATTAAATTACCACGGAACTCTACTTCATCCCCTAGAACATAGGGTATGGGCTATGAAAACCAGGAATAAGTGGCAAACTATTGATGTCGAGGCCTGTGTCGTACGAGACCAGCAAGGATTTATTTGTGAAGGAAACACCATCAAAGGGCAAGATATTTGTCTTGACACTGAACAAAATGTTTGTCACTTTGAGGTGCATCCCAACGAGACCCTAAGAACCATCATAATTTACAGGGGTATGGGATGTGTTTGTCTGAGAAGTCAGTGTGATTTTGTACAAGTAGATGATCAAATGGTGGACACGAGCAACCATTCAAATATTTGCATTTGCAACTTTGTTAGTCTTACAGGATGTGATTTTACCTACACGGCTCCTGTTACTACTTATCAGTTGCTACAGTTTAATTATACGTTGATTCAGGATATACAGCTCACCCCTATTGGAATAAATCTCACTCTAATAAGAAAACTATTGCATCATGAAAATTTAAAAAGGTTGTTAAAACAAGTTGAAGAAAGTGGAAGAAAGACTTTAATCACTGTCTATCATGATGCAGAGGAAATACACCAAGTAGTGGAACGAGTGAAGTCAGATGGAGAGCACAATTGGTGCGATGTGTTTAGGGGTTATTCCCCGCCAGCTACCAAAATCTTAAACGTAATGACCCACCCGATATTGGTGTTACTAATAGCTACGACAACATTAACAATAGTAAATCTTATCCTTTGGTGTAAACTCAAGGAACTTATTGGACAAATGTGGACACTAAAAATAATAATGAAACATAACGAACCACTTTTAAAAGCCAAAGAATTTGCTTAGGGGAAAGAAAAGGGGAGAATGTTACAGGACATCTTGAAAAATAAGTGTTAAAAGCAAGTAAGAAGAATTAGAAGAATGTAAAGAAGATACTTCATAACAACTCCACCTGGCACTTAGACCTATTAGAGATAAAGACTGTCTTCACTGACTCTCTGCTAACTAGCAATAATGATTAGCACAAGGGCAAATGGTAGAAAAATAGAATGGACTGCCAAAGTAGTGCCCTAGAGTTAACTCCTCTCATTATAATCTCATTCTAATGCTAAGGAACACACCTCCTGGCTAGAAAAGCCCCAACCCAAATAAGCCCCCTACTCTCTGAGCATGCGTGGCAAATTAAAGGAGAACTGTAACTTTAAGATGAAGTAAGAAAAGTATTAACCAAGAGTTAATTAAGAGGTAGAACCAGTAGGCGTAACTAACTTTGTTAACTGTTTTAAATACCTGTCATGATTTTAACCCGGTGTGCATGCTAGGAGGAGAAATCCCCTTGCACCCGGCGCCGCCATAAACATGCCTGCTTTATAACTCTGTGTGAGTTGTCAAGTTCGTTTCCGCATGTCACTGCCCACTCGAAGGCCCTCGCACAGCACCGTTGTCTTCGCCAGGACGCGTATCCCAGCGACCAGGGTGAGTCTCCGTCCCCGTCCTCAGGGATACCTGAATTCCGTTGCTATAATCTGGTTCCAGTCACAGCGATTTCCCCCCTTTTGAGACTTATGGATATGTCCTCTAGCAGAGGACAAGGTTTTCAGTGCGATTTCTGTATTTGATACCCAAGGGAATTTTTTCCCTCTGCGAGGGTTTCTGTGCAGGCACGTGCATGAAACACGGGTGTTTCTCTGTGCCCTAACTGGGACTGGTGACAGCCGGGTGGGTGGGAACGTGTGCAGTCAGGGAAGGAACTTCACTCTGTTCACAAAATTGTAAACGCAGATTCAAGTTCTACGGTCAAAACAGAGCAATAGTTAACCTCTACTGTAGCCTGAAAGTCTGCGCTGTATCCTCTGAGTGTCTCTGACAGAGGCATTTCCAACCTAGTGTAATTTGTACTTGTTCAAAACAAAGTCCAAACCTATTGCAGCTTAAGAGTGCCTATGTGGTTAGTGAGAAGAAACTAAAATAACCAAACCCGCTTGAGATCAACTTATCGTTCCGGAGTATCTCAGAGAGGGACCCTTGTCAAAGGGTCTTCTGAAACTTGTGAAAGTCCTTAAAAGTCGAAGGGGTAAGGAAGCTGTCAATTTGCTGCTAAAAAAGCATTTAAAAAAATATTTCAGTTTATTTGAGAAGGAAGCATCACTACAGGAAACTGTTTTTCAGTGTAGTTTGTAAATTAATCAGTTAATATCTCATCATTTATAAATGCACAGGGCTATACTTCATGAACAGAGTATAGTTGCCTGTCAAAATAAAGCACGGGTATATCAGCCCTGAAACATGAACTCTGCCCCTCCTGTCAGTAAGTTTAAAAATGCCAAACTCACTGTACCCCACAAAACCCAAATAAAAACACCAATCCAAAACATCAGCCATTACAGTAACCCACCACTTTGCCTAGAAAAAAATAAACTGCTGAAGTTATTGAAATGAAGGTGTTTACCACGACAGAGTAGCCCATAAAGACTGAGAAAACGGGTTTCTTGTATTTTATTAGACCACAGGCCATACTATCCCAGTTTGTTTGGGAATTGTGAAAACTTAATATTATTCTCCTTGCTATCAGACCAAAACCCATTTCTAATGATGATGTAAACATGGATTCAGAGCACAATCCTGTAAGAGTTTTCTCCACTGCAACCACACTCCTCCCTCCCAGCTACCTACTGGAACAGCTTGCAGGAATGAAGTCCTCAGGCCACTGGTTAGTAATGGACTGCAGTGTTTAGTGAGAAATAATGCTGAAGGGCAGTTTTTCCACAAGTAAAAAGGGTAACTCTTGTCTTGCTCCTTTTCCAGTATATTGAATTACATTACGCCACAAGCAGCAGCAGTTAAGCTTACACTAGTAAAACATTATCAGAAAGACACATCGCTGCTCATTATGTCTGAAGTTGTTCAAAAACGTAGAAGAACATTTCACCGTGTAAACTGAACAGCTCTCCTCAAGAGGCCACTAAATCGATCAGCAGACAGATTAAAACCCCTCCTGGGAAAAAGCTCCTGTCCTTTATTCCCTCGTGTGGTGGAAGAATTCAAGGGAGCAGTTTTAGCAGTCTCGGGGGGGAAAAAATACCTACATGCAGAAGAGGATTCCTCACTCCAGTTAATCCTTCCTTCTCCATATATTTAGGAAAGCACATACAACATTTCTGTATTACCAGCTCAACAGTTCTTGAAGATGTGCCTTTGGAGAGGAGCACCCAGATCTGGAAACAGACACCTTCTTTCCATTGCAAGTCTTACCATAAGACCCACCCTTCCGTCTTTTCAGAACATTTTGCACCCAGTTCTGTTAAAAAGGAAGCCTGATCAAGTACTTTGAAGCTTCATGCACCGTATGCCACTCTTTTTTACATGTGGGAAAGACAGGCCTATGTTTTTACCACTATCATTTTGTGTTTTTTCAGAAGCCAACAAGAAATTAGGAAAACTCTCAATTGGAGTCTTGCGTTAAACAGTCCAGTATTGACCAGTAACTGAAACATAACAGTTAATAAACTATTAGTGAGTTCTTGTATTTTTTCGGGAAGCAGTTATTCTCTGGCCTGCAGGCAACAGTCTAATTTCTTCGAGGAGGTGATAGCACTCCTTTCTACGGAACAGTTACCAAAAGCAGCAAATAGATCATTAATGTGCTATTTAGAACGTTTGCGCAACAACCATCTTCCAGTGATCCAACATTCGTGGGTCTTTTGTTTTTTCCTTTAAATTTCCATGGAATCATATCCTGCCAGTCCCTCCAGTCAGTCACGTTGAAACAACATCTCCATGAAACTTGTATACAACCCCAAGATAATACTGCAGAAGATTTGGGAAAAAAAACCCCCAACCAACAAACAAACGTAAAACCCCAGACTCGACAGTCAATGTATTGACTCCCATTTCAAACAGAAGACTAAACAGCAACGAACACAAAGCAAGTGGGAAAGGGGAGGCAAAATAGGAGGAAAAGGCTAATCTCACTGCTGGAGTGCCACATTTAAATTACAGTGGTTTTCTAAAACCGGACAGCAGCATCCCTGTGGCTACCCACAACCCAAAGCAGGTACAGTCAGAGCAAACCAGAGGGAAATGTTTTTGCCTTGTCTTTTGTCTTTCATTTACTTTAATTACTATGAACGAACACTAAGTCTTCCCTCCCACTCCAGGACTCTTCCTTTTTTTTTTTTTTTTGAGACATCTGTGTTAGGTTATGGTAAGATGCTACTTAGAAAGGTAATGCAGACGTGCCAGGGAACACACGAGTCTAAAAGAATGAGAACTCTATTTATGAACATGTGAGTTGTGTTTATGCACATTCTAGTAAACAAAGAGAAAAAACAGCCATGCAATTGTCCATGTTCCAGAAACGCTTCTATTTTGGCTCTTGCAACCCCCCCTGAAATGTCCATAACTTACAGCTAATTAAAATCCTCTGCGAACATTGTCTTAGTTAAATTAACGCAAAATTAACAGAACATATGAAAAACGGTAAACATCCTTTTAAGAGGAAGACGTTTTAACACTGCCTGTCTTTGGCGACTGCCCCTTCACTTTTTTCACAGGTGGTTCCATTCGAGGAGATTTTTCACAATCTCTCTCTGCCTTCCCTTGGGAAGCTTCAGCTCGTTTTCTGATATTGCCTTTCTTAGGAGATGAAGCCCTATAGGGAGACTTGGACCTTAAAAAAACCACAAGAAACATAAATGAAGTTAATTCAAAACAGTCACTCTTCCCATTTTTTTCCTTCCCAAATTTGGTTTGGTTTTCTTCTCCCTCTCCATATGCTTATGTCAAAGCTTCTTTCAGCTGTTGCCGTAATGCTCCTGCAAACTGAAGATCTTGATCACATGTAAAAGGTTCTGCTTACAAGACAGAAGAGCTGCTGCTTTGGTAGTGTGAAAACAAACAGGACGGGTAAGGCTATTTCCACTCCCTTCTAGCACATGAAACTCCCACAGCTATTGATTGGTTTCAGGTGGTGTATCCTGGCCTCTACTGGTACGTGAACACGCACATTTTTCACTACTCCGCAACGACATGGGGTGCAACTCATTTTTGCTGCAGTAAGATGCAAAAAGAGCAAGTCTTAGTGGCTACAGTGCACTATCAAACACCAAGAAAACGCCATGTAGCCTGAAGAGAGTAAAACTCCATTTTAAAATGCCAGCTTAGTCTATTTACCTTCACTACTTATTTGGCAAATTGTACAGGATGCAAAATACTTGTACTGCAATCCTACGTACAGGACTATTTAATCAACACTTCTAGCCAGACGTCCTAGCAATATCTTGCACGTACCTCTGGCTCTAACCAAGGATAGTCACCGCATTTCAAGAAAAGTCCTATCTAAAAGCTTCTGAGCTCAGCCTCTTGCACTATGACTCAATGCCATTCCTCTAGGAATATGAGCCTCCTATCACTCCTCTAGGAATATGAAACTCCTATCACTGCTAATCCCTTGACTCATCCAGTCCACCTAACGATAGAGGGGTGGAGTGGAACTCCTCCCGATTTTTCTCGACAGTCTGCTTCCCCATTACAGACGTGCAAAGCAGTTACCTGGAAAATGAGCGCCTGCGCTCCTCTTGAATCTTTTTATATTCCATCAGCTCCTTAGCAAAATCATCTGTAAACTCCTCAGGCTTGGACTTTTTCTCTTCCCTGTTAAAACAAGTTTGACCTTTATTACAATTAGAGTTTGACCTTTCTTACAGGCAGACACCAAGAAACAAAACAGGGCCCATATGAGAAAATGTATACTGCATGCAAATGCAGAAGGTGAACATCCAATTTAAGCAAAAACAGTTTAGAATTCCTACAAGTTTTAGGGAAAGTGTTAGAATGACGTTTGTCTCGGTTTAGTTTTAGATGTTTACCATCTGCAACGCAAAAGCACGGTGGAGAAAACACTGTGTCATTTTTGCTTATGTCACATGCACTTCAGTGTAACTGCAGTCCGATACACCGTTGAAATACAAAAATGAAACCCAATGCAACTTGATTGAGCCAAACACTTACTCCTCTTTAAGTCTCCGTTGTTCTCTGTAAAACTCCTCCCTAGATAAGGATTGGGCCCCTCACTACAAGAAAGACATTGAGGTGCTGGAGCGCATCCAAAGAAGAGCAACGAAGCTGATGAAGGGTCTGGAGAGCAAGTTCTACGAGGAGCGGCTGAGGGAACGGGATTTGTTTAGCCTGGAGCAAAGGAGGCTCAGGAGAGACCTCATCGCTCTCAACAACCACCTGAAAGGAAGTTGTAGCCAGGTGGGTGTTGGTCTCACGTAACAAGTGATAGGACGAGAGGACACGGCCTCAAGTTGCACCAGGGGAGGTTTACACTGAATACTAGGAAAAATTGTCTTCACCGAAAGAGTTATCAAGCACTGGAACAGGCTGCCCAGGGAAGTGGTTGAGTCACCATCCCTGGAGGTAGTGAAAAGAGGCGTAGATGTGCCACTTGGGGACAGGGTTTAGTGGTGGACTTGGCAGTGTTAGGTTTGCGGTTGGACTCGATGCTCTTAAAGGTCTTTTCCAACCTAAATGATCCTGTGATTGTATAAAGGAGGTGCTTGTGTCGTTGGGATGGTATTTGCATGAGCCGTTGGTACTGCTGTTGGTAGCCAAGCTGATGACATGCTTGCAGGAGCTGGGGGATTTCCTGGAGGGGGGACAGTGTACCCAGCAGATGGAGGCTGACCAGGTGGAAACTGAGCAGGAAACTGTGGTGGTGGTACCCGCAGCGGAAGAGGAGTGCATGGGGTGGTGGAGGAAACGAGGGATGGGTCCTGGGTTTTGTTTTGATTTATCTTTAAGAGTTTATAAACGCAATGCACCCTGACAATCAATGTATAACAGACATATACCAAAAGGAAGGACTAACTTGACACGGCAATAATAGCTACAATAGACTCCTCTCTCGCCAGCTGAGAGAAAGCAGCTTGGCCATGCGAGATGACTAAATTGAAGAAATTCAAATATGCCATAAAATGACAGCGTTGACTTTTCCAATAGTTTGGTCAATCAGTATCAACTGAGTTGTTAAAAAAAGAATGTTGGCAGCTGATTCCTATTGGGAAATCAAGTTCTTCTCCAGCCCTATTCAGCCGGTAACCAAAGGGTGGCTTTCCACCTGATCCTTTAACTGTATTTCATTTTTATATGCAATTACGGTTTCCCCAAAAAGCCTTCATTTTTCAGAGTCCTCTTTTAAGTCATGTACTGGAGGTGGTTTTTCAATAACCTTACTGCAAGCGCCGATCCCCTTTGTTAATGCCAATTCAAATGAAGCCATTTAAAAATTCATTACCCTTTGTGTTCTCCACAGCAGTCTGTGCATACTTATTTCATTATATATCAGCTGTTGTGTAAGTTATGTGTTACCGCCTCATTTAACAGGTTACAAGTAGTAAGATACTGAATGTCTGCGGAATACTTGCAGTTCCCAGCCTGGTCTGCCACCTGCTGAGCGAGTTGTACTGGCTCTCATTGGACGACCTTTTGGAGTGGGGAGAGGAAAAAGCAAAAAATCCCATTCAGTTTCTCTGAAGACAGCTTCTTCAAAGAAATTCTGCGGTTACAGGTACTTACCAGCTGTGGGTATGGATTGTCCTCGGGGGCCCAGAAGACTTGGTAACGCAGGTTGTCCGGGAACCCGACAGCCCTTGTGAATCAATGCAAAGAGTTGGAAAATAAGCTCTACTAAAATACAAGAATGACTGCGTGTGTTGAGATACAACTTCCCTTCTCTTCCAACAAACTGCTGACTGTCAGAGGGGAAGATTTAGAAAGTTCAGCAGCACTCACCAGAGCAGCAGGAGATATAACAGTCATGAGCGGTGGTGGAGGTGGCGGCAGTGGCGGCTGCTGTGGCTGTTGAATCTGCTGACGGAGCCTTTTTGTGTAGCCAGTTCCATTTTTGAAGTTGTTCACAGCCTAGAGGCAGAAAAACATTGACAGAAAGGTAGTACGAAACTTCAGTAGACAGACGGAGAAAAGCCTGCACAGAGTAAAATTCCTTGCGTCCTTGCTTGGTAAATGCTACCAATCCTAAAATAAATCAGCATACAGATACATGAACACATCACATTCAACCCTGATATTAATGATTGGTAACTCAGAGTATCTGTATTTAAAGTACTTCTGTGTAAACCCCAAACTTGAAAGTGAGGCAATCATGTCAAACAAAAGGGTGACCTGAATTTGCCAGATTGTCTCTAGAGTTGTAAGCTTCTGTGACAACAGATAATGTATTTGAGCAGTAAATTGAGCCTCATTCAATTCAGCCTTGCTTAAGGAGATGGAAATTCTTATTTTCTTCCCTTTCCGCTTTTTACAGAGACTTTTCCTACGAACAGTTTACGTAACAGTCATCAGGTTACCTTGCGTAGGAACTGGTTGGCAATTAAAGAATCAGGAGAAACATCTGTCTGATGACACGTTGGGCATGTATGTTCCTCAGAGTCCAGTAACACTGTTCTAATACCTGTGAATCGTTAGAATCGTCAAAATAGTTTTCAGCCAAACTAACGAAATTTTGGGGGGTTCTAATCAATTATAAAAACACGCATATGATTAATGGGTGAATATGGTCTTGAATTGAAGGAACATGAAGCTCTAAATGTTCAATCGTGCAAAAGATTTCTAGTATGCAGCAAATGACTCTACAGTTTTGATATTTCACTACTGTAACATTTGAAGATGTCTTGATGTTTCGACTAGCCTTTTTCGCACTACCTAGTACAGTGAGAAGTCACCAACCGCAACGTTCATGAATAAAACACATCTCAAAAAGCCATTAGTAGGTTTGAGTTGGGAAGGTTTTAAGCAACTCTCCTGTGGAGAAGAATGTGGATTAAATGCCTAACCATCCATTTGTGGCAGACCACAGCAAGTCACCGGAGCTGGCTATATAATTTTGTATGAGAGAACAGGCTGTGGACAAACAAAATGCGCTCGGTATCTAACACTGTAATCACCTGCACAATTCTGCACTCTTCTCACGCTCGTTCTTCTGCACGTAAAGAGGATTTAACTAGAGACGCAGAAAGGGAAAAAAGCTCTCTGCCTTTTTTTTTTTTCCTTTCCATGAGAAGAGTCCTTTCCTATCCAGGGTATTGTGGCGAACGAGTGGTTTAGGCCACTTAAAGAATCACCGTCAAGGGTATTGGCAAAAGGGATTTTAATAGAAGTTTATGAAAAGGTGACTGATGAGAATTCATTGGCAAGGTTCACTCTATTACTTACTAAAACATAGAAAGGAAAATGGAATTAGAATCAAATCAGAATGATTTCTACAGAGAGACGGGAGAAACAAAAGGGTAAAGAGGACCCTCCCGTTGAGTCACAAGGTTCAGAATGCATCCCCTTGCTTTCTAAACTCCTGCTCAGAGAGGAGTTTAAGTGCGGCTGAATCCAGACTTAGTCTCAGACTTGGTCAATGGTTCATGTCTAAAGGATTCTATGTACTTAGCAGCAATCTAAGGTTCGTTCACAGTTTAAGGCGGATCACAAGATTTTAGCAGCACTTCATCATTGATGAGTCTAACGTTTGCACAGTGAGTTAACAGAATTTACTACAATCACAACAGTGACTTGATTACAGATTTGAAATGGTAATATTTATACTGTACTTGTTATCGGGTATTCAAATTGATTCACACACTCACGCACACAGTCACAAATAGAGAGTGAGAGATGTACAAAGGCATCTGTTAAAAATTCCCCTCGAGTTCTATGAAATATTCACTTGTCAGCATTTCTCAACGGGCGAGGGTTGAGCCTTCAGGAGGAGAGGTTTTCAGCCCATGTCCCGTCGCCAGCTTTCAGCGGCAGTCCTCTGAATTTCGCAAACTGGAGAGTTTGCGAACTCCGAGAGGCGTCCCACTTGGAGGGAGATGCTGTTTGCTGCCCGCTGCGGTCCAGGAGAGCTCAAAGGGCCTCACTTGGGACTGCTGTTTAAAGGTTTGCAAGGTGGTTGGCTTTAGTCACTAGCAAAATGATGGAATTTGGGTAACCGTGGTGTCATTCCACTTGGGCTACGATCCTGATAAGGAATGTCCAGGGCTGTCGGGGAGTGACTGATTATTCCATTGTTCCCGCTCCTGCTACCAGCCTCGGTCAGGTAACAGCAGTGCTTGGTACGGTCAGAGCGGCCCATGACGGGGTTGGGGGGAGCCATGCACTACCGCAGGTATACTTAAGTATTACATGGAACTGGGAACAAAGTCATTTCATTATCGCCTCTTTCTGCTTTGAGAAGATCAGACGTGATGTTTTGAATTAACAAACATGGGAGTAACACTTAGATTCGTCACAAAAACTGTTTCCACAGCAGGGAATAACAGCGGCATCAGTCATTATATCTTTACAAATGACACATGACAGCTCC
Organism: Gavia stellata; assembly: GCF_030936135.1. NCBI lineage: Eukaryota > Metazoa > Chordata > Aves > Gaviiformes > Gaviidae > Gavia > Gavia stellata. The sequence goes on along the minus strand of NW_026777184.1, from coordinate 115,427 downwards.
TCTGGAAGAGGATCATCTGAGAGGGCGGAGGAGGAGAAAGAGGAGGAGGAAGAGGGCTCCTCTGGTAGAAAGGGAGGCTTTTCCTTCTTTCCTCTAGCATAAGCTTCCCTGGAGGGGGGGTGGGGAAGAAAAAAAAAGAAAACAGTTAGAGGTGGGTAAAGGAAAACTTTTCTGAGCTTTGGATTTAATCCAAGGAAGATAACAGATGGAATTCTCCTCACTCTACATTTGCCTTCTAAAACGTAGGCATTTAGTTTAAACTACTTTCCTCGAGCCACCACACTAGAAGAGGGAGGGGGGGACAATTTTCCTTCTGCAGAACTCTGCCATTCATTGGATCAACTATGACATTAGCTCAGACTAGACAAGTCATTTTTGACAGCTAGAAAGCAGGTGAAATGAATCTCACCTCTCTTTGCCAGAGGGTAAATGTAAATTGCAGGCTCAGGAGAAAGTTAGTCTCCGAGTAATTACGTTTTATAAAGGGAAGAAGTCTGTGTTACAGCTTCTACAAAAGGAGATCCATGACAGAAAACCAGAAATGCTACCAAGTGTGTTTTCAAACAGCCCCTCTTGTCAGCACACAGTAGTACGCTGGCCAACTTGGTTGCACTGCCACTCAAACATTTACGCATGGTTTCTCTCGCTCACTTTTTGGTCAGTCCAATTAATGCCATACTTACGCATTAATCGTTGGGATTGCATATTTTCCCCTGCTTGTCAGCATAGCACCCTTTGTATTGGGATCTTCCACCTCCATCATGAAACTCCTTGGAATTCCGGTGCTCATTTTAATTCTGGGAACAGACTCAAAATTTTTGTCCTGTTCAGAAAAGAAATGCAGACATATCTCATCTTAAGACCCACACGTAAAATGGCATTTCAATGATTATTTGAAGCAGCAAAAGCCTGTAATCCTCTCCTGTTGCCTAGTGTAAGGGTTGCTCGACTAAAAGACTGATTTTCCTAAATGAATATAGCCAAGACGTTCCAAAGGCTTGAGCAGCATTTTGAACTCAATCGACATTCTTTGGCTCATCTTCAGGTTCCTTAAGGGTGAAATAACCCTCAGCTCACCATCCATTCAGAGAAGAGACACAAACCCGCTGCTCCTCCACAGCGCAATTCAGAGTGAGAGCTTAATTTGGTGCTCTGAATCAGTCTCTGGAGAAACTTACATTCACCACCTAGACAGGAAGGTTGAATTCATAGCTCAAGCACATACATTCCGTGACTAACATTAAATGGCATGAATACTCACCCAGAGACTTGTGTAATTAACACATGCAAATATTCAATAGATGGGGTCAACAGAAACCGCCTATTCTTATACAAAATACTACAAACTGTGAACTGCCATTAAAGAGAGTTAAAAGCATAAAGATTTCCCCTAATATTGCAATATATAAAAATATGCATGAAAGTTCACAGAGAAAGCTCTATGCACACATTTAATGTCTATGACCTCGAAAAAAGAAAATTTCACATTTGTGATTCCAGGTTTCCCTTGAATTTTGAAGGGCTTTGCAAAATTGCCACATAACCTCTATATTTCACCCCAAGAGAAACAATTCTTCCTAGGAGCGTTCATGGACTTGTTACCTAACTGCCAAGATAAAAAAATGAAAAACTAAGTCACACCACAAGTCCCCCACAATCTTACCCCAGTTGTTGGGCAGTTCTTCCTATAGTGGCCCGGTTTTCCGCAACGAAAGCAAGTATATGATGGTGGAGGCGGAGCCAAGGGTTTCTTCATGTAACTAAAAGGTTTGGGGGAAAAAAAGAACAAGGTATGCGTGTGTCTCTCGTGTTGAAACAAACATCTCTACAATTTTTCCATCAGCTTCAAAGGACAGATTTGACATTATCAACACTTACTTGATTGGATCATACGCACAGCAAGACTGCATCATCATAGCTTTTATTTTCTCTTCTTCAGAAGCATTGGCTTCAGCCAGATCGGCGGTCTGTCGAAGAGGTAATTATTGGACACACACGTTAGAAACACATTTAAGCCCACCCAGCCAAAGACACCACCGCTCACCCAGTCCTGTAAAGAGCAGCACAACGCTAGCTGAGGTTGCATGAAAACACTGCTTATATAAAATATAGTTGCCCTGAAGACGTTCTGGGGAGTCCTGATGCCATTCCGTGCTGTTTATGTGCCTCTTAACCTACTTGAAAAGAGCATTCTTGGGCACTCAAAAGCTTAGGCTCTGTTTGGACCTTATGTAAAGACCTCTGTAAGCAATCCCATTTTCTTCCAAGTGGACTGAGGCGATGTGTAGAAAAAATGAGACTATCCCCTATGTTTAAACTGATTTTTAAGCTCCAGACTATTTGCAGGGGAAGATGTCCACTGGACATTTAATTGAGAAAGATGTATGCAAGTATCATTATTTACATTTTGCAGCATTAAAGGACACACAAGAGTCGGGGGAGTTGTTTCTGCTTGCTGAAAGTCAGCTTCAGACACAGACGCCTTAAAAGGAATCCAGCTTTTTATAATCCCTCAGCAGGACAAAAGATGCTTTCCAGTAGAAATTTGACCATCATGTGCAGCAGGCAGTCACAACTGCATGCCCCCCCCGCCTCCTAACTTCTTCATGGAAAGTGATTTAACTACAGTAAGCAAAACCTCCAACACAAGGCAAGCAGCACTTTGCAAAGGATTATTTTCCTCCCCTGTTGAGAAGGACGTGCCTGGTTTCAGACACACACGGTAGCATCAACAAATCCCCTCCTCCAAGCCAAGCTCTTTCAATGAATACTCTCAATTTATCCCACCCAACCTCAGCAGACCTCTCCTCCTCTCCCTTTCAGAGCTCGGCCTGCAGCCACCCTCATTTGCCCATGCCCCGGGCTGCTGCTGTGGTGTTGATGGAGGAGACAGGGAGGAAAGCAGGCAGGAGAAACCAGGAAAGAGCAACTACGTCTAACAAAGAGCAGCCTGGCAGGGGAGCCGGGGAAACGAGTGAACTGAGGCATGATACAGGGCAAAGACAAATTCTGCTGCTCCTCCAGGACTCCCGGGCAGAGGGGAAATAAAGCAGCACCATTACTTTACTCGAGGAGTTGCTAACAAGCTACCTCCATGGTTTTCCGCTGTTGCAAGATGATCACAGAATCACAAAGGTTGGAAAAGACCTGTAAGATCATCAAGTCCAACCATTACCAAAATAAAAAAAAAAAAAACCCAACCAAAAAACACCCACACCCAAAAAAACCCCAAAACCACCAAAACCAACCCACCCACACCACACAGCACCATGCCCATCAAGCCACGTCCCACAATGCCACATCCACACACTCCTTGAATAATTTTCATCTGTTGCCAATCTGAACTTGTACTGCCTGTTCTGCATAGGTATTGCAGTAAGCAGCCAAAGAACAGGGCTTGGGCAGATGTTGGTTCTCAGCCCTCCTCCCCATCATGCTGTGTTTGCCCTGACACTGCGTTGTGGGAGTTCACAGATGAATATGAGAGAAGCGATACCACACTGAAGGAGCACTTAGAAAAGCAAAAGCTAATATTTGCTGGCTGGCTCACTTGTTTATGCTTGGAGCGGAAGCTATGATACTCCATAGTGAGTGAAAAAGCAAGCCATGTTATTGCAAAGGGAAATATGTTTATACTCGTAATGTAGTGTTTTCCAGCCGGAGGCTTTGGGGACCTACTGTTCTTCCTCCATCTCTTTATTTGATGAAGTGAGGAAATAAAAGTATTATAAGTAAGGGCAATTCAGTGACAATTTAGCAACTGGTGTCCATTTTGGTGGCTTTTGAGGGTATCTAACGTCTTTCAAATGGCCATAAAATGCTTCTAAAGGAATTCCTGTGGCTTCAGTGAAACGGAGCCAGGACCTTGAGCACGGAAGGACAACTAGCCTGAAGGACTACAGCAAAACTCCTCCTTGCTGAGCCCACGGCAGAAGCGGGAGCCGAGAGATAGCCTACCTGAAGTGGCGTCCCAAGTTGAGCTCCGGACCAAAGGGTTTGTCGGTGACAATGGTGGTGCCGATGCCGACAGCCCGGACGGGGATGACATAGGAACGGCTGTTCTCTATGACCAGGTTCACCTCATCCTTGAATTCCTCTGCGTCATCCAAGTTTGCGATGATGGTCACAGACACCTCGGTCTCGGGGGGGATCACTCCTTTACTGGGTTCAATCCTCCAGCGCGAGCGTTTGCCAGCCTGTAAGACAAGCCAAACACTACCTTAGCATGGAAACCATGGACCCTGGTCTCTTGTGGGGTGCAGGAAAAGGAAGGACTAAAGATATGAGGGTAAAAACCAGAAAGGCTTCATTTCCCTAAATCTAAGCTACGGTGTCTGCAAACAGCAACTATGCAGGAGCTTATACAACCTGTAGTTTACCCTCCTTTAACAGACTCACTTCATTAACCCCATTTTGCCCAACCCAAGAGATGCTCATCCTCAGGAGAAGGTTATTCCCCCTCCTCTTTTGGTCTCTCTTTTGGAGTGCGCACCAAGGGAAGCTACTTTATCTCTCCTGCCTTCCCAACAACGGTGGCCGGGTTTGCATGAAGGCTCAAGGCCAGAGGAAGCCAGGACTGCTCAAACCCCACCGTGGCAGCCACGTGCCTGGGGGATACTGCTGAGAGCCTGAAGAATAACTCTGCAAAACTGGTTGATCAAAACCCCAACACCAAAGTCTTCTTTCCCAAGAGTTAGGCAGTGCTTCTCAACAGCCCCTGAAGGACTGAAGCACTCGGTCCCCACTGATCATCCGCTGCAGCGAGGTGTCCCACTGTCCTTGGCTTTGAAACATTCAGCCACAAGTGTTCACAGCAGGGCAGTAAAGAAATAAGCAGAAAGAAAGGGCAAGACATGCCCTGTGGGCATGGCTAGGGCTTCCCAAGCATTCTCTTCCTCTGGTTTCTCATGCACCTTGCGCTACAGATGGGGCAATAAGGGGGCTGGACCCCCGGTCCATTTAAAAGCACAGTCGCAGGGAGCAAGCTTGCAGCGGACAAAGAGAAACGCATGCAATATTCCCCGGCCAGCATGAAATGCACTGGGATGTAGATGTACGGCTTCAAAGCGTCCATCACAGTGTTAGTGGCACCCGCACCCCACAGTTCAGTGCTGTGTTTGGGACAACAGGCACTACTCATCCAAAACACCACAGTATTGTAAGAGAAAAGGTTTTTTTCTTCTTTTTTTTAATGAAAAGCAAGGATGAGCTTGGAGGCCTGACATGATCCCAGTGCCTGATCCAGGTGAAGTCAGCTTGAGTTTCCATCTGTCAGGCTGGTGGCACTGAGCTCTAACAGGACACCAGCCAGCCCAAGGGAGAAGAGCACCAGCAAACCAAGCAGCACTTCAAAGTCACGGAAGGCATTTTACATAACCCCCCCAAAACGACCTCTGCTAACGAAGGTAAGACTAGCGGGAGGCCAGGGAAGCAATAACTTGCTGAGCATTCAGGGTCCCGGCAGCGTGGGTAGGTGCCCCAGCTATGAAAACTCCTTAGGCTGACTGCAGGTCAAGTCTGCATGCCTGCATCCCAGGATGGAGCATGCCAAAGGCATCAAAATTATTCCAGGCACTGGCAAAACTAAGAAACTCAGTTCCAGGCTCTTCAAAGCCTTCCCTCCCCGCAGCCTGCAAAATTCGCTAAGATAACAACCAAATCGCCCATCAGCCAGAACAAGAAACAGAATCACTAAAGAAGCATCCCTTTATCGGTACTGGTTTTAAGTTTATCTCCTTGGTTTGCTGTCTCTCCATATGACCATTTCTTTAATAAAGGGAATGTCGTCAAAAAGCTTGAGATAATATGCAATGAAATCAGGAAATGAAACAAAACCTGCACTAAATGAGGAGAGAAGCAAATATGGGAATGGGAACTGCATGTTCTCTCCTTGCTTACACCAAGTTTGACCAAAACTCTTTATATGCTGCCTGAAAATCACTTGATTTTCTCCAGGGAATCCCAGTGAGAAGATAAACAGGTGCAGCTTCTTTTTTTTTTTTTTTTTAATAAACAAAACTTGGTTTCTTCTGCAGCATCTGCTCCAGTTGAATCTGACGGCAGCTCATCCCTGGGAAGGTGGAAGGGGATCTGCTCCCCAGGCACTCTCCTGAAGACGATAACACTTCTGGCTGGATGACCGCTGCTGGAGACCAGGCAGCAGTGAGCTCCATCAGGAGCACAGGGCTCTGGATTAGGGAGGTCAAGGATCCCGTCAAAGGAGACAGGAGCCCAAAATTAGGAAACAGAGCACCGTCACTAGAAGGGGAAGTCCCAAGAAAGTTTTTCTCTCTCCTCCCTCACTACAAGGCACCAGGAAAACACCGTTTGCCTCCCTGCGGTAGCACACAGCAGACCCAGCACGGTGGTTATGCAGGCAGAAGAAAGCTGCCGTTGATGAACAAAAATTGCACCCTATGCCTTCTCTTTTCCTTCCTGATCACACAGGTGTGATACGCAGCTGCCTTCTGTGATGCTGAGACATGTCATTCTTGGTAGCCAAATAAAAGATGCCTGAGGAGACAGAGTGACAACAAACAAGTAGGAAATGATCAAAGAAAGCTGCTTTTTTTCTCTCTGCCTTTCTGCAGGGAAAGCAAACACTTCCATTAATCAATACAAGTCTTTTGCACTGGTCAATACAGCAAAAATCAGACACTTAGGGAAACAGGAAAAGAAGATGACAGCGGCAGCAAGGAGGAGAAACGGCCGCTTTTTTCACAGGTCGCATCAGCTAAGCTGCAGCAGCTCCTTCATGTTGACCTATTCCTCCAGTCTTTTTTACCATGAAAAAGGCAAATCCTCCCCTTGCGGGATCCACAGGATGCTCTAACAGGGCTGCCTGGCGGCTGGGAAAGCAATCTGACAAGGAAAGGTACGTCAGACAGACACAGGATTCAGTGGGTGAGCACGGGATGACACGCTGGCCCCCAGGGTCACAGCCCTGCAGCTACCCTGGCAAGCAGGGATAAGCCAACAGAGGATGAGGGTATGAAGTCCCTACACTCCACTACAAACCCAAAAAGCCTCATCTCAATGCACAGCTTTGGAGGGTTTTTTTTATTTCCTTCCTTCTGGTGGCAGAGATGCTCAGTGCTGCCCCCCGCAACTCATCCGACAGACACAAGAGGGGCACGGGGAAGCCTGTGCACGATGAGGAGTACTCCAGGTAATTCCTGAAGTTGCTATCCCGAAGTGAAGTTTTCCACAAAAAACATCTCTGCTTGCTCAGATAATGCTCTTTTCTCCCATAAAGCAAGAAGAAAGCTCGACTTGACAGGAACAGCAATTTGCATGTGGTGGTTAAGGATACCACCATGGCCATCTGCATTACAGCATTTTCCTTTTCTGTTTTGAACAAGACACCAGCCTTTTATTTGCCCTGTTGCTGCCCCTTCATCTAATCTCATTCAGTTTGTTGAGCTGTCAGTCAGCGTGCTGTAATGTTGCTGATCCAATGCTGCTCTGAAAATATCAATCAAGAGCTCTTTCTTTCGAGTGAGGACCGTGATCCAGAAGCCTAACTGCAAAGAGCCAGGGTTTTGAGATTAGCCATCAAACAGGAAACAGGGAAATCCCAGCTCACTGTCCTGCGGCAATCTCCAAGCAGGAAATCAAAGCAGCAGCTTTGGCATCTTCGAGAACACAAGACTTGGGTTCAGGAGCACAAGTGAATGAAGGATGCCCAGGTCACCCACCAGCTAGGCTAAGGGACAGCCGGAGCCAGTTCTGCTCTCAGATCTACATGTGCAGGTCACCCTGACACCCGACTGTATCTCAAATTTTATCTCCAAAATTATTCAGTCCCCTCTTCTTCCCACCAATAAACTGCCAGGCAGCCTAAGGCAGCAGCAAAGGGCAAAACTTCAACCGAGGCAACAAAACAGCACCAAAGTAGGCAGCTGCTGAGGGCAAGGGAGTAGCTCGAGCACATCTCGCCTGCCGCAGGGCTGCTCCCATCAAGCAGGCTCAGCGTCACCGTCTTGAAGAGTCTGAAGACCCCCTGCTGAAACGGCTGATCCAGCAGGTTCCCAGCACCTGCCTCCTTGAACACCTCCAGGATAGCAGCAGCTATCCTGAGAAGCTGAGATGCTCACCATGGGGTAACTCCATGCTGGGGAGTCAGCAGAGGGGCTATGGAACAGCAGAGGCCATCTTTACTGCAGGGAAAGAAACCATCCCTGAACCACCTCATATTACTGTTCGAGTTATTGATTAGCACAATATTTGCAGAGATCGCAGGGAAGCAGGATGGGATTTCTTGCCCAGTCCTATAAGTTAGGGCACTGAGGCAATGGAGAGGCAGATATACCCCTGCAAGCCCCCTGGGTGCACTGCAAGCTGCCCAGGGGAGGGAGGGAAGGCATCACACCCCGATGGCAGGACCTAAACAGAGCTCTGCAGGTCAGTCGTGGGTACAAGCATGCAAAACCCATCATTTATACACCAGCACCACCCATCCGAGGTGGCTTGCTCTCTGCAGACATGGAAAGCAGATTTTCTTTGTGAAGCCAAAGAAAGCTGCCCTGGGAATCCCCCACTTTGAGGTTACGTTTATGCTCCTGGGCACAGAAACTGGAGCGAACAAGCTGCAAAAGCAGCAAGAGGGAAATTCAGCCTGGGTTAACCAGCCCCAGAACTTCAACCCACCTAGCACAGAGAAGCACAAACCCCCTCCAAACCCTGTTTTCCTGCCTCGATCCCCACTCCAGTGGGGAGCATATCCCACCCAGCCTCAGCACCCGAGCCCTTCCCGGCTGCATCAGCCCTGCTCCCCCTGCCAGGGAAGCAGCCAAGCTCTCCTCCTGCTACGCAGCTTCTCACACTAGGCAGCCTCCATGAATTAAATGACCTTCTTCTGCAGCTAGTCTCCAGAGATGCTCTGCAACGCTACGGACTCCACAGACTCCGTCGCTACACCACCCTTACAAGCATATTTTTGTGCAACAACCCAGCTGGGGTGACCCCCCGTAAGTGTGAAACTCGCCTCACCACGAGCAGTTGGAGGACAGACCTCACACCCTAGTCTCTACCGTTAGCAGGAGGTTGAGGCAAAGCAGATGCAGACGGAACAGGGAAACCACAGGGCAACCCATGCCCTTTCAGCAGCAAAGGGCCACAGGGTTCCCTTCATCTCCTAGAGCTCCAAAAGCATGACTCTCCGAGCTAAATAACTTCCACAAAACAAAGGGGCAACTTGTAAAAGTGATCCAGACTCATTTCTGCTCAAACATCTATGCAAACTCTCTATTTTACTGAGGGGTTCCCCAGAGAAAACCGCCCCCAGAGCCAGGCTCCTCTTGCCACGTTGTGATGGAGTATCTCCCTTTCTCCCTCGGGGAGCGATATGGAAATGTGGCATAGAAAGGTCAAGTCACAGGCTGCTATGGACCACAGGCTGCTATGGACCAGTCAATTTTGCTGGAAAAGAGCCCCACAGATACTTACCATCTCTGCCCAGAAGGATGCAGGGATGACAGTCTGATTGCAGAGGCGGAGAGTTTGGGAAGCGTCTTGTAAAACTTGGATACTGCCAAAATTTATTTTACTCGGGTGCACGGAGACAACTGGTCCTTCTCCAGCACTCACTAAATGGATTTTCTGCTCCAGGAAGCAGGTAGGAAAGATCAAAAAGAACAGGGAAAGTTTAAAAAGATTAGACCGCTCTAAGGGTACTCCTAGACTGAGGGATAATTAGGGTGGTTTGAAGTTTTCAGTGTGGTAAGACTGAAACAGAAGGCCTGGAGCACGTGTGGGATCTGGAGCAATCCCATCTGAAAGCCACAGGTTCCCAGTATCAGGGGGTAAAGAAACCCGGTTTCCCACGCTTGCTTTTTCACACCTCATCCACACTGTTAGCTCTCTTTCCTGTACCCTGTGCCTGCTCCCACCCCTTTTCCTGCTCACTCTTGCCCCAAACCACCCTCCCTGACTTCTGCTGCTGCACAGCCCCACTTGGAGACTCACTTTGTTAACACTCCCAAAGTGACACCTGTGACAACCAGCACAAGTCAGAAGCAAAGCAGGCTCTTCAGAACACAGATCACGCGAGTTAGTTGCCTCTGATTTGTGCTTGTGTGTATTCCTGGTATTATACGAATAACAGACATAAATTCTAGTGGGGGGAAACCCTTCTTTTGAAGGGAAGCATGCCTTATATTTACGAGCAACTGTTTTGTCAAACTTCACATTTCCCTGCAAAGCCTGCGTTGCCTGGCCTTCCCGTTGACTGCTTTACATTGCACACCCACAAGGGCCTGGGTTGAGAGGTTCAGTGGCGTCCAGGGGATTTAGCAGCATCATTTCCATTCCTTTTAACGGAAGTTTAAATCCCTCAACTACTTTCAAAATGTCAGCCTTCCTTTCTGTTACAGAAAGCTTAAGGTTCCCAGCAATCCTCTGACATCCTCCTTCATGCTCAGACAGATGACAAGACATTTTAAAACAGCTGCTTCAAAAGTTAGTACCATTTTAATTTAAAGTGTAACTAAATTTCATCTAGATTTCAGCTAGATGAAGCCAGGACACTACATACAATGTTCTCTTGACTACATTTTGTTGTCGCTGCTGCTGTTGTGTATGCAAATGGTGCGGAGACTCACGTGTCTTTGGCTGGGACTTTTGGCAAAGAGATTTGGTGGATATTTCTCAAACATGATGGGCCTGACTTCAGAAAAGCTTAAATCCAGCTTTGCACAAAACATCACTTCAGCATGGTTTCTTACGTGCTTGCTTTAGCAGGATTCAGGGAGGTCCCTGTGCGCTCCTGAGCAAAAGTCCTAATGAAGCAGCGGTTGCTGCTCATCTAATAATACAGCAGAGTAGGAGAGGCAGGGATCGTGCTGCATTTTAGACTGGGCTTGTTATCCCATCTCACATATCCATAATGAAATGCTGTGTCGGACACTTAGATTACCGCCTAAGAGAATACCATCTTTCCTCTTCTCTGGGCATGAGCCATTGCTCATGCCACGGATCCCTTCTTTCCTTGTCCACGCCAGCCATATATTACAAGTTCATGTTTTTCCAGGAAGAATCCCTGCACACTTTATGCCCCACCAAGATGAATCGCACAAAGGCACACATCTCCCCTAGCACTCACCAGCGGGGATCCTTCGCTCCCAAACACCGCGACACGAGCCACTGTGTCCTGGCTCTCCTGTCACCTGGGCTTCCAGCATAACCGGGACCTCCACCAAGCTGCGAGGCTGGATAATCCCGCATGGCGTGGGGCTGGAGTACCACACAGGAGCATCCTTCTTGTGTTCCTATAAGGCACAGAATCAAAACCAACTTTAAAGCTTCCTCAAAGGTCACTCTGAACTCCTTGACATCTACCACAATGACAATTCACACACATTTTTAAAAATCCCTAGGAGAAAGCAGAAAGGCACAAAACCAGATGCAAGACTAGGATGGGCTTAGCATCCTGAGGGGGTCCGAGAGCTGCTGCATGCACAAACACCTGCTCCTGTGCTGGCAGCCTCCTTGCAGCAGCCTTTCATGACCTTCTAAGTTCTCCTCCATGAAAGCCCCCCAAAGACTACACTATGAACTGCTTCCTAAAGTTTAGATTCAGGCAGGTTCCTATTTAACTGCTTTCTAAAGTTTCTATTCAGGTAGGTTCCTGTTCTCAGCAAACCTTTAGGTTTGACTATAAACCAGCAAGGTCTTCTCCAAAACTTCTTTTTTCCTAATATACCCCTTGAGAACATTTGAGGAAAGGAGGTGGATGCGATGCCAAACCTGAGGAAGAACTGCATAGCAGCCTGGGAGATTGCTGTCGTTCTCAAGGGTCAGCATCTGCCGATACGGGTACTTTAGAAAGCACCGTCCAAATGTCACGACCGGGTTGAGCACTCGCAGCTGAGGAACGACGCATCTAGGCAGAGAGATGACCAAAAGGGAATTGGAGATACTGAGAGAATGTAGAATTTGTTTACTCCCCAAATAGCATGAAATGGAGCATAACACGTGTCACTGCCAAATGGACATTTAATACCCCTACAGCAATAAATTGCCTTTAATTTCTTTTTATACAACAACCTCTTGTAAAGGAGGAGCAAACCCTGAGTCTCAGCATTGTAGAGGCTGCCAAGTGCCCAGGCAGAGCACTGTGCCCTGTCCCAGAGCTGTCTGATGGGCACCTTTGCCCCAGGAGGCTTGCAAAGACACCTTGCACCCTCCTGACGCTCCCAGCAAGGCATGAGCTCCAGGGGAGCCTTCCCACCCATGACCAGGGCTCACCAAGCCTCAGGGAACACAAAACCCCAGAATCTCAGTAAAAATTACTCCCTCCTCTCCCATACCTCTCTTGCCCTGCCTGAAAACTCAGCCGTTTACCCCAGCAACAGAGGGCACAAGCCACCACCTGCCTCACGCAGTGGCTGCTCACCCCTTCCCCACTTCTGTAGCCACCTTGCTCCTTGACCCTCACGGGTCCATACACTGTCTGCTCCCATTTGCACTTCTTTTACGGAATTGCAGCCCAGGCACTGACTGGACGACTCTGCCTCTTGCAATTAAACTGACACCCACTGCAGCACGACAGCATCGCATCTGGCTGCAGCAAGAACAGCTTTTGGCTTACATCTGAGAACATTACGTCTCAGAAGAACCAGAGGAAAGCAGAGAAACCTGAGCTCACCTTCCACATCAAGGACTACTTTCCCCGTCCTAAGATCTTGCCTCTACTTTCCCTCACCAGTCCTGACACAAGCCCCTTCCCCATTTGCACATGCCTTCGTTAACTGAACCAGACACCAGCTGATCGCTGCGTCCCAAACGAATGTTGCATTTTGGTCGCAACCCAGCACAAGTGCACCACTTGCAGGAAGAAGGAGAGGCAGCCCTTTGGAAATTTCTTACGCCTCAAGCACCAAAAGCCAGGCCAAACATGAAAATAATTACTGTTCCCTTTAGAAAAAGGCTCAGCCCCATGCCTGTCCGGTGAGCACAGGTGCTTCTCAATGTGGGCTCCTTTCAAAGCACTGCTCTTCTCCTAGCTAGCTGGGTAGAACTAGCTCATTAAGCAACGCTTCTCATTTGGAGATGGAGCCACAAAACCGCGTGCAAGGCAGTGTCCTGGTGGGGGGTGCATGAGGAGAGACGATGAGCTGCAAGGGAAGCGGTGATACCTGGCTGTGAGAGGCAATGCCAACACCTCCTTGCCAACACCGTCCACATCCACCACCAGTGCCAGCTCGTATCTCTTCACTGTGTTGGAACACAGGGTGACCTGGTGGAAGAGAAGACCATCAAATACTTCATTGCTCCCAAAAGCCATCGTCCATGTGTGCTGTCCTCCGGTTCTCATTCCACAGTAAGGAAAGGGAGGATTTTGCCCTAATTCTTCTGCTGGTCCATGTACAGAGCACAGGCTCTGTGAGTAATAAAAGTCTTCTGACAAGATCTGCTTTACTAAATACACCGTGCAGTTATCAGGGTATATGCAAGCTAAATTAAAGCACAACTAGACTAATGCTCTACTCACCACTGCAGTAAAATTAAGGGACCAGTTTGTAATCTCGACTGGAATAGCATAAATCCAGAGGAAATCTGTTGACTTGAACGGAATGAGTTCAGCTTTACAGGGGGAAGCTGAGAGCAAAACGTGGCCCAGCAGATGCTGTGCAGTTCACAGCTGCCAGAGCTTTTTCAGTCCCCCTTGGAGATGGCTGCAGTGAATACAGCTCCTCCTGCTCAACAGGACAGGAGAAATTAGACTGGGAAGAAAGGCAAACTGCTTTATACAATGACATCTCTCTTTTTAACAGCCACCTTCCGTCCTCATCCTTCCTCTGCCCACTTTAAATCCAAGAGTTTGCTCTAAACAGCTCTGAAAAACACAGGAGTGGCTTCTGTACCTGACTATACAGTACAAGACCTTCCGCTTAGGATTTTGGAAACAAAACGGTGCTCCTTCTGAAACGTCCCAGAGTAACCCAGCCAACAAAAGCCTAACACTAATGCATATATCTTACTCGCGTTATGCTGGCAGCGCTAAAGCCCTCTCATACATCAGTGAAGCTTCAGCTCCACCTGCTGAAGCACGTATGGCCGGACTCTTCCCATACCTCGATATCCACGACCCCCTGGGAGCGGATGGTCCCTCTGCACGGCGTGATGGTAAATTCAGTTGGCTTCACAAGACCTTGGGCTCCCCTTCTCCAGGATGAGTGAGTGTTGTCCGACATAGGAACAAAACTGGTAACACTGGGCTCTCCCGAGCCGTCCCCAGGAATGCGAAGGGTGAAAAGTCATGGGCACCAAGGAGGTGTTAGTGAGGCGACACGACAAGGTGCGAGGAAAGCCTAGGAAATGACACAAATATGAATTTACGCCCCAGTTATCCCCCCGATTCCTGGTGTGAATATCCTGTTATGATAAAACTGTGCCTGGAGTTTAGCTCTTTTCAATCTGAATCACAGCTAGTTGAGAAGCTAAGCAAGGAATCCATCGTCACTTAAGCTCTCTTTTATGCTGATCACAGAGATTGCTTCCTTGGCAATGCCCACTCTTAGCGATGCCGAACACCAGAATTTTGTCTCTCTTTACCTGAGGAGCGCTCTCACATGCCCCAAAACCAGCATCAACTATTTCTCACTTATGAGCGTACATTCAGACAGACCATTTTTTCTGAAAATTCAGTCCGTAACATTCCCTGTTAACTCCACGAACACTCCCACAGTTTTCAATATATAAAAGCAGTGTATTGTCATTGAGGAGAAGCTCCAGTAAAAGAAAGGATGGATGCAATTGGCTACTACAGCACGACACAAAGCACTCTAATGCAGATTCTCTAGGCAGCATCCTCAAGGCATCTCCTGTTTTGGGGCAATCAGACTCAGCTCATGACAACCTGCAGCCCACTTCACAGGAGGCAAGCCTGATGCTTGCTTAGAAATTAGCAGGAACCGTGTCTCACCTTACCTAACAAATGGGAACATCACATCCATGCTGCACACTGGCTTTGGTTACTGCCGCAAGGGTTTACATCTCTTTAGCTTGGATACTTGCTTTCCATAATGGAAAAGCAGCGATACAACCAGACCTGGTGGGGATGTGCTGCAGAGACAGGACATCAGCCCACAACCTGCTCTGGAGTGGACATCTGCCTTGGATGGCCAGCTCTGTGCGAAGGAGACATCTCCCATGGCCTGCTTCCCAAGCGTTACTTGAACACAGATGGGGAGGAAAACCAACTGCAGACACAGCAGGTAGTTCATCCATGCCCATCGACAGTGACCACTGCCCACCTCCAGCAACTACTCCAGCAGGGAGGCAGGAGGCGCACAGAAAGGACAAACACAGACTTCACAATCCCAAAGGAGACCGAAGTCTCCAGATGCAGACAACAGTCAGCAGCAGAGCTACAAGAAGCAAAAATACAGTAGCTGCCTTCAGCTCAAAAGGCCTTATTAATGAAATCAGATTAAGTAGGATGAGGCTCCTATTACATAACCATATTTCTGCCTGGTGCGTTTCTGGTTTTATTTATTCAAAAGGAAATAAAGAAGTGGCAGGGTGGTGATGTAGGGAGGGGAGGAAGCAGCTCAGGAAAGGTAATGATTTTTCTTAGAAAGTCCACGAACAGCATGAAAACACAGAGGCATCCTGGGTGCAGAATGATAATGGCCCTTCAATCACAATTGATTTCACAATTCAACTTTAGAACATCTCAGTAAAAAGCCTTTTGTGAGACGGAGGTGGAGAACGAGAATCTGCACTTTAATGGAGATACTCTGGATGCTCAGTCACCGGCTCCATCAGCAGACCTGGGCTTTTGGCAGGGAAGGAGAAGGAGCCCAGATCTCGGAGGACATCAGTGCCCGATGCCGAGCTATTGCTTGGGCATATTACCTGGGAGGTGAGAATGAGGTGCCCTCACAGCACTAATTAACATCTCACACTGAAGGTCAGGTGGGAAAATGGTGTCCTTGCCTTGCAACACGCACATTGACCCAGAGCATCTACAGGCTAGCATGTGGCTTCAACTCCCTTCTCCTGCAGTCCCATCTCCTGGGCCCTTCCGGCACAAGGACTTTCACAGCCATTCTGCTGCCAAGCATTGGGAGCCTGGGGCTGAACAGACTATGAGGGACACCAGAAAATACGGACTTTCTGTTCCTTTGGTCCTATCTGACCTCATGATGGCACAACACTGCCTAGGCAACCAGCAGCCCTGGTTTTAACACCTCGAAGGCTGCTACGGAGGAACACAAGTGACAGCTGCTCTTCTGTTCAGGTGCTCTGTTTTGGTAACGCACAGACCTCTCAACCTATGCTCCAAGCCCAGGGAACGCTCACCAAAGGAGACGTCACCGAAGCAGAGGGAAGGTACATTGAAATGAAAAGTCGGTCTGATGACACAGCCCCTGTGAGGACAAAGACAGGCAGAGGAGGCATTGGTTTGGTTAAAGAGAAATGCAAAGTGTTCGGCTTTCGTTACTGCTCGGAGGGATAAAAGCTGGTCTCAGAACCACAGCGGGCTTCAAATCAACCTGTCGCCTTTCTGCTCAGCACGGCATCCATGTGGACAGGAGACAGCCAAAGCAAAGCGGTCAGCAGCTGATAGCTGCTGATGTGCCTTAGGGCACCATGTCAGGCAGGGTATGCCCCCAAGTTGCTGCTGGCCTGATGAAGGACCCTGAACAAATGATGGCTCCGTGCCTCAGTTTCCCCATCTGTAACATGATGACACAGAGGTCTCCACACAAAAGTGGACCCATTGTACTAGCTTTGCCAGCTGCAGCTTCTCTGCTTTGGTATTTCTTTGCTGGAACTGGTGTTCCCATGGAGTATATGAACATCTTGTCCTCACATCATCTTGATCCATGCAAACATTAGGCATGCAGGATTTGGAGGCATGAAGCCAGGGGAGCTCCCAGATACCCACTGGCCACAACAAGAGCAGCAACAGTTCTACACAGCGGACAGCTGAATCTTGGGGAAAAGGATCAGCTTGTCACCAGTGCACCAGCTGACACATCCAAGAGCAACACACGTCTCCAACCACCCAACACGGGTGTCCTGAACCCACCACACCTCCTCACCTGTCCTTAAATTCAGCAGCCAGGCTCCAAACTCCAAAACTCACCAAAATCCCCTGAAATCAGCACTTGGAGCTGCACAACAGCCATTAATTTATTTCACGGTTGATGACAATCAATGCCAGCTCTGCCTCTTAGTTAAAAATCAAGGACCACAGTGAATGCTGCCTTCTAGTTTTAGTCACAGGACTGCCACCGGCTCTGTTCAGCACATGAACAGACCCCAGCATCCCGCAGGAGGGACCCGCGTTCATCCGTGGTGTCCCATTTCCAGCATCCCTTTCTAAACACCAAAGAAACAAGCATTCAGGACCTTGTAAGGTTGCGTTCCTTCCCAAGAAAAATCACCTATGGTTTCGGCATCTTCTGATTGCATAGTTAAAAAGCACTCAAAAACTGACTTTCAGGAGTTTCAGTCCAATACTAATTCTCGATTCTTGGAGCTGAAGCAGTTCCTGAGACTAATTCAGGGAGCAAATCCCTGATGATGATGATGATGAAGTTCCCTCTCCAAGGACCTCACATAATCAGACCTCACCGCCCAAGCCCTAACACCTTGCTTTGGATGGAGCAAAGGGAGCAGGTATGCTTTCCGTCACAGCACTTGCCACGAGACGATGGAAAACTACCTCCAAACCAACCATGACTGGGGATCACACTGGGAAACTGCCAAGGATAAGCCTTGCCAGGCAAGCGGAGAAATGACTGCCATTTCTGCTGAGTGCGCCGTATCTGTACTCAGGTAAGTTAAACCTGAATGACTGCCCAGAAGGCTCGAGCAAGGAGCCAACCCAGAGCTCCGTGCACCACAGCTGATAACAGCACAGCTCGCGAAAAAATGGGGGAAAGGGCAGTGGTTTTGGCAACTACTGCGTTTTACAGTTGCATTAGATAATGCACTTGTGAAGGGAGATCAGGGTCCTTGCAGAGCACGAAAGATAACACAAGGTGGGAGAGGAACCACTTCAACACTCATCCCCATTCCTTCCTTCCTTTGCAGCCCAGTCTCCCACCAGCCAGCTCGCCTCCATTCAAAAGAGCTGGGAGTTTTTCTCCATGGAGGACTAAATCCAGTGCTTAAAACTTCCTGACGAGGGAGGCTCAGCTTGACCTGGTGGGTGGACATCTCAAAGGCCTTTGAAAACAAACTGCTTGAGCTGTGGGGCTGGAGAATGAGAGATAAGGACTGGATAGGGATCCTTGAAACAAAGGCGAGGCAGAAATCAAGGAGGCCGATGACATCTCAGAGCAGAGTGGACTGCAATGGGAATTACTGCTGAGGGACAGCTGTACCGGAGCAGGTGGGCATGCTGGGGTACCCTCAGATGGGCTGCATAGGAGCCACCACCTAGAAAGGAGGAATACAAGGATGGGGAAGAAATAAATAAAAAAGGACCAGCAATCCTCTTTCACTGAGACATAAGGCCTGCACCGAGCTCAGGGCTGTGCTGGCAAAACAGGGCAGAGTGGCCACAGAGAAGGGGAGGACGTGCTGGGCACTGGCAGCCAGGGCACCAGTGGGGAAAAAAGGACCACTTCAGCCAGCCCCAAAGCTCCAGAGCACCCAGCACCAGCTTCCCTGCCTACACCACATGATCCCAGCAGCTCATGGTTAAGACTTGCTGGGACAAGTTCACATGCTGCTGTGGTCCTGAGAAATGAGCTTTGCCTCTCCTTTCATCAGCTTTTTTTTTTTCCCCCTTCTCCCCTCTTGCTCAGCGAGGATTATCTTTTGCAGTGGCACCAGCCCAGGGGATGATGCCCAAGTCCTTGTGACAGTACTTGCTGCAGAGCTTCCCGTCTCCCGCATCAGCACGTTTCTGGCTGCAGAAAGGAGGTACCATAGCACTCACTGCACAAGAGCCGGGAGGACAGCTTGTCCCAACGCATTAGCCTGAGAGAAGATGTTGAGGCTGCTGCTACCCATTTTGTATGGAATGTTAACAGAGGATTTTAAAAACACTGCTTCTGGCTGCAGAATCACCCAGGCTGGCCCCTCTCCAAAGTCCTCTTGGCCTTGCTGGGTGTTCAGTGGGACATCCCAGACCATCTACTGCCCAAAGCTGATACCATCACACTGTCTGCCATGGCCCAAGGGGGAATGAGCTACCTGTAGGAAGGAGTCACTTCAGCTCCTGGGTACCGGGACAAGGCAGCAGGCATCTCCACACCTTTCCCGTACGGCCTCCAGTCAAACTTTTTTCCAGCATGGGTAGTCACTTAAAGCCCCACGGTCCTCACACAGAGATGTCAAAGGGTCACAAAAGGAACCTGCTGCTGACAAATTCTGGGAAAACAGTGTCTAGAAAGTCACAGAGCCAACCTGGCTCAACCATGAAGGCAGAGCTGCTTCCTAGAGGAACCCAAGACTTTGAAAGTTAAACTGCGTATTGAGAGCAGAGGAGGCATGGTCATAGGTGGCCAGCAGCTCAAGGGAGGTGATTCTGCCCCTCTACTCCGCCTGGTGAGACCCCACCTGCAGTACTGCGTCCAGCTCTGGAGTCCTCAGCACAGGAAAGACATGGACCTGTTGAGGCAGGTCCAGAGGAGGGACACAAAAACTATCAGAGCGATGCAACACCTCTCCTATGAAGAAAGGCTGAGAGAGTTGGGGCTGGTCAGCCTGGAGAAGAGAAGGCTCCGGGGAGACCTTCTTGTGGCCTTTCAATACTTAAAGGGGGCTTATAAGAAAGATGGGGACAGACTTTTTAGCAGGGCCTGTAGCAATAGGACAAGGGGTAATGGCTTTAAACTGAAAGAGGGCAGATTCAGACTAGATAGAAGGAAGAAATGTTTTGCAATGAGGGTGGTGAGGCACTGGCACAGGTCGACCCAGAGAGGTGGTAGATGCCCCATCCCTGGAAACAGTCAAGGTCAAGCTGGACGGGGCTCTGAACAACCTGGTCTACTTGAAGATGTCCCTGCTCACTGCAGGGGCGTTGGACTAGATGACCTTTAAAGGTCCCTTCCAACCCAAACCATTCTATGATTTCCTCTCGCGGACACTTACACTTTCTTGGCTGCTGCAATTGCAAGGTTCAAACTGGAGTCAAGGTGAAAAAGCCTTGGCTCTTAGTGGGGGGATGCTAGGATCTGAGCCAAGACAAAGACCTTAGACAACCCCTTTTTTCTCTGCTCCATCATAAAATGAGGTAGGGGGGAGCTGATTACCCAGAGAGAGCTACAGATGTGCCCACCAAGCTCCTATAACCCTCCTCACCTGATAGTCAAGGTCACAGGCTCAGGGGATCCATTCACACTGAACTTGAATTCTTCTGTGAACTGCCCCAGGATGGTGGAACTGAAGAAGATCCGGATGACCTGGAGCCCGTCCGGCAAAATGGTGCCCTCCTGGGGGAGAAAGGTGAAGCAGGAGCCCAGAGCTGTAGCTGGAGGGACCAACTGGAAGAAAGCATCGATGGCTCCTTTGTTAAACAGGACCGCCTGCAGCAGCAAGAAAGCGAAATGGAAATACATAAGGAATCTTCCTTTCTTACAGAAGGCTGACTTGTTTTCCCATTAAACAAGTAACATCTGCAAAAAGACAGAAGATGCCATGTGCTGCTCTTTGGCAGAAGCCAAAGAATATGCAACAGGACAAGTTCTGCCTTTGGGTTTTTACATGCAAAGCAGTGATAACTTCATCCAAACAGAGTCACGCTGGGTTTATTCTACTGATACAGAGCAGTCCACTCTGACTTGCAGTGCAGAGGACCTGCTCAGCATCAGCGAGTTGATTCAGACCTGTCCCTAAGAGCAACGAAGGGCAGTTACTAGTGGATCATCACACAACTGCTTCTGCTCCTGATGAGCCTGGTCCTGCCAAGGGCAGAACATGGTCAGCTTCCATTGCATTTCATTGCATGTAGAAGACCCCTCAGGCCAGCACTATAACCAACTTCAGAAGCACTCCCCAACTCTGCTACAGTATAGAAGTTAGGTTTCTCTTCTTTTTTCTTTAAGGTGATACTTTCTTAGTCTTTGCTCCAACAGACATGTCAGGAAAGAATGAGCGTGAGGTGCACAGCAGCTCCATCTATTCCGAAGAATTTCTCTTTCCTAAATATTCACAGCCACCATCTAAGATTTTACCATTACTGGAATAAACTGCAAATTTAGAACCAAGCCATATTTTGTTGAATGCTCGAGAGATCTACTGCCTCGAACAACTGACACAATCCCGCAGCGTTTGTTGAAATTCAGCTCTTTTCATGTTGGGCGAGAAATGCCCACATCTGCCTGTGAGTACCGGCACGCTGTCAGTCACCAGCAAACATACCCAAAGCAAAGCTGTAAAGTTTCTGATTGCTGCAGGGTGAAATCCTGCCATTTCCGTGGACTTAGCTATCTGCTTTGAATTTCTTTTCCCTAATTTTTGTCCTTGCAAAACCTGTCAGAAAAACTGAGACAGAAGCATAGAAACATCCTTTGTTTTTCAACTTTGCAGCTGCTGCTGAAAATATGCATGTATTCAAACTCCACAATGGTAACTTGAACACTACTCTCGCCTCTTGTGTGTTTTACACCTTAGTTACAAATTGCACTTAGGGATCCTACGCTGAGCTGAGGTTTACCTCCAGTCTAGCTGCTTAGGAAAGCACTAACAGCTTCATCTACTTAATCATATTTTCTCGAGTAATGAAAATCATAAATTGATAGAGAGAGAATCAATAAAGTATCAGCATTAAAAATGCACACACAGCACAATCTTTCCGTAAGAAAACACCTTAATGTGTCCTTCCCTGCCACAGTCAAGGTTTCGAAAGCGTCTGGCATGATGTATTGCCTCGTCTTCTACCTCTTTCATTTGCTCTATCTTTTTTTTGCAGAAGACTCGACACCATTGGGGGGAGGCAAATATACAGAAAGTTCCTTTGCTTCATTTCCAGACATGCTTTGTCTTTTGCACCAAGCCCGAAGCGTGGTGAGGGGCTCGTCAGCGAGGGGAAGCACTCCCAATTTCTTTCCTAGGGACAGCTCTGAGCCAGGAGGCTGGATGGCTTTCCTCCGACTCCCAGGAATTGGTAGGATGCGCTTAACTGAAAACTCTTTGCAAGGGACTTGAGTTCAAACACAGTAAATTTGTTCCAGCTGCTTTTTAAGAGCCAGAGTACAAAGGCGCTTTGCATCTAGGGCTGAAACAAAAGCCTCTGAATACTTATCCTTTTGACCCAGTGCTGCTTTCATGTGTCAAGGGGTTTTTTCTTTGCATGAAGCCTCCCAGCTGATCTCAAATGGAGATTGCCAAAAAGCAGGGCCTAGGCCTTCACGAAAATGCACACCTTTCAGACCCCATCAAAAGTATTCAGATTCTGTGAAACCCCCCAAATTTGACTAGTATGTCAAATATTCCCTGCTTACAACTGCCTGAGTTGCCAGGAATCCTGCAGGTCCACGAGGCTCAGCTCAGCGTTGCCCCAGGAGCCATGAGGATCCAGCCCAACCCCTGCGAACCCCTCCTGCTCACCTCATAGCTGTGGGCTGATCCAATGAAAACCTTCCCGATGTCCAGCTGGTCAAAGCTGAAGCGGAGCCGGGGCCCTATGCCTTCACCTTTGATGCGCAGGGGCAGCCTGGTCTCTCGGCCTGGGGAGAGATTTCCGTTTCAGTACAGTAATTCCCTCTGTTGCCCTGGATTTTCCAGCCTGCCTCAATGCTAGTCCCTGACTCCGCGATGGATGGGACCAGCTCTAGATGCTCCAGGAGAAGATATGGGACCCTTCTCCTCCCTCAGGACATATGCCCTTGGGCTGGTTTCTAATTTAGTCATCAGTTTGCACCCTGAAAACGGGATGCTGAGTTTAAAACACAATCTCTGAATTTCTTCCCACACACTTAGATGAGCTTTGAAATCCATTCAGTGAAGGCACAAAGCTCACAAAACAGAACTGAAGATAAAAATCTGCCATCTATACTGATGCAATCAGAGACAACAGCACAGGAGCCGAGAATTACGAGCCCAAGCAAGGCGAAGCTCCCTGCTAACGGCCATACGCACATCAACAGTCACCGCTCCCAGAAGAAGACTTGACAGCACTTCCGTAAGACAGGATGGGCATAAAGCTTGTCCAGCGGACTGCTCCGATTCCGATTCCCAGGGAGGACGTTCACCCTGCTGAGTACAGCAAGGCCTGTGCAACGCTACCCGTATGCACTGGAGACTCCGAGCCACGAGGTGACAATTCCCACGCAGGGAGAGAAGCACGGGCTGGCCAGAAGTGGTCTTTTTGCAGACACCCCGCGCTCAGCGGGGCTCAGTCACCTGAGGTCTGACAGCATCTGGGGAGCGGGAGGTGATCCAGGGTCTGGGAGCACATTTGTAACTCAGCTCCTGCTGCCTCAGGAGTCTGATGATGCATCCGTGTAATAAAGATTCATCTTGGAAGTATATGGTCTATAGGGGCTTAGTGCTCGTCCACAAAAGCTGTTCTGCTGTGTCATTCTTTGGCCTTTCCAGGCACCTCGCAGCAGAGCAAATGCTGGCAAACCCATGGCATGAAAGCTTATCCCTTCACTGCTTTGGTTGTTCTGGGACCAGTGATCCAAGCTTGTAGCCAGACATCCCGAGGGCTGGCCTTGGACAGGAGATCACCTGGAAACCACAGGGACAGCGGGCATGTGCCAGCCCTGACCTGCTGACCACTCACCCTTCCCAGCAACTACCCGAGAACCGAGGGGGCTGGAAGACTATTTGTGCCTCGCCTTCACCATGGGTAACAGAAGCAGGAGAAAGGAGCTGTACCTGAGATTTCACAGTAGACCGCTTGTTGATACACTCTGGCTTCTCGGGGTTTAAAGATCACCCTGATTTCAGCCGAAGAATTTGGCCAGACATCTCCCTCCTAAAACAGAAGCAGACAGCAAACCATTTATCTTTAAACGTTACGTGACTTGTTTTCAACCACAGCCCTGTAGCCTATATTTAGAGCATCAGTGAAGAGCAAGGAGCAAGTAACACTTGCCAACAAAATTTATAAAAGAGTCTGGAAGCAGCTGCAAAAAACTGTCCAAGTCCCTTACCTTTACTCGCACCCGGGAGAGGCATTTTGTTAAATTAGGGCTACAACGAAGCAACCCAACTGGCAACCAAATTCCAGCGAATCCAGCAGGATTTCTTCAGAGGTACCAGCCAGTCTAAGGAAAAGGGACCTGGCTACACTTCATGTCTGTACATCATTACATGGAGTACCAGCACGCAGTACTGTGGGCAGCCAGACTTCGGGACCTCACCTTAATGCACTTCAGGAGCTCAAGGAGGGGTTGAGCTAGTTCTGGAGTCATACTCCAACTGTAATGAAGCAGGAGCCTTGGGACACACTCCAAAATCAACTCTAATGCATCGCACGATGCCCTTCATGCTCAGCTCATCAGCTCCCACTCTACAGTACTCCTACTGCTCTGACACAGTCTCTTGGTCACACCATGCTGCTGTCAGCTACAGTGGTGTGAAACTGCAGTTGTGCTGACATTGCTGGCTCTCAGCCTTTGATGGGCTAAAGGAGTAACCAAGAAGAGAACACGATCCCCTTCCTTGGTTAAAAAAAAAAAATTAGTTTCCCCTATTTTAAAAAAAGAAGAGGTTGGGCTTATTCTAGGGTTCACTCCAAGATGAGAAGGGATTTTGCACTGCTCAGACAGCAGGCATTCTTCGTCTCAGACCATGCAAATACTCAGAATCAGAGCTCTGGTTGATTGAAAGACATGGGGTTTTGCTTGCAGAAACAGAAAAGCAAAGATTTTTCTGTACCTATGTGTCATACAACTCAAAAAAAACCTGCCAGTCTTGTGTCCAGGCTCACAGATGCCATTGGAAGGGAGATTCAGACATGGTGTAAGTCCAGGTTATACAAAGGGATTGTTGTTTCCATGACTAAACTTGGGCTGAATTTGGCCTCCTTTCCACAGAGGACCATTTCATTCTTCAGGTCAATATGTGAACTGACAGTGCTCTAATACCCTTTGTTACTCCCCATACAGTATGCGTCAGGTGTGCCCTTACATATAATAATCAATACCTCTGAACACTCTAAGAACACTTATTTATAGCCCTTGCAGTAGCTCAGCTTTAGGCAGGCTCTCGCTGCCTGTCAGGAGCCCGCAGTTCAGAAGTGGTTTTTGCAACAAGCTCTCCCAGCCTCACTAGAAACCTGACGTTTTCTCTCGGCACATGAAGGCAGCTGATGCAGGGATCTGCCAAGTGACCTCATTCAGGGAGGCGCAGGAGGAGGAGGGGAGCTTCTCAGCTACAGCTTACCATCGGCTCAACGGCGAAGATATCATCGGAGAAAAGCATGGAGTCTCCTTGCACCTTTGCCCTCTGGTTCCAGAAGGTGCGGGAGAGAAGGGAAAGGCGTTCTCGGAGAGTGGGGTCCACCGTGCACTCCTTGAGGAAGCAATCCGTCTTGTCCTCCTCCTGCCTCTGCAGCCTGCGACACAGTCTGCGGCCACGGGGAGAGACAAACCAAACAGATAATTCAATAAGCAACATATTTGCAGAGACTGCCGGGTAAGTGCAGGGGCAGCAACGCACTCGGGGAGGAACAGCAGCAGCAGCTCAGCAAGATGATCACTTGTTGCTCCCTGGCGTGGCAGGTAGTTTTACTCCACACTCACAAGTTAAGAAGAGTTTTTGGAAAGCTAGCAGCCCTCAAGAGAGCCTCCCGGCTCAAAGCCACTGCCACAACTGATGGAGAATCCACCAACCTCAACTGCCTTTTCCCACCATAGAGCTGCTCGGGGGAGGCAGACAAAGATCAAGGAGCACCCACTGCAGGGCTTCACTGGCAAGGGGAGAAGCACCTGGGGTTCAGCTGCAGGTTACAAGCATCACTCCTTTTCCTTCCTTTTGGGACCAGCGGGGATAAGCAAACAATGCCTGCTCCCAGTTCCCTATACTGCCTTCCACCAGGGGATCCCTGCTTCTCTGGCAGCAGGACAGTGGCCTTAGAGCTATGGCCATCCCTAAGACTTCCAAGTAAGGATGAACAAAACGTCCTGCTCAGACTCTAAGACACAAACTGGCACGAGATCAAATGTAATTGGAAAAAAAGAAAAAGAAAATCCGGTTGAAGTCGGGAAACCTGGTTGCTTCTGAGGGGAAAGAGGATCACTCAGGGTCCAGGCTGAGACAGGCAGCTGGGAAGTGACGGTAAAGGAACGGGCCAGGGAAGTACCAAGAGAAGGTCAGGAGGTTTCCTTTCAACACACTGAGCTTGCACAGAAGGCACACACTGTGTCATTAAAAAGAGAGAACAGTGGAAAACTAGTTTTGGCCTTCAAGGCATTTCTGACCTAATTACATTGCACTTTATTTGCTCAGAGGCCCTTAGAAAGTGCTCCACTTTAAGGCAGTTTCCTGATCAGCTACGGGTTCACACTAACTCCTATATACCTACATCCATCCAAGTCTGAAAAGTCACACAAGGATTCCCTAAATCACCCAAGCCTTTAAGTGTCATCTCCAATTCAGCCCCCCGGGCTGCAAGTGTTTCTCTGCTGCCTGAAATGGGAATTTCAAAGCTTGAGCAAAGACACCCTTTCAAGAACTTGCCCCATCTCTCGCCACCATGAAGACACGGGTGGCTGAAGCCCAAATGCACTTCCGGGTCCTGTGCTGCCCTACCTTCCCTGCAGAACCCTCCACCTCCAAACTCTCCCCAGCCTCGAAGGAAGGGCACAAATACCTCCTGGTGCTGGAAACCAGAGCAGCGCAAGGCAATTAACACCCTACAGCAGGGTGGCCTCAACTTTCACTCTACCCTGCACATTGCTGGAAAAGGAGCCTGCCATCTTATCAAAGCTGGAGCGGAAGAAACTGCAGTGACTATCGTTATAGTTATGTTACCTGCAGCTACATTACGTCCCAGGTAATGAGTGCTGACACTTTCCTCATGGACCCTCTGTAGCGCAGGGATCTCTGGACCTCAGTGGTTTGTGCTCCCACAAACCACCAATTTGCTATCCAGTCATTGCAACCAACCTTTCCTCTACAAAACATCATCCTCAGCTGGAATATGGGTGGAACTGGAATGGGAAGTGCTGAGCTCCAGTACCCTGAAGCTCAGTGACACATACCCTGATGCTGGGGATGGTTTACTTGTCCTAAACCGTTCAAAAGCACCAACACCCCCCTGAGGCCACAAGTCAGTTTTACCCTTGGGCAACATATCTTACAGAAACAAATCTTTCAAACGAACCTCAGCTTCCAGTGATCCTCCTCTTCCTGTGTAGCAAAAGCCTTCCACTGGAAGTGGGCTATGATTTCACTCCGATTGTGGATGACCACGGATCTCTGGTTTGACAGCGAGAGGTAAGTCTTCTCAACTGCCAAGGAGTTCCTGTCTAGCCTGATGTTGACATCTCCAGCTGCTCCATAAAGGCTCGTGTGGGTATCTTCACCTGCAACAAAGCAAAGGGCAGTCTTTGCTCATCTCACTTGCTGATGGAAGTACCAGGAACAGAGCAAACCACAGGTAACAGAAGAAAGCGTTACAACTTTTAGCTGTATTAGCAGTTCCACGGATCAGCACATTTATCTCATCCCGACAGCTGCGTGTGTACAGCACAAGGATGTCCTGGACACCATCTAAAGCACCTTATTTCTGGGTGTGTTTGTAGAGGTTTATCCCCAAGGTGACAGCATTTACAGTGAGATTTTTCAGACGTGCCCAGGTGCCCTTTGGGTTGCCATCCCACTCAGGTCACAGGGAATTCTGCATCAAAGTCATTCAGGTGACTCTGAGGAGTCCCACCACAGTCACAGCTTGACCAGGGTCTCCTGCAGGCACACCACCAGTGGTGGGTCTCTCCTGAGGATCCCTTGTAATTGACAAGCAAAGATGCCTGGGCAGATGCACGTGGGCAGAAAAGGGAGGTTCAGAGGAACAAGTGAAGTGACAGCCCACCGCAGGATGGCACGCAGAAGAGAACTTCACTGTGTTGTAGAAGCAGTGCCATCACTTGCTGTGGGTTTGTGAAGATATGTCAAAATGAGACTGGTGGGGCACGGCCCACACCAGCCTGCCCATTACAGTCCTGCAAGCCCATTTCTTCAGCCTGGATCCTGTTGCTTATGCCCGAGGGTGCAAGTCTACGCTGCATATTCCCAAGCTATTCAACGACCAGAGTGAGGACATCTTTGCTTTCCACCTCAGACCAAGCTGAAGAGGAGAGAGCCTTGCCTGTGCACATCAACTGATTAATGGCTGGAGTCTTGCTGGGGTACCTGCCAGCATTTCACCCTCTGGAACAGACTCCCACCAAAGGCTCCCTCATTCCCAGAGCTTTCAAACCTTCATTCTTCCCAACCAAGGAACTCCTGGGAGTCAACCGAGCTCAAACATCACTACCAAGCCCACTCTTCCTGTTGTGGGCGAGTGTTTCCCAGGTGAGATGCAAACAGCAAACATCAGACATGCTCTCCAGCAATGGCATTTCTAGGGAGTGGTGCTTAAAGCCTCAGAGCCAGCCCCCACTGACAAGCACAGCAGCCCGGCCATAGCCTGGAGAGCATCCCTCTGCAAAGGCAGAGCCTTCTCTTCACTGCAGCGCTTACCGCAAGGCAGCCAGTGGATGGACCTGCCTTTAAAAGGCTGCCATGCAACAACACAAGGGGAGAGCTGGACGGACTCCTCAAATCCTAAGCCAGGCAACGCAGCAGAATCACATTCGTTCTGGGAACCGGGATGGGGAATGAGGCAAGACTCGCCCTTAAAACAGTAGATCTCTACGGTCAGTCATTCATGTCTGCACATGGAGAATTCAGCCTTCATGCCTGTACAATCCTCAATTTCTTTGCTCTTAAGGGAGTCTGGAGTGGCAGGGATTTGTGGCCAGAGCTGAGTTACGTTGGGAGAACACCAGCAATGTTTCCAAGGACTGGACAATCTGCCTCCCAGAATGGACAATTTAGCATATAAAAATAACTGAACTTCAGAAGAGTTACAGAGACGGCCATGCTTTATAAGCATTACCTTTCCCCTGCGCTGAATCCTCGGCATACGTTGGCAAGCAGATGAGCCAGGACCCAAGAAATGGGAGATAGGCACAGTGCTTCGAGCATGCACAACTCAGGTTTATGGAAACACAAGCTAATCCTCCACAACCATCAAGACAAACTACTACAAAATAAACACCGTGAAAACTGTCACCTCACTGTCTAAACCCATGGCCACGTGGGTCTTGAAGTATTGGGTATAGTTCTGATCTCAAAAAACTAGCTGAAGCATTTGAAATTAATAGAGAAGGGCAGAAAGTACAATTAAAAGTATGGAGCAGCTTCTGTATGAAGACTGAACAGATTTCTCGGTTGAGGAATCCATATGGGATATAGATGGGATACAGATGGGAGAGGTTTGTAAAAGCACGAATGGCCCGGGAAATGTCAATAAGGAAAGACTTGTCACGATTTCTCACAAAACAGGAACCTGAGGGCCTGAAATAATCTTATTAGTCAGAAATTACACAAAAGTACTAGTACTTTTCCAGGGAAAAAGTAGTACTTTTCCAGTACTCTTTTGCAGTAAGAACAAGAGTCAAAGCAAGATCTAGCCCTCAGAATTTTACCCTATAGATTCTCTAGATGCATACAAATGAGGCACTTTTTTGTGCTTCTCTACCCAAAATTTCAGTAGTTCTTTCAAGAAAGCGTTACCCATCCCGTGAGCTTCTCAGAGTGAGCATAAACCATTCTCTGGGAATATGTCATTAACTGACAAATATTGAACAAAGCTGTGACAACTCATAAAGCCACAAAGAGCATCTGGAAGATACAGGAGCATTTTTATAACTCCTACAAACTCGAGACAACTAAAATGTTCACTGCTGGGCTAAAGCATCACACTATCACCTGGATTAGGACATCATGCTTCCCAGGACCAACAGTCAGGAATAGGGACAAACCAAACCTCTCTTTCAAGCAAGAGAAAACGCACACCAAATGCATACATGCAACAGAGAAAGCGTCTCGTTCAGCATCACGAGATAACCTCTGCTGAACCAAGGCCGACAGAAGCATTTTAACATGTCGCACCTTCTTCTTGAGTTTTCCCCACTTACTCTTCAAGTGACTTACAAAGCTGACGGTATTCCTGTGGCCTGATCTTGGCTTCTTGTACCCTAGCATACATTTTACACCTATCTCGGGCGGCACTGAGCACTTCCTGCCAAATCCCAAGAGCCCTCAAGTCCTGGCTACTTTAGTCCTGATGTTGTGAAGCATGGGCTGTAGATGGGTAGAGGGCAACATGGAAAAAAAGGTCTGTGGCAAGACGATGGAGAAGCAGTACATGGGACGGAGGTGAGTAAGAGACAGCAGGCACTGGAGACAGTCTGACAGAGACATGTGTTCCCCACGTTATGCTTCAAACATAGCGTTGTCATGGACTAAAACTTCATGCGTGCATACGCACGCGGCAATGGAGAGTCAAGGTTTCTCCCTCCTCCACTCAGCAACTCCCAGAAAAACAGCATTCCAAAATCTCATTCCCATTTGAGGGGATCTACTTTAACAACCCCCTCAACACCAACTATTCTTCACTTTTATCCAAGGTAAAGCTGGGGCAGGGCAGGTACACCTGGAGAGGGAATTGAGGTGGCTGGGACCACGGGGAATGATGGCGGAAGACTGTCACGCGAAGGTGCTGGGTGCAGAACACCATGCTGACACCAGGGTCCCCCAGGGAGGAACCAGCGCACAGGTCATGCAGGCTCAGCCTCTGCCCCTTATCCGTTCACTTCTAAGCACTGAAACATGCAGAGGTTTTGGAAGAAAATGTTTTAGAAGTTGCCCACAAAGCAAACTTAACATTATTCTGCTTAGAAAGGGCTCTGCTTTGAAGGACGCAGAGAGTGTGCACCAGGCAGCGCCCAGCACTTACCTGTGTCATAGTGAACTACCAAGGACCTGGAATGGTGCCCGGTCTTCAGTGGGTGAAACTCCACTGTCACTTGCATGGCGTCACCAATCCCAAGAGTCCCGATGGAGGGATCGACAGAGAAAGGGCTGCAAGGCAAAGACAGCTATCAGGACTATTGCGGGAGATTTGGGGACTGTATTCCTTTGGCAGTCTAGTTCCCTTCAGCTCACTTGCGCAAGCAAGGAGCAAACAAACCACAGCCAGCAGAAGACAAACACAACATACAGGATCAGAAACAGAGCGACTGACTCCTGCTTTTGCAGAGATCCAGCCCTCAGAAGATCCTATGGCATAAAATGACCTCATCTCCCCCATGCTCTGCGTCCAATTCTCTGCAGCCTCAGGAGTCCAACTGCTAGCAATATGATCAGAGAACGGCTTGTGAAGAGCACAGAAATGGTAACGGCTACTCGCATGCACAACCTGATGCTGATTTCCTCAGGAATCTGTCTTTTCCTGCCACCTAGAAGCCTCACCTCAAGAGATGCACATGTCAAGGCAATACCTGTTCCAATGAGATCACAGCCTAGAAATCAGACAGAGAATAAAAGTCTTTTTGAAGACCTGGGACTAGTTATGGTTCAATTTGCAGAATCCTTTTTTTTTACCTTGAAAGCATCCTGGTTTAGCCTAAGAAAGGGCAAGTTTTATCGGCATTTCAATGAAAGCTGCTCTAAGAAGAAAAGAACAACAGGAAAAATCTGAATGTAAATGCAGACTGGAGTGATACCACAGCATGGAAACAAGACACAAAAGGAGTATCCCATTTACAGCCTGAACGATTAAATCCCTAGCTAAATGAAGCGCCATTAACAGGAGCATATCAAGGCGAGTTTAACAGGAGGTTTTCTCTCTGTTCACAAGCAATGCAATCTGGGACTCCGGGTTGTACTCCAAGCTCGGTAACTGTTTGCCTGGCCCACCAGACAAAGTCTGTGCAATGTCTTGGAAATAATTATGAAAATGTGTTGGCGTACTTTGGATTTAATATGAGCAGTTATGATTTGTCACCAGGTAAACAGCTCTTGGCTGACAGAAACAAAACTCGATGCTTTAATGCTTAGGGCTAAGTCAGGTAAAACATGCTTCTGCACAACAGCAGCTGCGCTTCACGGCTCTTGTACAGCCACACTTAGAAAACAAAAGTTACTGGGTTTAGTGCTTTGCTGGTGGTCAATTTGTCACCTTAAAACCACGTTCTGCAGAGTTTTACCATGATTAGAGAACGCAATGCGCACACCAAAATAATGAGAACAACTGGAGCCATGCGCCAGCTGAACTTTGCTCACCTAGGTAGTGACAGCTGATGAAATTGCACTCAATAGAGCAGTTGGCAAGGACACTGCAAAAACATGCCTGCCTTTACTGGGTATTTAGTTTGGTGGTGACAACTAGGTCTGGACATCCCCGAGGAAAACTGTACACCAATCTGCAAGTTCCTGCCTATGTATTCTCCACAGCGATAAGCAGCAGCCTGCTGAAATAGCATCCTGGAAGCCTGCTTAAATAGCTTTGTCAGGCTTTGGTGGAAGCTCCTCTTGGACCCTCACATTTCACAGGACAAAAGTAAGAAGTCTTCTTTCGAGCCCTGCTTTCGTGGGGAAGAAATTGAGGCTACTCAGGTGCACCAAGTCAGACAGCGGGTCTTCGCTGCATTCTTGACCTCAGCTCCTACACCGAGACCTCTGGGAGCAAACAACTCTCAGCTCATTATCAACCAACTGAACTGGTTTCCTTGCAGATGCACTGTCAAAAACGCATTACCCTCTCCAATTCAGCAAACCCCAAAACGGGTGACTGCCTTCTGAGACCAAAAGGAACAGCACAGGCTGACTGCAACACCATTCACATCAGGCATTTGATAGGGGACCACCGGAATACCCTGTGCTTGTGGCCTCCCAGAGAACGGGTGTATCTGGCTGACAGTGGTATGCAACCGTTTCAGAAGGTACTTACCATCAGCAGGTTGCAAGCTAGCTACGAACATTCTAGCACTCTCCAGGAAACCTAGGAGAGACAAAGCTCTAGGAGAAAATGCCCCCAACCCCTGCACCACATAGTTGCTGCATCTTTTGCCTGTGCCCTCAGTAGCGTTCTGCTTGGGGGCTGTAGTGCAGTCTTGAAGCTCGTGTCTGCTCGTCTCCACTTAAGAGCTCATTCTACGTAAGAATATTTGCTCCCAGGGACCAGACCAAACCTACCGGAAAACAAAGTTCCTGGACCACACGGTGTTACTGTCAGGGCCTCAGTACCCTCAGCTTTCCTCTACTGATCTCCAATTGCTCAGAATTACTTGCCAATAGAGACACAGCTGCTGATAAACTCTTAAATGTCTCTTCCACCAGCTCATAGCTGGCCATTTCCTAACACTGCATTTGGTCTACACGAACTGAGCTCCTAGAGCTGTCATCTGCCACGCACTATCCCACACAGCCCAAGGGCGGTCAGGTTGCCTTCCTTTACTTGTTCTTTCAAGCTAACAGAACTGGTCTTGTGAGATGCTGTGCTGGAGACACTACTGCACTGTAAAACTTTGCTGCAGCTTGCAGAGTTTTATCGGAGGTTGTAACATGCTTAAGACACCGTAAGCAACTGCCAGACCCACAAGTCCTGCCCGTTTCCAGCTATGGCTGCAATACAGCAGCTCAGATGCTCTGATTCCTTTTTGTTACTGTTTACCAGCTATATTATCACGCAACAGTGTTTTGCACAAGCAAGATGTTGAGTTCCTTTACCTCTGAGTGCTCATGCGGTAGCGGGCCTCCCGGTTCCCGATGTTGCGAACCAGCAGTGTTTTCTGGGTGCTGTACTTGACTGGACAGACACCGAAGTTCAGCTGGTCAGGGAAGTCCAGGATGGCTCGGGCACCTATAGCTCGGATCAGTACAACAAACTTTTCCCTTTCTGTGATGCAGGTGATGATTACTTCCACTTCTGGTGGAAGTAATCCTGCAGGGAAAGAAACAATCTCAGCACAGTGCGTTTAGTACCATCCCCACAGCAGAAGGAAAGCAGCAGCTTTTCTAGGACTCTAACAGGAACATTCAATAATGTAATAGTCCTTTTTGCCTTAATGACCTTTCAGTCCAGTAGCACGACTTGAACAGGGCTGCTAACTCGCAAAGAAGGAACAACCCCCTTGAGTCACCTGCTTTCCCAGCAAGCTGGCAGAACCAGACAAAATCATCTGACACTTGGATTCTGAGGCACCAAAATAGAGTCATTTCACATAAGGGATTACAGCAGTAACAAGAACCTGCCTCGATCGCCACTGCAGACTATTAAAGGCACCACTAAGAACCCAGTTGTGCCACAGGGCCACCTCCAATGCCAGCAATGCGGTGACCTGCTTGAAGCTTGGCAGGAGATGCTCAGGTACATTTTCAGAAGGACTTTGCCACATGCACGATCAAGAGTCAGTCTGGTGAAATACTTAACAAGCTGGACACGAGAATTGCTTTATATCAGCTGAGTGTAGGGTACAGGTGTATTTCCCACCCCTTCCCATAGCATTATGGAGACAAAGCTGGGGACAGACACCCTTAAAAGGTTATCTGATCCACCTCCCCACCCCAGAACTGGCTCAGCTCTGTACCCAAACCATTCTTGAGAGATGTTTCACAAGTACGTCAAAGCACCAACAACTCCACCCCTGCCCTCAGCAGCCGGTTCCAGCTCTGCCCTAGGCTTAAAGAGAGCTCTTCCTGTGACTAATCTCAATTTCCCTTTACATCTCCTCCTAGCCTCAGGGGAGGCAGCAAACAGCTTTGCTTCCTCTCCGCTGCATGACTGATGTCTTCATCACCTCTCTTTTGTACAGTCTCCAGAATAAGCGACTTGCTGCCTTACTAGCACGCCTACCTGAGGAAGGTCAGACATCCCTACCAGAGCAAACTCAGCTCTGCTATTCCCAGCCATTGGCTTGCTCAGAAAAGACCCAGACAGCGCCTCCCCCCCACCCTCCAAGCTGTCTGGCATTTAGCAGTAGGGAGGTGAATCCAATCAGCAAAATCATTCTGTTGTAGGGTTGAGCAGATCGATCTCCAGATCTACAGTGTGGCATAGCTGGGCTGGAAGTATCACCTTGCCCCCCCCGCTGAAAGCAGTGGTAAAACTGTTTAGTAGGGCCAGGAGCCATTACCTCCAGCAGCTCTTATTGACCAGTTGATAAAAGCTCTGCCTCTTATCACTCACTTGCTGTCCTGATCTTTTTTCCCCTCAGTGCTTTTATCTCGTTTGGTATTTTTATAATTGTTGAAGCAGCAAGCAGACAATTTAGGATTTGCACACAGCAGCAAACCCCCTCAACCAGACAAGATTCACATTCCTCTGCCCTTGGGATTTCCTGCTCCCATACCCATCCTCTCCAAGCCTGCAAGGGACCTACAGCAGCCAGACGAGGCACAGACACAGAGCTACAGCTTTAGCACAACAGCTAACACCCAGCGCCTACCAACCGCCTGCTCGGCTGGGGTTTAAGGTTGCAGTAACAGACGCGGTCACATCCAAGGTGGAAAAAGAATAAAGAAGGATCTTTTATTCTGGGTATCTCAAATATTCACACTGGATATTGCAGAAGGGCTTTTGCTTCTCATATTTGGAAGGTAAAATACCAGGAAAGGAACTGCAGCAAACAACCTGCAGACTGGAAGATCACATTTCAGGAATGCGTTTCATCCTCAGCAAGTCCTTCTGAATTAGCAATTTTGTACTCAGTCTTGCAGCCTAAGCCCTCTAAAATAAAAGCTATGGGCAGCCCATGTGAATTTAAAGCACCTATTAGCTGGGTACTTCACATCCTGGACTGCTTAGATCCTCAGAAACTGCATTAGCAAATAAAGAATCCTATTTACTTTTTTTTTGTTATTTTGGCCACACTACTGTAACAAAGGCATTGTAAATCCAATTGAAATCTGCATGCCTTATTAAGTCTTGGCATGCTATATTTACTTATCTCTCCCTTCCAGATGCCAGGTAGACAGAGGAGGACGCAAGGAGTTCAGATCAGCAGGGGGATAAAGAAAAAAGAAAACTTCAACAATTGGAGGCATTTGAGGGAAGTAAAAGGAAATAATTTTCAAGTCATTGTCATTGCTAAGGAGCAGGTCAGCAGCAATGTAAATAAGAGCCCAAGGAATCAATCCCCCACAAAAGCAAGCACAGGCAGCCTTCCCAGCTCCACTGCCGGTGAGGGGCACTGGGACTGCCTGCACAGCAATGCATGGGGAAAGGGACTTCTCCAGGTCTGCAAAGACAAGGCTAAAGCAACAAGGATTTGGCCTCGCAGAGACAACCGCAACCTTTGAGAGAGAAAGCTGCCTCTTGCCATTCACGTACACGCATGTTGTGTGCTGAGCCCCTTCTCCAGGGACGCCCTGGGACGGTGCATCCTGTACAAAGCTTGACTCAAAGCACTTCAGCACGTGCTGACCCTTCAACCGCACTCTAGGACCCCAAAGTGGGACCTCGCAGCAAAGTTGAATGCAGCGTCAGGCCAAACGGGGCGGGGAAAACCAAGGAAAGAGGGGTGCTAGGCAGAAGCTGGCTGCTCACACTGCTGTGAATCCATGGTCCTGTAAGCTTTTGAAAGCTGAATCGCCCTCCCCTGGAAGATCAAGGCTGCAATTCTCCACTGCAGCACTGCCCTGTCTTACCAACTCTGCTATGCACTTACTCACAGTCTAGGGGTACAGTCGAAGCCAGTTTAAAATCTTGTTTGACTTGGCAACTGCAAACCCTTAGCAGGCTGTTTAAAACCAGGTCTCTAAATAAACATGCCTGGGTGAGGGAGGGGTTGCACCACTTCTATGCTTTAAAGACCGTTGTGTTTAGATGCAGCTTCAGGCTATAGATTTTCATGAAAATACGACTTCATGCTTCATACAGCTCCGCTCTCAATTTCAGGGAAAATACAGTTCATTGTACGATGGTTCCTCTTCTCTTACTCCCCTTTGATAAGCAGTAAGTTACAAGCTCCGACCTGCAAAGCATCACCGACGGCATTTGAATTAGCACCCGCTGAAATTAAAGCAACTGCTTGTATCAAAGGTGTCACTTCAAGCTCTTTGCAAACTCAGGCTTACATTTATTACTGTCACAGGGATATCAGCCTTAACTGCCCAGTATGCCAGCAAACTCGGATGTCAGTTTTACTGTAGAACCGATCCTAAACACTTCACTGGGTTCCTTGCAGCAGGCAACTGCAAAGAAGAGATCCCTGTAGCATGAGGTAGCATAGTAAGTCAAATAGGGCAAGCTCCCTGCTGAAACCATGATACCATCAAGGCTGGAAAATAAGGGCCGTTAAAAGAGAGGAAGGAGGCTGGAGGATGAAGATGGCTTCAGACGAGAAGGGGTACCCCTCCTCCTGCCTCCCTCAGCTACCAATTCACAGGATGCTTTGAAATCAGCCCCTCCGCTCCAGGTCCATTTTGTGCAGGGCCATTTGCCTTGATCTTCTGCCCCTTTCCTCCTCCCCGGAGTCTTCTTAAAAGTGTACTTGGAATAGCTTCCGTGTGCTACAAAACATCTAACAGGGCTGGACTGAATTTTAAAGGAGTTCATTTCAGTAATGCAATAACTCATCGTCCTGTCCTATTTCATATTCATCAAGGAGCATTAATTCAGCCTCCACTGAGCATCGGCAATGAATTTTGCAAACCTTACAGACTGAACTTGGATTGCCTGAAAATATTGTATTGCTACAGTGAAAAGAGCAAGAGGACAAAACAGAATAGGCTGTGCTGTGGTTTTATAGTCTTCTTCCTTCCTTCTTCCTTTAAGATAATCTACTGATGAGCCTAAAGGACACACAAATGTCAGTATTTCTGGCTGTTGCTTATTTGCCAGTCAGTTCCACGATGGTTTCCAGTTAGGCAGAGACTGTCAGACCATCACGCAAGGACACCCGGGAACACAGGTGGCACGAGAACACCCCCGCTGTACAACCGGAGCCATAAAACTGAAATGCGTCAATCAGAAGCAGCAAGAACAACTAATTGCATATGTTGCCCAACAGAAGAATTAGCATTTCATATTTGTAACACAAGTGCCAATAAACAAAGAGACATGTCAGCTATTTCTGACATGGTCCTTTTATTTAGGGCTTAGCTGCATTTTACTCCCTTGAATCGTGAGCGACTTCACTGAAGTCAGACTTCCCCTGGGGAAGAACAGATTCCAAGCAAGAGAATTATAGAAACCAGCTCCACACCAGGAAGACTCGCCAACCTTGACAGAGGGGTTTGTACCTGCATCCCGATTCACTGGGTTGTCCACAATCCCAGTGGATCATGGAGCAGCAGAGAGGCAGAGGTTGTGCCAAGGCAGCACTCATAAGCCTTCCACAGCTAAACCACAGATATTCTGCATGCAAGCAACTGCAAGCCCAACGCAGCTGGCTTTACAGAACCATTTCCCAGAGCCTGCCTCTTCGCTAAGGGGTTTTCAAGGTGCTGTGCACCTCCTGACCGCGCTACTCATGCATTTCTAGCTGAGCTACAGCACTCGGGTACTTTGCTGACTCACGCTCCACCAAGGACGAGACAAAATGTTTGATTTGTACAAAATTCTGATTCGGCTGTAGAAACCCCCACGTGCTCCTCACCGAGCAGCACGCACCCCTCTCCCAATGCCCTGCACAACCCCTGCAAGGGGCACAAAACCCAGTTCAGAACCCTGCCAGGGTGTCGCCGAAGCTGTGAGGAGGACCTCTCGCTGGCAGAGCTTCCTACTCCAGATGCTCGCCAGTTCAAGGGCAAGACAAGGGACAAAGTATTGGACATCAGTGCTCTTGGGGGTTATCTCACCCTACTTCTACTTGTGGTGATGTTCACGTGTTGCTCTGCTGCCTCTCGAAACTTGAAGAGCAGCACTTTGCCGCCCTTCATGGGCGCCCGTTTACCTCTGCCACACCAAAAATGAACACTAATTTATACTAATAAATCACATTTTAAGGCACCAGTGTATTTTGCAAAGCCTACCTCAGTGACATTAAGCTCTCATGTCACTTGGGTAGCATGGAGAACTGCCCTAGGCCAACATAACTTTTACCCTAAATA
Source organism: Gavia stellata (assembly GCF_030936135.1). Classification (NCBI taxonomy): domain Eukaryota; kingdom Metazoa; phylum Chordata; class Aves; order Gaviiformes; family Gaviidae; genus Gavia; species Gavia stellata. The sequence goes on along the minus strand of NW_026777184.1, from coordinate 76,400 downwards.
TGGTTCATGTGAAGTAATTTCTCAGTCCCTCCAAAGGAACAGATTATTTCACAAGCATGGGGAGCCAGGCACCACAGGGCATTTCCTCTTTAGTTTTCTATATCCATGCTGTTTGAGGACAGGACAAAGTGTTAAACTAAATCTAAGCTGCAAATGGAAGATGAGAAAACAGCTCTGCCCAAAGAGATCTTGCACCTCTGGCCTGGTGCAGAAACACCAGCTGGCTCAGAGCTATCCCCTAACCTGGCCTCTCCAACCAAGTCATGCGAAAAACAGTGCTCAGAGGTGGCAGGATGCTGATGGAAGGAGTCAGCCTGCCTGTCTTTGTCTGCCTGCAATGCTTCCTCCCTTCCGTGCCATGGACTAAATCCTCTGTATTAACAAGCCTCCCGGTAACAGCACTGACCCTTCACATCACTGCACTGAGAATCAGACTTGCCAGGGCCACAGCACTGATGTTCAAACCTCCAAGCAAATGCATGTGTGGCACGGAATAGGTGCCAGGTGACAGAGCAACCACAATAACAAGCATGAAGACACAGCCACACCAGTACTACTGCCCAGTACCACTGCCAGTACTACAGGCTCTGGAGTAAGGTGTCTGCCTGCAGACTGTACCTGCCCCTTTATTCCTAGACATGCTCTGTCAGGCAGATGTCTCACTGTCATCTGCAGCACACCACCCTCCTGCTGAGTTAAGGACATCTAGAGCTCAGTGGCTCTGCACCAGCCTGGCTCCCTGCCACGGGCACAGCACTCCCTCTCCCCTAGACTCGCAGCTGGATCGCAGGCAGGCAAGTATCCTCAGGGACAGCATGGCTGCAAGGCTTGGAAACACAGGGGATGAAAAAGCATCATCTTTGCTCCAGTCCAGAGCCAGGCAGGGAAGTGGCTGCCAGGTGGGAAAGAGAAAAGCTCTCTGGATCTACTCATGCCTCTAGGATTTTCCATAAGAATTAAACCCCTGCCATTGAGATGGCTAAACATCTTATCAACACCCCTCCCTGGCACTTTCCTACTCTTCCACCTGCACCTTCCCTCACGAACGCTCAAGAAAGCGCAGGGAGGGAAAGCACAGCCTGCGAGTCCCTGTGCAGCGCCTAGCAGCACCATGCAATGCCAAGATGTGACCAGCTGCAGCCTGGAGCAGACCTCACAGCAGGGGGTGGACTACAACCGGCATGCAAAAAAAGCGATTACTTTAGACACAACGTTCAGCTGTGTCACTACTGCGTCCAACATGATACACACTAAGGTGACTGCAGTTTTCAAAGGTGGTGGTCCTCAATCTGATCAGGCTCACTTCGGGTCCTCCAAATAACAGGTCACTTTTAAACAGACCTTTGTATCTATAATTAGTGGAGCAAACCCATAATTATGCAGCAACGGACAGATACTAGAAACCGACACCTTGAGAGGCTGCCCCAGCACAGACAGTAGACTCTCTTATCCCTGAAGCCAATAGACATTACATTAAACGTGCCAGCGCTGAAGGATAAAAACAGCCTGAAACACACAAGAGCCTCCAGCCTATGAGAGCATAATCTTCACCATGGGGAAAGAGTTTCCCCCAGTTCTAGATCCAGTGCAACCCCACCAAAACCAGGATGGGTCCTCAAAACCCACACCAGATGCCCTGGTCTGAATCCGGCCCTGCAGGTGCAGCTTCCCCTGAAGGCACCAACCTCTTGGCTCCTCCAGTCTCACCTTGTTCTCCTCAGGGGTGAAAAGGATGCGGAAAGTGGAACGCATGCCAGGTGCTACCTTACGGTACACAACCTTGGGGCCGATCAACTTGAAATAAGGTGAGCTCTCCAAGACGACCTTCACCAGCCGAGGAACCTGCAGGAAAGACATGAAACTGTGACTTTGCCAATTGTGGGAACATGAGGAGAAGAGACCTAGCCATGCCCTGGTGACATCCTTCCTCAACCACCTTTCCAAAGCACTTTTACCTCTCGAGGTACATACACATAATACACAAGGGTGGACCTGAATCCCTTCGGCCGGGGCAAAATAGCTCCAGGCCAGAGGCAGTAGGGCAATGCCCTGCTGTGAAGGAAGTGCCAAGCAGATAAGACACCAGCAGCATGGCGATACCATACCAGAACCAAGTCATCCACATAGTCAACAAACCCAGAGAACCTGCTTGCTTCTGCCTGCGCACATCCGTGCCATCACACCTCTAAAGGGGGAATGTATCATCTGAAGGCAAAACAGGACGTGCTATACTGGGACAAGGAAGACATTCACTTCTAACCTACCGGGTTTGAGCGGGGCAGTCAAGCTGCGATGCTACAGAGTCAGGCAGGCAGACCAGCAAGAGAAGGAGACCACAGACATTGTGGCCTTACTGGGAATAAAAGCAAGCTGAGGAGCAAAAGGAGGAACATAGGAAAACAAAGGGACAACCCCACAAACAAGGAGATGGCTAAGAGAATTTAAAGGGGGCTGTAGAGAAGCAAGGAAGAAGCACGATACTCTACAAGGAAAGGTTGATGCAGAAGATCAGAGCAGTCAACTTACCACAATAATGGCAAGCCAGATGACCCCCCAGGCTGTGCCTATCAATTATGGGCTTCAAAGGCATTTTCTGCCCTGAGATACATGGCCAGCACTGACTCACACTGTGGTTTCATTATTAAAAGCCAATCTCAGCTCTCCGGAGGCTCTCGCTGCCTGCTGATTGTAGCCAGGCAGCTCCCAGTGCAGGCAAGGCAGATCTCTGGGCATTCCTCCCCACACCCGGGAGTCCCTGCAGGCACCCTGCTGCAAGTTTCTGCCCTCTGGGATGCCACAAACACAGAGACTGCACACAGGCATTTTCTAGCACACGGGTATCAACCCCTGAGCACCAAATGTCATCTCAGAAAGTCTAAAACAGGTGATTTTGACTGACAGGCAGCTTCACTGAGAAACAACAAACCCACACGAGGCTTGGCAAAAGTGGAGATTCATTCTGCACCACCCACCCGAGCCTGATAACCCATGGCCGAGGCAGTCCTGAACTCTCCAAACGCCCTTTGCTCCCAGCAATCCCCTGGGGCAGGGAGTTCCCAGAGCCAATTTCACACTGCAGACAAACATTTTGGTCACCAAGTCCCTTGGCAGAGGAGTTAAGACCTTCAGCAAAAGCCACCCAGAAGATGTGAGGGTGGTGAGGAGCAGCCTGAAGACAGAAAAGCAACTCTACAACACACAGGTACAAGCAGGAAGTATATAGCAAAGCGCTTCTGTATTTGAATGATTACAGAGCCTCTCTTTGGAATACACTTTGCTGTCAGCTGGATTTTGATGGAGCAGACAGCACCAGGCTACCATGCAGTATAAGTCAGCATGATTCAGAGGAATCTGGGAAACTGGTGAGAAAACTGAGACAGAGCACCATGTTGCTTTTCTCTAGGACATTATCAAAAGCCAACAAAATTAAAATAGAATAACCTCTCTTGGGACTATCATCTCTAACTTTGTGTACTTAAATATGCCAAGGATTTTCCTTAGAGCCGATCTTACTTTCACACCAGCGCTGTCCAATGGTTGAGGTCTTACTAGCTTCAAAACTAATTCATTTGGGAAAAAAATCAACAGTTCACACATTGCCTCCTCTTTACAGGGCATACAAATCCCAAGGTGCAGCTGTACAAGTTTATGGTTTTTTACTGGGAATGGCAGAAATGTTGATGCAGATCTTCTTTTCCACTTGAGGAAGCAGGAATAGAGCAAATTAACTGTTTGCCTGTTGGCTGCTACTTGGCAAAGACAAACATTTTGAAGTGCCACATGGATAACGGAGCAGCTGAAGCCAAAAGACTTAGTGGGAATGAAGCAGAGCCATAGGGAAAGAGAAACTGAGGCACACTTTAATCAGGAAAGGACACCTACAGCAAAGAGTGCCCAGAATCACTGTGGACCACACAAATGGTATCCCTGGGGCATGGGCATCCACACTGCATCTTTCCAATATCCCCGAGCTGAACGCCAGACCAGGAATGGCGCAGCACTCTCCAGGAATAACTGAGGGACCACGCCTGCATCCTCCCTTGCCAAAGGGGCTTCTTTTCAACCATGGCCCTGTCAAAACCTGTCATCTCCGAATATACTTCCACTTCTCTTGCTGTTCCTCCACCTGCCATATGCCCCGACAGCGTTTTTTGTCCACCTGTTTGTTTCCCCCAACACATTGATTTGGAGAGGGGGTTAATTCACCCGCTCTCGTGCACATTTCCACCTTCCCATCCTGCTGCACTCCTCTCATGGATATGTCTTACTCTTCAGTACAGAAGACTGTCTTTACACCTTTCTTTTTCTGACCCTTCTCTGCTTCCAGCACACTTACTGTTACATGTCAAGAGAAACCCTTGCCTGTACAATGTTCTCTCCCAGAGCACCTTCTAACTCAGCTCCTTTCCTCGCTCCTCTCTTTTCCCACCAGCTTGCTCTTGGCACATGCCTCACTCCAGCAAATGTTTCCCCTGCTGAAATTCAAAAGGTCTCAATTCTCCTCTTTACAGTGGAGCAAAATTGCTGACGTTTTTCAACTTTTCCCTTCTCAACTTCCTTGGGAAATCTCAAAACGATCACAATTTTTTCAAGTAAAGGTGGAGACCTTCAAGAGCATGTTACTGTGGATGGGCTGCGGTTCTCCAAAGGGAAAGCAGAGAGCCACGTTGCCTTAGAAAAACCCGGGCAGAACTGAATTAAACTTAGCAGGAGCCTAAAGTGGCCCCTAAAGGCCTCCCACTGCTCCTGCTAAATCAGTCCATTTCCACTGCTGTTTCAAAACACCCTTTCTGGAGTGCTAACACCACTAATTGTAACTTATTCCAACATAAAGCGGAGAAGACTCAACCCCTGTGCTCGGACAGTGAGCTGCAGAGGCAGCTAAATAGGTTGTGAGAGGCAGAGATGCCCTGCCAGAAACCAAGGTTAACCAAGGAGCCACCAGAATGTGATACACACTCGAGGTAAAGCATGAGGGCAGGTACGGACTGTACAGCCCTCGACATTCCCCTCAGTCCGGGGCTTTCAAGGGGAAGGATGCTGACTAGAAAAGCTCCTTTGGGCTAGATACCACCAACGCATGGCCAAAATCAGGGGGAGAACCTCCAGCATGGGAAGATTTCCACCATCTTGCAAAATAAAGGTGGTGAGACATTTGATTCTGACGTGCTGCGCTGCAGCAGATAACTTGCTATGCTGCATACCACGTGAATTACACTGCTCTCCTCTTCCAGCACAGCATTAAACCTCCACGTCCCAGCACTTACCTTGTCGGTGTTCCTCAGAATCAGTGGTGCTTCACAGACCTCGCAGGGGACGTAGCTCTGAAACACCACCTCTGACGGAAAAGGCTGAAACAAGCTCTGTTCCAGGTCAACTGAGGAGAACTGGAGATGCAAGAGAGAGCAGTGAGAGGTTCAGCTGCTGGGAAAAAGATTCATCAATGAGATTCCTATATTGATCTCCAGTGAAGTACAGTCTCTTGGTGAGTACGTCTGCCCAGCTCACACTAGGGAAGCAGGAGCTCACCCACCTGTGTTCTGAGCTCAGCAAAAGTTTCTCGACCACGCTGAGCGGGCTCAAGCTAAGAAGTTCTTTTGGGAGGCATTTCTCCAGGCTTCCTTCTCCAAAATGCAAGGCAGCGCCTACCTTCAGCAGAGCCCTGTGCTAATGGGGTCGCACAGCTCCGGAACACTTACTGAAAGAGCCATGAGCGCTCACGGAGAAAGCGAAACCCAGGAATTTACGGGAGACTCCGTGGGAAACCATTTTGGGATTATCTTTACTCTGAGACAGAGAGACCAAGTCCCACACATCCCCAGATATCATTTTTTGATATAGAGCCTAGAAATCAGTAAGAAGAGAACAGTACCAGAGGAGGTAAGGCCAACAAGAAAGTAACAGTAGTTAGGAAAAGACATGTGAGGTGAACATTGGATGGTGATAAGGTTCAGCTCTTTTCTCAGCATTACTGGGCAACTTGAGTAAGACTGGACTTGATATCTCCTTTTGCCATGAGCTTTAAAAGGGATGCTTTATTGTATTCTATTATTGCTCTTAATTAATACCACTGCAGAAGCATGGCTGAAAACATACACAAACAGCAAATGCTTACAGAGCAGAGACATTACTTTGAGGAAATTCCTCCCTGCTTTGTCTCCTCTCTTCCAGATGCACTGTGCCCCCTCGAAAGTCATGGGCAGGTCTCCATGTGTGGCTGTGGCACACTGCCAGTTAGTTCTGCACTCGTCTGACGCATTCCCAACCTCCCGTGCTGTCTAGGGCAATCCTTAACCAATTCGTTACAGGCCTCTGGCTGGCAATTCCCCACTCAACAGCCTACCTCAGTAATCTACCCATTTAGACTGCGCGTTGTACTGAGCAGTCCTGTAAGAAAAGCAGCTTGAAAGTAAACATTGATCCAGATAAAGCACCTCCACGTCACCTCTGCCCAGTGTGATTCCCCTGTATATCTGGCAGCCTGCAAATTCTAACACCCTGCAAGGGTCCCACACATTGTTCCAACCCAAAGCATTAATGCAATTGGTTTTGTTAAATCTTGAATAATTACCGTAGGCCCTCAGCTTTCAAAGGCCAATGCTGCCACCGTTGAGGGAGTCCTATGACCCCAAGCATTTGCCAGCAACTGTACCGAAGCGAGATGTGACTATTTCAGCAGGAGGATGGAAAATGGCAAGCTCACACCCCGGCGTCCTACCCCAGCCTTCCCCCAGTATCGGGCTTTAGCACTGCTAGCTAAATTCCAGCAAAACCCACCAAGTTCAGCAGAGGTTATTCGTATTGGCTACTAAGCATATCAGGACTTCAATGTCTCACCAGGGAAAAATGTTTTACTTTTCCCCCAGCAGAAGGAACTCCACCACCACCAGCAGTTCACAGAATCACTAGGGTTGGAAAAGACCTGTAAGATCATCAAGTCCAACCACCAACCCAACCCCACCATGCCCACTAAACCATGTCCCGCAGTGCCATGACCACACTTTCCTTGAACACCTCCAGAGATGGTGACTCCACCACCTCCCTGGGCAGTCTGTTCCAATGCTTCACTGCTCTCTCCGGAAAGACATTTTTCCTAACATCCAGTCTAAACCTCCCCTGGCACAACTTGAGGCCATTTCTTCTTCTCCTATCGCTAGTCACTCGGGAGTTTGAAAGGACAACAGGACCTAGTCACCGAGGTATTCAGAGAAGCTGGAGGCAGGCCTGTCACAAGCACGCACCCTCTTCAAATGTCACGAACAGCACGGAAAAGGGCAGGAAAAGGCTACCTTTCGATGGGAGCTTTCACTCCTCTCTAGAAGCTGGATAATCCGGGGCCGCCTCATCTCCCCAGTGCTGGCCAGCCTCTGCTCCGTGGTGAGAGACATCTCCTTCAGGAAGGCCGAGGGAGTCAGCTGAAATGCAAAACACCAGCAAGAGTTACACAAATGCCTTTGTTCAGAAAGGCTTTTCTTGGTCAAGTGCCACTGATGAATAATTTGTGATCACAGCCACTAGGATAGTCCTGGAAGTCCCCTAAGTTACCTGCTGAAATATTTAACACCAGGAAATTAATGATATAGAGCGGAACACACACGCTCTAACCAAGTGGCTCTGCCCCGCCATTAGCTTCTCCTTCATGATTTGATGTGACATGTTTGGGGATTTCTGCTCTTCGGGCATTTGTTTTCTCTTCAGTTTTGCTGGATTGAGCCAGTGACCTTTGAAGAGAGTGGGGAGGAGTTATCAGAAATCCCCAAACTCCATCCTTGCACAATGCTCACAACCAACACGTGTGTGGAGATGTTACTGCCTGGGTGAGTCAGAGGAAAGCAGAAAAGCAGCGTTGTGCCAAGACTGACGTGGAGAGGAATGGGTCCAAGTTTTAGTTATTTCTTCTTAATTAGCACTTGTTTTCTCTCTGTTCTGGCCTCACAGACCCCTCTGCAGAAGTACACGGAGATATCTCCTCGACAGAGCCTGAGCACTAGGTCATCTCCAGTCAAGTGAGCTCCAGTCAGCAAAGGGGACTTTTGTGGATGGGAAGGAGGAATCGCCCTGACTCCACTGCTGTTTGCAGGGCTGGATCTGTGCTCCACACAGGATATGAGATACAATAACTGTTTTGCAACCTGTTCTGTCTGGGACCAGCCACATCTCTTAAGTCTTCAGGCAGAGCTCAAGCAGCCCACCACATGCCCGGCTGCCTGGAGGGCAGGTACGGTCAGAGCAGCACTGGCAAGTATGCCTACATGACAGAAGATATTACTGCTCACACAAAGAGGATGGAACGAAGCACACACTCACGCTTCAGCTATGCCAGTGCAATGCCCAGGACATTCATTTAACTTGGCATCCAGGCAAGACTCTGGACCTTCCCCGAAGCGGCACGCACTCCATTCCCCACTGCACCATGACAGCCACCTCTGGCAGAAGCCGGGCAGCAAAGCGATGGGGAGGTGGTGTCCAGCTTCACAGCGCTGCTAGACAACAGGAGGGGAAGGCGAAGGAGGGACACAGGGGGAGTTTCCAGCCCTAACACAGGTCCTGCCCGGCCACAGCAGGTACTTACAGTTACAGACTCCTCTGTCTCTCTGACTAGCTTTGGAAAACGAGGTGCTACCACCTTGCTCTGGAATCCATCAGCCATTTTGGAGGACCCCATGGACAGATGGATCTTGCCAGTGGCCATCTCTCAGCTCACCTGGAAGGAGCAACAATGGAACTTTGAAACTCTAGAATCCCATTCATGGCAGAGCCAGAGGACACACCCACGTCTCCAGGCTGCGGCATCCTTCCAAAGTGGAAAACATAAGGCCTCCCCACCCTGTTCCCTGATCAGACCACATTTAAGTGGCACAGTCAAGATTCATAGCAGTAAAACCCCAGAACAAACATTCCCTGAGCCAAAACAGCCTTTTGCTGTGGGTGCAGTCCCACGAGCCACAAACACACACCAGGGCCTGCTGGCATTTCTCACCTTCCCCCGCTTCCATTACTTTTGGAATCCCATTTACTGGAATTATTAACCCAATCTCTAGTAGTATCCAAACTCTCCTTTATTCCTCTTCACAAGTTTTCCGGTGGGAACAGAAAGAAGGTAAATGTCACTTAGCTGCTTCATGTTGCCAGGGCAGCTGACATGATGCGACTGTGTGCCTGACCCTACTAAGTGCTCAGAGTACTATGAACAACCTTAAACCCAGGGATCGCTGCTGCCCCCAGCATTAACAAAATCAGACCACTTGCCGACTTTGCAAACCCGATGTCCACCCTTTGTGCAAGGAGCCTGGTGATGCTTCCAACTAATGGAGCACAGAGTTCAATACTCTGATTAAGAACTATAGTTTCTCAAGGCTAATTTGGTTGGTTTAAGTTACAAAAATTATCCAGCAAATACGACTCCTTCCAGGCATGAAATTACCACAGTGCCCAAGAGCATTTCTCCATGGCGAATGAGGGCCCTCATTTTCACTTATTAACACCCAAACTTAAGGCTCCCTACAGGCATTAGAGGCTGTAACAGCAGAAATAAAAGCATGAAACCATTAAAGGAACATGAGCAGTTAGCTCAAATATAAATGCAAATATGTGACAGCCGGGCCACTGAAGACTTTATCCTAATGGCAGTTCTTCTCCAGCATCCTTATCCTACAATTAGCATGGGTTAACAGGTGCCAGGACACAACAGCTAAGACCACCTAGAAAAGCAATGAAGAAATATGACCAGGGCTGGGGTAGAAAATCCTGACGTGTCTCAGGAAACCAAGATGTATCAGAGCAGGGTGCCAAGCTGAAGATCCCCAAGGACATCCAAGCTTCAGTCTCCTCCCCAAGGCTCCCTTTACCCTAGTATCTACAGCTAAGCTACAAGTCTCTACCATCCCTGCACGTTGCACAACAATTTTAGAACCCATTAAAAAACCTTCTACCTCCCCAGGCTTCCTCTTAGACCACATTTAGACCACACCTAGATCACATTTCGGGACTAGAAATCACCTGCTTAGATGTAGTTACCATAGAAACAGCATCTCAAGGAAGCCAGGAAAGGAGAAGCACAATTTCCAGGACTAAGCTCTTGTCCCTCTAGCCCACTGCTAAGTGGCTGAGTGCTTTCTAAATCCAGTCTTGCTACCCAGGAAGCCTCACCTGTCACCTTTATAGTCCAGTGCCTCTGTATTTTATCACTTCGGTACTGTCATCCTGCAATTTATTACAAAAGCTCTACCATAGCCAAGATAATTCATAGGAGCCTAGTGTTACACCTTCCTGTTCTTTCTTTTAATAAACTTCAACTCTCAGCTGACAGCGAGGTGGACCAAGCTCCCTTCCAAGGGTCTGCTGGAGATTCCACAGCTCCACATGCTATAATTCACAACTGTGGCTCCTGCCTTAAGTATTTACAGTACTGTTTTCCCTTTCCCAACTGCCTCTCCCAGCACCTGATCTCTGCTCTCCTGGCTTTGCAACTTGCATCAACTCTCCCTTTTTATTTCCTCTTTTTCTGGCATCTGGACCACATTTCATTCCGGTTCGCAATACATCGGAGCTTCCACGCAGCTAGAGGCTTTGGAGTGGAAAAGCAGAAACCAAAGGACTATTAATGGATCCCCAGGTCAGGAGCAAGTGGCCGTACATGGGGTCAGAGCTGACTCTGCAATGGTGAATCCAGAGCAGCAGGTTCGAAGCAGTACCTCTCCTTAGTAGCTACTGTCAAGACCTCATCCAAAGTTCATAGAAATCATAGGAAGACTCCTATGGATATCAGATTGTTTCCCCATGCGATCCCTTACTCTGCAGCAAATGCTTGGACACGTCACGTCCACTAGCCTGCAAAGAAGAGCTAAGAGGAAATGAACAATTCTGTGCTCCCCGGGGGCTTAAAACATATGAACCTCCGCTCTGCTGACATGCAATCATTTGTTAATTTACCATTTCACTGCACACCCAAGCTAGAACAAGGGGCACTGCCAGCATCCCTAAAAACCACCCTCCCTCCCTTTCTGAACCATCTCTCAGCTTCCGCAGTATCAACTCGCAGCGCGCAGCACAGGCGGCACGATGTTCACACCCTGACCAGCTGCCTTCCCCAGCCAGGACCCTGAGAGGTCAGGCATCAGCTGAGTTCTCTGACAAGCTCCTGTGAACCTCAAGCCAAGCCAAGCTCTTTCAATCTCAATTTTCAAAACCTTCCGAGTGAAATACTTCTGCGTATTCACGCCCAGTTCTCAAACGAGTTTCAAGCTCTGGAAAAACATGAACATCAATTGAATTCAAAGATGGTAAACTGCAGACAGGTAAGCGGAGGCAGGACTACCACTTGGCAACCTCACCTTGGCTGGCTCCAGCCTCGTACCCAATGATCCAGCACACACGTTACTGGCTGCCAGAACAGCAAATATTCCCTATTGACTGGATTACTCCTGTAACACTACAGCACTGGCTGTAACCCCGAGGTGCTACGGAGCAGACTTTGGCTTCACCGAGTTATTTCCCACCCTTCGGACAGGGGGCAATGCTGCACAACCTGTTAGGAGCAAGCTGCACCTTCCTGGAGCAGTCTAGCCGTTGGATTTTCCCTCGACGTAGGCACGAATTGCTTCTCAGGAAATCACCTATGGATTTAGAAGGCAAGGAAAGGATAGTTAGGGTGAGTTGGCTGTGCAGTTGCTTCGAGCTAGGCCATTTGTTGCATTTTGCATCATAAGCCTTCACGGCATTTTATAGACAGAGCAAGAATAAATCGTCTCGTCCCTCATTTACAGACTGGGCCACACAAAGATTTAAGGCCAAAACATCCAAAAGCCCACGTGCGAGACGAGGGGGGCAAGACCAGCAGCGGCGAGGCAGGCAGCCTCCATCCCCCTCCACATTTAGCCCGCAGCCCCGGTGCAGTCACATCTGCATCCCATGGGGAAAAGCAAGCAAGCTAGCACGCAGCACTGATCATGAAAAGAGCCACACGCCACCTGGACACAGCCCGTGTGCCAACAGAGCCTAAAAATCAACTCACACACGCCCCATAGAGGTGCCAGCTCTGCCCTCAAAAGGGACTATCTGCTCTTCTCCTGCTCTCTGGGTGATAACTCGCACCCCAGTCCAACCGGCTCACCTGCTCGGCTGCCACCTCGCACCTCCCAGTCTGCCTGTGGCGGGGCGCTCGGCACAGCCTGACACCGATGCACAAACCGGCACAGCCAACCTTGTCATTTCTCAGGGAAGCGCTGTAATAGGTACACCCCGACAAGCACAGCCCAACAGACACAGCTCTACACTCTTCGCTGCAGCCAGGCTCCCCCTCACTCCCTCACTGAGGAGCTCCAGATGGGCTCTGAGCTCCATCACGGGGCACACTGCTGGTCCACTCAAACCGATGCATTTCACCCCAGTGCCTCTGCCCAGCACTCTTGTGCAGGGTCTGACACAGGGCTAAAGGGAGCTCAGGGCTTGCGGAGTTCTCCTCAAATCCCTCATGCCCATTTCAAGGCCAGAGATGCTTCTGCGACTAGGAAAACAGAACCGGCTGTTTCCATCATGGTGGAAAACTCAAGTTACCTACGATGGCAAAAAAGAGCACTTCCAAAGCAGATATCTGGAGGTTAATTCCTGCTTCACAGTCAGCATCACTGGTATTTCATTAAGAAGCCATCCAGGACACTTCAAACTCTGAGCCTTGGGCAAATGCCACAGGACTGCAAAGTGTGAAATCATTATCTAAAAGAACAGGTCCCCTGTTCCTCTTCCCCACACTGCCTCTCCAACAAAAAGGCTCCTGCCTAAGTAACTAGACCTGAGAAGACCCACAGCCATTAACGCACTTCACCTGGGGGCACGTGCATCATGCTCCTGGGGAACAGCAAGCCTTCAGGCAGGGCTCACCCAGTGCCACAGGACAGGCACGTAGCAGAACGTCTGCTTCTCAGCGTACAGTCTCTTCCAAGGACTGAGCGACAAAATACAAATGCACGCAATAAAGTGTCACCCACCCCTGGTATGCAGCACATCACCCTCCGGTGCCTTCAGCATGAGCACAACCTGGGCTCATCCTCCTCCCACCATGCGTCAACTAATTTTTGCCTTATGTTCCCTACACTGCCACAGAGACGAGCCGGTCATTAACTGACAGAGGGAAACGCAGGGCTCCGAGGTCAGGTAACCGGGGCAAGATGTGACCTGCAGTTCTTCCCAGCCACTGCTTTCCTTCCATCCGCCTCAGGGCAGCAGAGGCCAGCTCATTCACCCCCACTCTACCAGGTGGACATTGGGATATGGATCCCATAGCCTGGCTATTTCATTGTACTTTCTCATCTAGATGAAGACCATCGAGATCTTACAGATGTTGCACAAAGTTTAGGCGGGTTTTTTTCTAGACAGGTTCAATCCAAAGTAAAGCAGAACTCACAGTACAAGAGAAGCCTGGGACAGGGGAGCTCAAACATGCCGGACAGGGAGAAACATATGCTGACATTTTTTTATGCGCATGCCTTGACTCCAAAGCCTTTTTCTCCTTGGCTCCTCTTCCCACATCCCAACTCTCATACATTAACTCCCTTATTTCAACTCCCAGCAAATCTCCATCCGCTCTTGCCAGACCCTGGGCTGGACAGACCCAAGCCCATCACCTGGAGGGCAACTACACCAGCACACACAGCAACACGGTTTATCACTGTGGAAATTCTAAATGACAGCCCTGAAGAGGTCAACACTTGGGAAGACCACACCAAGACGCTCTGCAGGAGCTAATTTCAGCCACCCAGGCTACAGAAGCGCAGCACCCAGAGGGCCCCAGCTCTATCCCTGCGCTCAGCCAGGCTCTTCAGCCTCCCTGCAGCACCCATCACAAGAGGGAGAGCCTGGGTAACCCTTGCAAAACCTGCTCCCAGCCCCAAGGGAGGTCAACTCGCTTTGCCGGGGCCTTAAACATCCAGACAAAATCCTGGCAGGCAGCACAGAATAGCTGATGCAGCCCCATGAAAGGGGAGCCACGGAGACCCTGGTGAGTAAGCTGAAGGGGACTGGTGCCCTCTGCAAAAAGCAGCTTTCTTGGATTCTCTCGGCTTTTGCACACAAAGCCCTCAGTGGACTCCGGCGTTTTGCAAAACACACACGTTCTGCCAAAGCTGCTTCATTTCTGATGGCATAGAAGGTGAACACTGCAGATTATTACTTTTTTGAGCTAACGGAGACTTTGAGGGGTAGGAATACACTGCATTCCCAGAGAGCACAGTGGGGAGGTGTCGCTGCAGCTGTACGCTACCAGCCAGAGTGCTGGCAGCTGAGCAGGGGGAGGCCACAGCCAGCTTGTCCAGTAGCTTCTTCACCATAACCATGGCTCTTGATGGATACAGACACCAGGCAGCCCTGCCCAGCTGCCATTTTTGAACAGCAACAGACCTGAAATTAAAATCAACATGGGTGTACGTACTTTGCAAACCTACACACATGGTTCAGGATGCCCTGCAGGATGTAGAAGACTGCAGCCACCGCTTTCTGACCCAGTCCTGGGCTTCACCATGCTTGCAGGTGGAAAGTCATAAGACAGACCATCCCTCTCACAGAGCTTGCTGCCAGATGCACAGGTGTAGCTGAGACAGGGAAGACCACGTCTCTTCCAGGCTTCTTCCTCAGGACAGGGCTTATCAGTTCCAAGAACACTTGCAAGCTAGCCACAAAATGAAGCATCAGCCATCTTCCCCAGGGGAGACCCACACTTTCAAAAAGACAGCGCAGAAGCTGAAATTCACACCACCACGGATGCTCAGGACCATGAACTCAGAGGAGGTACAGGGTTTACATCACTGCTCCTTCTCCATTCCTGGGGCTGTACATACAACCCCACAGGGACCAACAAGGCCCTCTTCCCTTGCCAACACCCTCTCTGCCCCATGAGCTCACCTCTGTTTTCCTTCACAATATCCAACTCTCACCATTAGGTTCAGCTTGGAGCCACCATTCCCGATTCACACGTGGCTCTCAGTTGGCTGCCTGTGTTTCTGGCTCAAAGGACACGTTTCAAGCAGCACAGACTGCAGCTAGTCCCAAGGAAACAGAGAGGGGAGGATCACACTTGCACACAGCCCAGCGCAGAAGCAAGCCACCCACCTCAGCACTTCAGACAAGCCACCCTTCTCCACCCTAGCAGGGTCTGACCAAAGCAGGCTCTTGGCCCTGGTCTCCTTAGAGGCACAGGTAACAGTTAAGCCATGCAGGGAGCTGCTCTACAGGTCTCCAAATCCTTTCCCCCATCCCCTGAGAAGTGGTGTTTACATAGCTCTTACCCTCCTGCAGAAACAAATGAGCATACAGCCAAGGGCAACAGGCAGCCATGTTGCATTAGTAACCTCTCCTTTGCTGCAGTGCTAGAGGGACACAGAGCACTATCAGCCAGCATCCCCAAAAGCCCTGCTGCAGGCTCTGAGATGAGACCTGACAGCACAGGCACTGTCTAGCTTCCGAACACCAACACCAGAGCCCCTGGGCGGGGGGTTGAAACAGGCACATCAGAAACATAGCTTTCCTGTCACCAGTGCTGCACTCACCAGACCAAACCCACAGAATAACTGGACACGTCTGGCGTCTTGCAGAGGACAGAGCCACAGCAAAGGCAACGACCAGAGCTGCAATGAGGATCCAGGGAGAGCAGGAAAGTGCTGGCGCAGACAGCTTACACCATCACAGGGATGCAGATGGGAGCATCCACTACCCCCACTTCAACCCATAAAGGAAAAACTCCAGTACTCCGTTAAAGAAAGGAATATGACTGCAACACTCATTCATTTTAGATGCTATCAAAACTTTTCCTCCTGAATAACTGCAGTGAGATCACTTACCTAACTGCAACCTCATGAAGTGCCAATCATGAAGTCCCAAACAGGCAGCCCATAATCCTCTTTGTCCAAGCAGCGTTCATACTTGTCTTCTTCTGAAAAAAGAAGGACAATAGAGTTGGCCCCTTTCAGCCATGTTTCCCCCTGACTTCCTCTGAGCAATGCAATCCCCCATTGCAGGGGAGAACATTGATCCTTCTGCTAGCACAGACCTCAAGGCACAGCCCTGGGTTTCCTTTCTCCCTTTTTATTCCCATGCTGGGAATCTGTTTTGTTTCCTCACTTTTTGCTTAGTTTACATCTCACTTCCAAACCCTGAACTGTTTCTCTACTCCTGCTCTGAATCAAGACAAGATTTCAAATGCCTACATTTTGGAGACCCTGACATTAGCTGTACAGCCATGATACCCGAAAAGAGTAAATGGTTTTTTCCCCACTGCTTTTTAAAACAAAGTCCTTGGTCCCAACAAGTGTAATGCTTCCTAGGTTTTCCTTTTCCTTAATACTATGAAACCATTTAATCCAGGCAGCTCTCTTTCTGTAAATGCAGAAGAAAATTTACAAGCCTCAAGAAGGTAATCCCATTTCAAGGGGAATGTCTGACATAGAGGTTAGCAGGGCAGTAACTGAGGCTGGGATTGCCTGGAGACAATGCACAAGAAGATGGGCAGGCTCTGGATGAAGTTCAGGCAGCAAGGTAGTGCCACAGTGTTACAGAACATCTCAAAACACAAGGTCACAAACAAGTGAAAAAGAATGGAAAGAATGGAAAGAAGATACTTCATAACAAATGCACCTGGCACTTAGACATATTAAAGATAAAAACTGTCTCCACTAACTCTCCACTAACTAGCAATAATGATTAATGCAAGGACGAATCTTAGAAAAATAGAACAGAGTGCCAAAATAGTGCCCTAAAGTTAACCTGCCTCATTATAATCTCATTGTAATGTGAAAACCACACCTCCTAGCTAGAAAACACCCCCAACCCAAATAAGCCCCCTACTCTCAGCATGCGTATTGAATTAAAAGAGAACTGTATCTTTAAGATGAAGTAAGAAAGGTACTAACCAATAGTTAATTTAGGGGTAGCACCAGTAGGCGTAACTAACTTTGTTAACTGTTTTAAATACCTGCCATGGTTTTAAGCCGGTGTGCATGTTAGGCACTGCAATAAACCAATGTCGGCTTTCTAAACTATCATTTGGTTTGGAGAGTTTTCTTCGCTACGATTTTCCAGCACGCACCGGAGTATTTTCGGGGAGGCCCTCCGATTCCCTGGTCGGGTGAGTTTCTGCGACAGCTCTCTGGGAGACTAACGACATCATTGGTATTGGCATTAGTATTGGGATTGGTATTGATATTGGATTGGTATTGATATTGGCGCCTGCAAGGAAGTCATATCTGAATTAAGTACGCGTTGTTGAGCTATTGGTATTGGCAGTGCATGACTGTGTAATCCATACACTACTACGGGGACGCCTGGAGTCTGGATTTTGGTTTGGCTTGGGCACACGTACGTGGTAATTTTATACAGTGGGAGATGGACAGTCTACTGAAGGGGGAATTCTTAAGCGCTCTCCTCTAGGATGTATACTAAACCACTGGAGCAAGTTGGGGGGTGATCCCTTGCTCGGAAAAAGCTGGTAGAATATTGCAGTCATTGGTGGCCCTTGTATACTCTGGATGATCAGGAGAAATGGCCTAAGAATGGAAGTATAAGCTACAATACTGTGTTGCCATTAATGCTGTTCTGTAGATGCGAAGGAAAATGGCATGAGATACCATACGTGAATTTGTTCTTTGCGTTGCGGGATAATTATGATATACGTAGGGAGCGTGGCTTGATGGAAGGTGAAAGTGCTGTATTGGCGCTAGAGGCAGAAAATAAGAAAACACCTAAGCGTTGTTGTTCAGCATGTAGTATTGGCAGGCGATGCAAGAAGTATAAAGAGAAATGGGAAGAAGAGCAACAAGAGGGGGAATTTGAGATAAGGATAGTAATTGGGAGAGGTAATGGGCAAAGCATGGACTGGACAATGTTAGAGAGTGGGATGAATGCAGATTTCTGTTGTTGTAATTGTGGGTTTGATTTTGGTGTGGGGAATTGCTTTTTGTTGCTGTGAGTGAAGTTTGTAAAGATTGTGTGATGAATGTGGATTTCAATGATAATTCTTAAATACGTGATAACAGATTTAAGAAGGGGAGAAGATTTCCCTGTAAAGCACAAAGGGCCGGAATATCCTTGGAGAAAGATCCGTGTGCTTTCTGTAAGCAGAAAGGACACTGGAAAAGGGAGCGTCCACAGTTAAGAGGACAAGGCCTGGAGGAAATGCCAAGTCAGGCTGTTAACATGATGACATTAGAGTCAGACTGAGGGAGACCGGGGGAAGATTCAGAAACCCTCCCCAACAGAACCCCTGGTTATAGTAAAGTTGAGGAATGAAAAAGTACAATTTTTAGTAGATATGGGGGCCACTTACTCAGTATTGAATACAGGCAAGGCTAATTTGAGTAATCAAAGCACATCAATTATTGGTGCCACAGGGCAGAAAGAAAATAGGCCGTTTTTCCAGCCTTTGAAGTTTGGAATTGGCAAAAGGGTGTTAACCCATCAATTTCTTTATATTCCTAATTGCCCTGTGCTGCTATTAGGACGAGACATATTAAGTAAATTGAATGCACAAATTACTTTTTCAAAAGGAAAAATCCAAATCCGTATTCCTGAAAATAAAGCTTTGGACCCTCAACTTTTTATGTTACAGAACGAAGCCGAGTTACAGGAAATACCAGAAGAAGTTGAAAATGCTGTAACCCCTCTAGTATGGGCTTCAGGAACACCAGGACGATCCCAAGCGGCAGAACCAGTAATCGTTCAGTTGAAACCAGGCGCCAGACCAGTAAGACAAAAACAGTATCCAGTTAAATTAGAAGCAAGAAAAGGCTTAGAACCATTAATAGAACAATTTGTAAATTTTGGATTACTAACAGAATGTCAGTCAGAATACAACACCCCTTCCGTTAGCATCTGAGAGTCAGGAACCGTTCGCTTTTGAGTAGGAAAGCCCTAAGACAGGTAGAAAAACTCAATTGTGTTGGACAGTATTACCACAAGGATTTAAGAATAGTCCTACGATCCTTGGAAATCAATTAGTCAAAGAATTAGAAGACTGGCAAAAGATGCATAAAAAGATCACCTTACTGCAATATGGAGATGACACACTGCTAGCAGCAAGTAACAAGGAAGATTCCATACAAGTTACCATAGATCTCCTAAACTTTTTAGGGTTGGCAGGGTACAAAGTATCCCGGAAAAAGGCACAGAACGCCCAACAGCAGGTAATATATTTGGGGTACACAATTTCCCAGGGCCAGTGTAGTCTTGGAATTGAAAGAAAAGAGGCTGTTTGCCAGATCCCCGAACCTACATCGAAACAAGAGCTCAGAGCATTTCCCGGAATGGACGCATGGTGTCGCCTGTGGATAATAAATTTTGGACTCACTCCCAAACCCCTATAGGAAGCTGTACAAGGGGAAGGAAATCTCCTTGTCTGGACTCAGGAGTGCAGAGAAGCATTCACAAAATTGAAACAGGCCTTAATGAATGCTCCAGCCCTAGGCCTTCCGAATTTGGAAAAACCATTTGAATTATCTGTGCATGAAAGACTGCATATTGCCCTAGGGGTACTGGCCCAGAAGCTGGGATCATGGAAAAGACCCGTGGGGTGTTTTTCAAAACAACTAGACAATGTTAGCAAAGGATGGCCAGCATGTCTCCGAGCAGTGGCGGCTACAGTATTACTGATCCAAGAGGCCTGAAAATTGACGCTCGGGCAAAAATTAACTGTATTTGTACCCCACGCAGTTACAGCAGTGCTGGAACAAAAAGGAGGACACTGGTTGTCACCAAGCCGGATGCTGAAATATCAAGCCGTTCTTCTGGAACAAGACGATGTGGAGCTGAAAGTAACCACGATCCTGAATCCAGCGACCTTCCTAACTACTGATCCTGCTGGAGAAGAATTAGCACACGACTGTCTGCAAACAGTAGAACAGACGTACTCCAGCAGACCAGACCTGAAAGACCTACCAATAGAAAATGCAGACTGGGACCCGTTCGTAGATGGTAGCAGCTTTATGCGGAATGGAACACGAAAATCAGGTTATGCAGTAATAAGTGGTAAGGAAGTCATTGAGGCCAAAGCTCTGCCATCTAACACTCCAGCCCAGAAAGCAGAACTCATAGCCTTACTGAGAGCGTTAGAACTGTCAAAAGGTAAAACTGTTAATATATGGACAGATTCAAAATTTGCCTTCGGAGCGGTCCACGCTCACGGAGCCATTTGGAAAGAAAGGGGACTTCTAACATCGCAGGGATCCCCAGTCAAATACAGGCCAAGGATCCAACAACTATTACAAGCAATTCATCTACCCCGATTAGTGGCAATTATGCATTGCAAGGCACATCAAACTGGAAATAGCCCAACGCATGTAGGGGACCGCAAGGCAGACAGAGCTGCGAGAGAAGCAGCTGAAGGTCAAATATTGCTAGTTTGGCCAGAAAAGGTTCAGAGGTTGGGACCTAAGAGTCCGCAATATACACCAGAAGACAATCAATTGGCTAACCTACTGAAAGCAAACAAAAATCAAGAAGGATGGTGGGTGAAACCTTCGCACCAAGTAATAGTTACACAAGAAATCGTGCGTGAAATAGCCAATAGACAACACCAAGAAACTCACTGGGGAATTGAAACCATGGTGGAAGCACTAAAAAGACAAGTGCTAAGTGTTCGAATGACTGCAATAATTAAGAGCATAGTGAAGAAATGTGAGTTATGCCTGAAGAATAATCCTCACCTACCCTGAAGACCTTTACCAAGGGTGACAAAGCAAGGAAACAGTCCAGGAGACTATTGGCAAACAGATTTTTCCGAATTACCGCGGCAAAATGGGCACCAGTAGCTTTTAGTAATGTTAGACACTTTCTCAGGTTGGCCAGAAGCTTTCCCTTGTTGCACCAACAAGGCAAAAGAAGTAGCAAAAGTGCTACTGAAGGAAATAATACCAAGATTTCGGGTACCCATTGGACTATCTTCAGATAGGGGCCCACACTTCATAGCAGAAGCTGTTCAAAGTTTGACTAAAGCATTAGGGGTAAAATGGGCTCTCCATACCCCACGGAGACCTCAAGCAAGTGGAAAAGTAGAAAGAATGAATCAAAGCCTAAAAAGACAGAGAAGTAATATTTGCCAGGAGGCGCAGATGAAATGGCTGGATGCTTTCCCCTTAGCTTTGCTACGGATACACATCCAGCCTAGAACCAAAGAAAAGGTTAGTCCTTTTGAGATCACATACGGTAAACCTTATCAGATGACTGAAACAGGAGTTAATCCTGAAATTGCAGGAAGACATTACCTAAAAGAATATGTTATCTCTCTGGGAAAGGTTCTGTCCTCTCTCCACAGGTGCATCACTGTGAGCGCGCCACTATCTTTGGACGTGCCTGTGCATCACTACCAACCAGGGGACGGGGTGCATCTGAGGACATGGTCAGACGAGCCGTTGAAAGAGAAGTGGAAAGGACCTCTTCAAGTTTTACTCACCACCCATACTGCTGTCAAGCTTGAGGGAGTCGCTCCGTGGACACAGCACAGCAGGATCAAGCCAGTCGCGTCACCATAGTAGTCTGTCAAACAAGAGAGACCTTTACGTTTACAATTAACGCAGGAATCATGAAGTTCTGGATTGTAGCTCTTGCAGCCATGTCAGGAAG
Source organism: Gavia stellata (assembly GCF_030936135.1). Lineage (NCBI taxonomy): Eukaryota > Metazoa > Chordata > Aves > Gaviiformes > Gaviidae > Gavia > Gavia stellata. The sequence continues at coordinate 54,800 of NW_026777184.1, read as the reverse complement.
TGCGGAAGTCAATACAGATGGAGAGGTCAATACAGATTTGGATGAAAACCTAATTCTAACTTTGATACAAGGGTTTGGTAAAATGCATAATCTTACCAGTGTTACAGCATGCATCCCAATCCCTCACTCGGCCAGTCAGCCCATCCCATGGGGCACTATACAGGTAAATTTATCTTTACTAGAGGAATATGACAACATCACAGGAGCCTTTAAGCAGGCCAGTGTCTCTTATTATTTAGACAAAGACAAGAAATGTAGACAGAGAGGAAGCGATGTATTACAAGATGCTACTTTTTGGAGATGAGGGGACAACAGAACAGTATTTGGGAGAGGCTCGGAAAAACAACGTCCCAAGGCATCACACCCCTTAGATGGCCATTTTCTGCAAATAGCATTGGCAGCCTCCGGCGGACAGGCCGCAGGATTACTGAAACTCTGTGTCACTAATAATACAGTACCTAACGTAACCACCGCTCCAGAATGTACTAACCTTAGAACAGAACTCAAGATTTGGACTAGAGCTTTGGAAGGACATTGGAAACATAAAGGGAATGTGGACTGGGGCTTTAATTGGGGAACGAAGGCTACTTATGTTAGCCGAACCAATTGGATGTGCCCCGATGTTCTAAATTATAGTGAAATATCAATCCTAAATTCTACCTTGACAATGATAGAACATTGTAAAAAACAAAATTTTTCAACTAATGATTGTAAACAAGACGTTCCAACCCCAGGCTACGCGACCTGGGTCACATCAGATGGGTATTGGACTACCTGACTACGACTTAGTACAATAACTAGACAAGTAATTTTAGGATTACTGACCTTACGTCCTATACTGAAAAAGAATCCAATCAAAGCTCAATATTGGGGACGAATTAAAAGAGATACCGAGACAGAAAAGGACCCTGATACTTGGACGGAGCCTTCTGCAGCAGTACAAGTTGAGTGGGGACTCCAAAGTTTCCCATTACCAGGGCTTTAGAAAATCGAATGTTAATAGAAAATCTGACTTGGCAGGTGGAAGCCTTAGCAAGAACCACTCAGAAAGGATTCCAAATGATCAACAAACAAATCCAAGCTAACACTAAAATGACTTTACAAAATAGGCTGGCCTTAGACTTGCTATTAGTCAAAGAACAAGGAGTGTGTGGCTATCCTAAGTCAGACAAAGAGCACTGCTGTATCCACATCCCAAATATCACTGAAAACCTGCAAGAACAATTAGACAAAATGAGAAAAGTAGGAAAAGACAATAGAGTGATAAAAGAGGCAGCGGAAAATAATTGGTTTATCAAAATTCTCCAAGAATTAGGTGGGCGGTCTCTAAAAGGATGGTTAGCTACATTGTTGGAGGCAGTAATTCATGTGGTTGTGATTGTGATTATTCTAGGAATCTGCATAGGCTGTACTAAAAGAACCACTGAAAGAAACATATGGAAGTAGTAAAAATCTAAATACTTCAAAAGGGGGAACTGATACCAAAGAATTAAGAAAAAAACCAAAGTTGCCAAGCCTAAACCGTGATCACATACGAGCAATTAATGACCCTAACTGCATCGCTGAACTGATATAATGATAATACCAGAACTTCAGACTGAACTACTATCTAAACCACTGAGAAGATTTGGTATCGACTATGCATAAGATAACTGATTTTTCCACACAATTGCTTCAGTAAGGCTCTTAGAAATTATTATTAATAATATTGATAGTATTATGATATTAATAGTATTATTGCGTGCATAATCAGGTTAGAGTTGAAATATTTTATATTCTATTTCTTTTTCCAGGTTGTAAGAGGACGGGATAGATTTGAGAATGTGTGACAAGGTTAATCACCTTCTGTTTAGTTGCTGAAATCCAAGTAAGAAGGATTCAGACTTCTGGACATTATAAAATATATCCGTACGTTTCAAAGGGGGGAAATGTTACAGAACATCTTGAAAAACAAGGTCAAAAACAAGTGTTAAGAACAAGTAAGAAGAGTTAGAAGAACGTAAAGAAGATACTTCATAACAAATGCACCTGGCTCTTAGACATATTAGAGAGAAAGAATGTCTTCACTAACTCTCTACTAACTAGCAATAATGATTAACGCAAGGACGAATCTTAGAAAAATAGAATGGAATGCCAAAATAGTGCCCTAGAGTTAACCTGTCTCGCTATAACCTCATGATAATGCTAAAGAACACACCTCCTAGCTAGAAAAGCCCCCAACCCAGTTAAGATCCCTACTCTCTGAGCATGCGTGGTGAATTAAAAGAGAACTATAAGATGAAGTAAGAAAGGTATTAACCAAGAGTTAATTAAGGGGTAGAGCCAGTAAGCATAACTAACTTTGTCAACTGTTTTAAATACCTGTCATGATTTTAATCCGGTGTGGGAGAAATCCCCCATGCACCCGGCGCTGCAATAAACCAGTGTCGGCTTTCTAAACTATCATTTGGTTTGGAGAGTTTTCTTGGTTACGAATTTCAGTAACAGCCGGGGTGCAATTTCTCCTTAAAAATGTCATAATCCCGATTGTTTGCAGTAAAACACATTAAACACATTAAATTGCCATGACGGCTCTGCTCCGCTCTCAATTGTTTATTGCATTGGGATTTCAAGCGGAAAAAGTCTCCAACTCCAATCATCAAGAAAAAGCACCAAAAAAGGCAAAGTGTCCATTGGAAATGCTGAGAAACACTTCAGTAACTCCTGAATATATTCCCTGTTTTCACTGTGAGACTCCAGCTCTGAAGGGGGGGAAGCAGAATACAGAGATCCGGTAATACCACACTATACCATCTTTAATTCGCGAGAGCGCAGCGTAATACGCAGCAAGCTGCAAATACAGTGCTCTTCACTTACAGTAGCTGAAAGCATTTCATTCCCTTTTTTTTCGATCCATTGCTGGGTTGGGGTTGGCTTCCCCTCCCCCTCCCCCTTTGAGCTGTGTTAAACAACTTGGCTTACCTGGAGGTGCACGGCGCTTGTGTTCTAGCTTGTGCTGCGGGTTCTTCCTGCAAAGAAGAAAACACTAAAAGCTCAGCTCGCCACCGTGCTCCACACTTCACAAGCTCTGAACTCCTCGGTGTTCTATGGATGATTTCCGTTTCTTTTTAAAATAAATTTCTCTGACCGGTGCCTGACCACAGCCTCTCAGATCAGGGTGGAATGGAGGGTGGGAAAAAAACACCAGATTAAAGAAGAGTTCCTAAAGAAGAGAATAAGAGTTCCTGCACACGAGTGCCTGGATAACAAGGGATCTAGTCGCTGGGATCAACCTCTGGTAAAGCTCCGGCGGAGCTGGGTACGGGGAAGGGAGCTAAAGCTGTGCATTAAAGACAGCGGAGGAGGGGTGACCCAGCGCGCCCCTTCACGCCCCACTCCCCTCCCGGCCAAGGGACCGGATTCGCCCCTCGCCAAGCTCTGCCGCCGCGGCAGGGCTGGGTCTGGCCCCAGGGACGGTGCTTTCCCTCCCGCTGTACGGGCGGCTGCTCCTTCGCCTCTCGAGCCGCCGGTCGTCCCCGGGGAAACCCCGGCAGGGCCCCGCGGGAGGCGGCAGCGCGGGCGCCCGCTCGCCCCGTCTGCGCTCCGCGCTCGGCCCCCGGCGCTGCAGACCCGGGGGGGCGGCGGGGGGGAGCTGCCGGCTGCCGGCTGCCCTCCCGGCGCTTCCCCCCGGGCCGCGGAACCCCTCGCGGGGGGGTCCGCAGACTGCCCTCCCGCAGGCCGGGCGCTCCCGAGCGACTCCCGCCGGCCCCGACGAGGCGGCGGCGGGGGCCGGCGCCCTGCCCCGCCGGCCCGCTCCCGGGGCGGGCTCGCCGCGGGAGAGCCGCCCCCGAGGAGGGGCCCCGCCGCGGAGGGCCGGTCCCGCCGGGCCCCCCGGCCCGCGCTGAGGGCGGCGGGGCGCTGCCGGAGCCCTCCCTGGCGCGGGAGGGGCGGGCGCGGCTCGGCGCCGCGGAGGTGAGGGGGGGGCCGGCGCCTTCCCGCCGGGGTTCGGCTCCACTTCTTCCCCGGGTGGACGGCGTCTGGGAAAGGTCTTCTCCGGCCCGGCCCGGCCCGGAGCGGAGCGGAGCGGAGCGGCGGGGAACGCGGCCTCGTTCGCTTCGCTCCCCGGCGCGGCCGCGGCGTGGGCTGTGCCGCCGCCCGCGCGGGGCCCCACGGGCCTGGCCCGGGCCCGGGCCTGGGTCGGAAGGGACCCCTCAGGGCCGTCCGGGCCGCCCCTGCCGCGGGCAGGGACATCTGCCGCTCGGCCGGGCCGCGTCCCCTCGCCCCCCGCGGGGAGCTGAGCCGAGGGCTGCGCTGCCCTCCGCCCTGCCCGGGGCGAGCGGGCCTGAGGGGCTGCGGGGCTGCGGGCAGCGCTCGCCCGGAACGCCTTCCCGCGGGGGTTCGGCTCCGCTTCTTCCCCGGGTGGACGGCGCCTGGGAAAGGTCTTCTCCGGCACGGAGCGGGGCGGGCGGGCGGGCGGAGCAGACGCGGGGCTGGGGAGCGGCTGCGGAAGAAGCCCCGGCTGGAGGTGCTGGAGAGAAGGGGGGCCCTGCCTCCTTCCCTCGGGCCACCCCTCGGGTTTGCTCGCGGGGTGGGTGCGCGGGGGCCAGAAGCCCCAGTTCACGTCCCAGGTATGAAATTCATGTCTGATTTACTTCATTTAGTTGCTGACAGCTGCGGTTCTAGTTGGCAGTCATCAGTTCTGAAGGATCCTTCACCCACGTGTGTTTTCGATGCTTGTTTAGTGCTGAAAACGGCTTCAAAAACGTTTGAAACAGAGATCTCGCCAGCTTGTGTTCTGCTGTCCATGGACATGTACGTCTTTGTGTAACACCACCACCCCCCAAAAAACCCCACTCCCCCCTGAAACTGAAGTCCAGTTCTGGACCTCCTGTGTGCCTTTTAGCGGCGAGTCATTTTCTTTCAGGCGACGTGGATCCAGACGTATATCCTGTGTCACTTCACTGTTGAGCGCACAGACTTCTTGTAAACCTCAGCTGCTCAGGTCACATCCTCTGTCGGTGTTGGAATAAGAATTTCAGGTAAGACGGATTGATGTCTGCGTGCTGCTGGGATTGTATGTGGGAGATCACAGACGGCCTTCAGCTTTGAGGATCAAATTTAACCATGATTCTAAACGAGAAGTAGAAATACCTTGCCCCCCCTCTCCCCGCTTGACCAGCTTCAAAGTTTTTAAGTGAATTGGCCTCTGTATTCCTCATCCCTCTCATGCTGTCGCTGGGTCAAGAGGACTACCCACAGCTGTAAGTTCAGGCGTGTGTCGGAGACTTTGCAGGATTGAGGGCAGGTTGATGACCAGCAAGGAGATGTTTCCTTTGTAAACTTGTGGCTTTTATTCTGAGCTGAATTAAAGTGGTTCATGTTCATGTCTGTCTTTCAACCCTGGCAGGTGTCCCACAGCTCCAATTCTGGACCAAGTGCTTTCTGGGGAGGATGGCATGGTGGGCTGGTCCTCCGTCCCTGGGAACGACTCTCGGGGGTGGTCCAGTTTTCTAGAGCTGCTGCATTCTTGTGCAGAATTCAGCCCCTGCACGATTCAATCTTGGTTCTGCAGAGCTGGTAATGAGAGGGGTGCCTGGGTCTCTGCTGGTGGGGTGGGTGGGTGCGTGGGTGCTGAGAGCTTGGCTGTGCCTGTGATGTCTCCTTTGCTCTGCCCCTTGCTCACTCGCTGTGCCCTGTTGTACCTCTTCTAGTCTTTGTAAGAATGGTTCTCCTCGGGATAAAGAGAGACTCTTTCTCTCCCCAGGTATTTATAAGGACTGTGCAGTCAAGGCTGTGATCTGTAGTTTTGTTAATTCTGCTCTTTTTACTGCCTGTGACTGTTCTTCCCCCTTGCAGGCGATGGGAAGAGCCGTTGGCATAGCGCTCATGAAGCGGTTTGGGTGGCGGGCTGATCTGCGGGACCCCGATGCAGAGGTCGCGGTGTTTGTCTGCCAGACGGCTGTCGCTGCTCCCAGGATTGCCCCCGATAGCTTTTGGTTTGTTCTCTGCTCCCTTTGCACTCAGGACCGTGGCCTCTCCCCTGTTTGTCTTTCTGCTGCTGAGTTTAACCAGAAACCATCTGGTAACTCTGAGCAAAGCTTTTCGGTAGCTACCGTGTGCGTAGTGCCTTCCAGAGCACTGAAATAAATAGCAGAAGGGCCAGTATGGAAAAGCTGTAGTGGTCATATTGGCCGTTGAAAACATGTGACAATGCCTAGTGAATCGTTTTCTGTAGGTATTCCTAATTACGTGTCAGTTATGTCTGTTAATTTTTGCCACCTGAGGATGTGAAGGTACTTTGTTAAATTAAATGAGGTCTTCTGCCATGACAGTGAGGCAGACTTTACGAACAAGGAGTGCTCTGTGCGGAGGTGACAATGAGTCTGCAGGTCTCGTGCCTTCAGGATACAAGATAGCTGACATTTTGTGACTTCTTTTGTGGTTAGAATTGTTCTCTTCAAAGTCAGTTGATCACTTTCCGGGGCAGTGTGTGAATTTGGATATTATTTGGGTTTTACTGTAGCTGAATAATTACCCCTTAGGCTCTTTGGTTGTGGAGGGGTAGTTTGTTGTGTGCCTGCAGAACAGCCTGAGGCAGATTGGTTTCATCCACTTCCTGCTAAATAGCTGTTTTGGAAGCTGCCTGTTAGTTACTAGAAGGTGATTGAGGAGAACTTCATGTGTACATTACGTAACTTTTTACACGTGCGCGCACACGTGCACGCATGTGTATATATCCACCTGTGTAAGTGTATATGCTGTGAGCTTACAGGTTGAGAGGTTTAGGAAAAAGAGTAGTAAACTGCTGCGTACAGAAGAATGTTTGATTTGTGGCAAGAATTTTCTCTAAAAATGTCTTTCACCCTTTAGGATGGCGCCAGAAGTTGCTGCAGTAGGAAGAAAAGGTGGCTATAAGCACCTCTGTGATCTGTGGGCAGCTGGAATAACTGCTATAGAGCTTGCTGAGCTTCAGCCTCCATCCAATGTTTGACCTACATCCAGTGAGGATAGCAAGGGGTTAAAGCGTGGTGTGTAAGGACAGCTCCCCAAATCATCCATCTGGAGTAGTGGCTACATGTGTGCTTGTGGTGTTTGGGGGTACTGCAAGAGTATTGGGTTGTAAGTGTTCTGGATGTATAGAAATTGTGACAACTCCTTTTGGTGCATAAATGCATCATGTTGTCCTGGTAGCATCTCTTAAACGGATGGACTTCTTCCTGCCAACTAAACAATGTATTCAACATTCATGTCAGGTATGTACTGCCATGTAACCCACAGAAATACTGTTGGTTTTTTTAGAGCGCTTCTGCTAATGATGAAAAGCAACTTCCAGCCTCCTGAATTAAAGGACAAAATGAAATGGCAAGTACTTTTCTGTTTCAGTAGATAATGATCATGTAGTTCACTGGGCAATTGATTCTCATGTTTACCACTTCCTTTTGCAGGTCCAATAGTTTCCATCATTCTGTGAAAATGGTACTTAGGAAAAAATCCTAAAAAAAGACCGACAGCTGAAAAGTTACTACAGGTATAAATTTATGTATGGGATTTTTTTAAAGTTCTAAAATTAAAATATGCTTAATATGAGTGGTTGGAATTTTAATCTGTGTTTTTCCTTCTGTCGTTCAGCATCCTTTTTGTTACCCAGCCATTAAATCCAAGTCTTGCTATTGAACTTTTGGATAAAATGAATAATCCTGATCATTCCACTTACCGTGATTTTGATGACGATGATCCTGAGGTAGGAATACGTTTTAATCACAGACTCAGATTAAGTTTTCATTTGCCGACAAAACCAAATGCTTATGATTTCTTGAGCCACAGAATGTTTTGTGATCTGGGAACAGGCTCAAGGGTTGCTTTTACTTTTGGTTGTGCTGCTCTTGTCACACGTACAGGCCCTTAGCAAAACTCATTATATTTGGGGGAGAAACGCTCAAAGAGAGAGAGATGACAACACTTTAAAATTTTGTTTGCGGTTGTCCTTCAACAATTTTGCAGCAGTATGCGTGGACTGCTTCTCCAGTCCCGAGTTCTGGCGTGCATTCTGCTTTCTGTTTCTTTGTGGAATTATGTTTCCATTCATCTGCAAAACAAGCATTCATAATAATCGTTTTCTACCTCTGTAGAACTTGTTCTTTTGTTCCTCATTTGCTTTCTTATGAGAAGGAGAGAACGATCCTGTAGTTGTTTTTGTCAAGCGGTTTGGTATGTGTTTCTTGCAGATTCTATTTTCTATCTTGGAAGAGTCTGCAACTCCATTTCACCTACGGTTTTGTCAAAGACAAAGTTTCTGACTTTCTGCTTTAACAGCTGGGAAGAAACAGCACGCTTATGTAAGATGATAAGCGGTGCAGGACTGAAGTGTTCCATAAACAAGAGAAAACAGATATTCTGTTACTGCATCCTGTCTTCATACTTAACTGTATGTTAGTGAAGACTTTCCAACTATCAATACCGTTAAACTGAAAGGCCAAAAAGGAAATGTTATCTGAGCAAAGATAAATGCTGGCCAGCATTGTCTTTACTTGCTCAAATCCAGTGTTTTAAAAACCCTTGTCTTGAAGTTAAAGACACTCTACAGATAAAATGTCTCCAAATAATTCTAACTTTCATGTACAAAAATGTACATGCAGTCTTTATTTTTAGCTTCCGCTTGATTTCTGTCTGTCTTTGTTGCTATTATGCTAAAGAAACCTGCTAAAAACTAGGTACACAATACTGGGTTTCAAGTGAATATATTTTGGAATTGAAGTATTTTATTGTTCACCTCTAGCCTCTGGTAGTGCCTCATAGGATTCATTCGACAAGTAGAAATGGGAGAGGAGAAAAGACACGCTCTGAAATAAACTGTAAGCATGTGTACTATGACAACATTAACTATTCTTAAAATAATCCTTGATATTCACTTATTTCAACTCGTATTCTGCATAGCTGACGTATATAGAAACAGTTTTAGTGATATTCAGGAAAAGAAAAACTTATGCTGTTTCACTTACGGATATAGTTTCTAGATGACTATGCAAAAGAAACATTAGTGTAAAACATTTGAATGCCCCTTTTGTCAGCACTTCAGCAAATCTCACTATTGCTTCATCTTAACAGAACAGGACGCAACCTGAGCTCTTCTGAGAGCTGGTTGGTATCGCTTCATACGCCACTGCAGCAGGGATATTCGGAGTGATGCCAGATTGTGCTAGGTAGCAGAATGGCAGAGGAAGATTTTTCTGCCTTAATTTAGTCTCTTGTTGTGGTTTTTGCTTTTGAACTGAAACAGTCCTGTAGAAATCAGGAAAGGAGGTGGTTGATCGCTGGCCATTAAAAGCAGACTCCATCCCCCAAACTGTGGTCATTCTTTTGCTTGAATTAAATCAGAGCAGTACTTGGAGCTTTAGTTGTCTTTTCTGAAGCTAAAATTGTGGGAAGGAGCGTTAAAGAGCGTCTGCCAAAGAGCTTTCCTAGAAGGTGCGATAAGATCTCTCCAAACTTCATTCACGGCTCTTTAGTGCTATTGAATCACCCCAAAGAACGTGTATTCTCTAAATTACATCTGTATTGTTGCTCTAAAGAGGGCACTTCACGGCCTTGTTTGCTGAATGGTTTTCCTCATCCTTCTAATGACTAGGTGGGGCAAGTGGCGATCGTGCTGCCTTTGTGATGGAAAAGTACTTTCTGTGCCCCTTAGTTTCCAGCAGGCACAAGTTGGGGGTGTGCCTGTGTCAGAAGTTTGCATCAGTGGGGCTGTGATGCACTCATTAAACGGGATTTGTCTTTTTTGTTAGCCTTTGGAGCTGAATTGGGTCTAATTGCAGTCCAGCTTAGATTCTTGTTTTCCTTTTCTCCTCTGTAGTTGGTCAAGTAAAATTTGGTGCACCCTTGAGGAAAGAGACAGAGCCACATCGTGAGTTTGTGAGTTACAAGCAGCGTGGGCTATGCTCTGCACATTATTCCCTGCAAATGTCTGTGGAGGAGGAGAAATCCAAGGTGTGTAGCATACCTCCTTAGCGCTACTGAAGTTGGTAGTGATTTTTCTGACAAGTGACATATTGGTCCTGGATCTTTTGGTGCCATTGCAGTATATGCAGCAAGACCCCTTATTTGTGGGCTCTGCCAGGTGTGATGTACGTGCTAAGCAGCAGCCCTTAGTCTTGTGGGTTTCCTCTATGCTTTATACCTCATTGCCAAGTATATAATTCCCTTTATTTATAGAGTTATTTTTTTAATTGTAGAATTACTGTGCATATTCAAATGTTTCTCTCCCTTGTGCTTGTATCGACACTTGAGCCACGCCGAGTCTGGCAGTTGATGTATTCTGTGAAGGTGTGTTGCCAATGTTTTCATCCTATGGACCTGTCAGTACAAGGGGTGTGAGAACTCAAGCAGTGAGGGAAAAGGTGTCTGTGCTGCCTCACGCACACGATTGCAGCAGCTTCCTCTCTTCTGTGGAGACTTTTGCTTTCCACACTTGTGCACTTGGGCAGTTTCTTCACATTCCTGGATAAAAAAGACACTCCTTTGCTTCCTTACTGCAGACTTCTGTGTTCTCTTTGTTTTGTGCACTTGGGCAGTTTCTTCACATTCCTGGATAAAAAAGACACTCCTTTGCTTCCTTACTGCAGACTTCTGTGTTCTCTTTGTTTTTCTAAGGCAGGTGTTGAGGTGAAAAAGTTGGCTTAGTGCATAGGTGGGAGGGACATTGGCTTTGCTCTGAGTTGGTTTTGGGAAGGGTGTGTAGCTGGGAATGTAATTCCTCTTCTGAAGGCTACAAACTACACGTGAGTGGGATTTCTGGCGTAGGTTTCCTTGTACTGCTCTGTCGTTGTACTAAAATCTCCTTCCCGGTGCCTTGTCCTTTGGTAGTGGGTCAGCTGGCTCTGGGTGTATGAGTTTGTACGTGATCTTGCTCTTCCTCAGCAACGGCTGGACAGGTAGTCTGCAGGCTCTAGTGCCCGTTGGAGACAGAGGAGAATAGCTTACCACATCTCACGTAGGACTTAGGCAATTGTTTCAGATACGTTATTTAGACCTTGACATGACTGCATACCAACATCATTTCGGAGCCCTGGTTATACAAGTGTTTCTTAAACATGGTAATGAAGTCAGTGTTTCACCATAAACTCATCAGTTAACTCCAAAAGATTTTTGAACTGATTCCAAGTTATCCTGGCTTTGCTCCCCTGTTGCATTGTCTGGATTATAAAGAAAATACAATTGGTAGCATCATATAGTTCAAGTTATAATGCTTGGCTCCTTAAGAATTTCATTTATTTCTACAGACACAGACTCATAATTGCAAAGAGATGTTAAGGGAGAAGCTGAAGTTTTAAAAATACTTTTTCCATTTCTTTCTTGCTTTATCAGTTACTGACCAAACCAAACCAGTTAGCGGACGACTTCATGGGGCAGAGACGTGTTTTCCTTGCACCTTAGGAACCTGAGTTGCTAAACCGGGGAGAGGGATTTTCTGCAGGGACTAAAGCACCACTTTGGAGAGCACTTCTTTGTCCGGTGTTGTTGGGAGGGAGGAGCAGAGCCTTTTCCTACCTTGTGGGTTAGCAATCAGGGCCTTTGCACTTTGGAATGGCAGAAGCCCTTGCTGCTCCACGAAGGGACTTGAAGGATCCAGATTAATTCTGCTGATAAGGAAATCTCTTCGTATGGTCTGCTCCTGTTGGAGTTTGGGTATTTGAAACCTGTCCAAAGAACTTGCCTCATCTCCCTGCCTGTAAGGAAGATCCCTGATTGCTTGTTTGGATCTTTCTGAAGAGGGCAATTAACTGGTCCACTGCTCCTATCAGAATGAAGCATGCAGTCCTGATCTATCCTTTCCAGATAAAACGGAGCTATGATTTTGAAAATGATGATGTTGGGTCTAGAGACCAAAGAAAAACTGCATTTTGTCATTAGATATAGAACCGATGGACAATTTAAAGTGGCATGTCAAATGCGAACTAGAGCTCTGTTCACAGAATGGCTGCTCCAGCCAAGAGCCTTAGCACAAAGCAGGCTGAGGGAGAGGTTTGTAACAACCTACACGCTCTGGGAGAGAAAGTCTTTTAAATGCAAGCGGGAGCAAGAGGTGCCTGTCTGTTCCTCCAGCACTAACAGTGTGGATCCCTTTTCCTTACAGCAGTTCTTCTGACCCTTTTGCTTCTGTCTCACTAAAGCATGCTTAAATTTGATGTTTATAAGGCAAAGGACTGGACCGCTGCAGCATGAGGAGTTACTGGTGGTGGTGCATGGAGATGTGGAACTGACACATACTTGCCTCTAACTGAGGCAGTTTGTCGCTCATTGCCACAGCTCAGGTGGTGAACAATAATCCATTCTTTTGGTGTGACTCGGTAGTGTCTGGTAATGTGACCGTACCCTTCGCTGTGTTTTACCTCCATCCCCAGAACTGGCTTAACATGGTTTGAGTTTCAACTAACAACTTTTTTTTTAGCAAGAAACTTTCCCTTTGTGTATACCTGGCTTTCAGTCACAATGTAAATAACTTGAGTGTCTTGATCTCTGTCTAACAAACAGCCTGGCAGTGATACCGAAGACTTAAACAAATTAGTTAGCAGACAAAAGCAGACTCCTTTGTGCAAACTTTGTACAGATGAGTTAAGACGATACTGCAGTCACACAATCTGAAATATGCATTAGTTTTCCTGGAAACAGGCTGGCTGTGGCGATTAGCTCTATTGGGTTACGTTAATGTTGTCTACCTGGAGACAAAAGTAGATCTAGCACCTGATACAGCCTCTGGGTCTCCTGATAATGGCTGATACGCAAACTTGAGACTTGGCCAAACAGCCAAGTCAGTGAAATGCCCCAAATGGGTGCCCTAAGGCTGACCTACCTCATTATACTGTTAAAAACCACACCTCCTAGCTAGAAAAGCCCCCAACCCAAATAAGCCCCCTACTCTCTGGGCATGCGTAGTGAATTGAGAGAGAACTGTATCTTTAAGATGAAGTAAGAAAGATCCTAACCAATAGTTAGCTAAAGGGTGGGACCACTAGGCGTAACTAACTTTGTTAACTGTTTAAATACCTGTCATGATTTGAACTGGGTGTGCATGCTAGGAGGAAAGATCCCCTATGTACCCAGCGCTGCAATAAACCAATGTCGGCTTTCTAAACTATCATTTGGTTTGGAGAGTTTTCTTGGTTACGATTTTCAATAACAGCAGGAGTGATTTTTGGACGATTCAGAAGAAAAATACTACACTGCAAGATCTAACCTGGTATTTTTCATCTTATACCTTTCTTTGTCAGTGTTAGTTTTGTCTTTGTTTTCCTTTTTCAAAGCTCATGTTGTGCCCTGTTGTTGTACTGGTGTTTTCATCTGTGTAAAAGCCATTCAGTATGAGTCTAGATGTGGGTTTCTGTAATGTAGGAAGGAATTCTTAGTATGTGCAGTATTGAAAGTATTTAACCCGTATTCATGTTTAGTTGAATCATTTTTATAGAAGGGGCTCAGTATTAGGTACTCATTCTAATTTCTTTATTTAACTGCCTTGCAAAGCATAACTTGTTAGTTTTTTGGAGGGTGCTTAAAAATAGAAGAGACAGTCTCTTTGTATTTTTGTCTGGTAGTTCCTTTAAATAGTCCCATGAAAGACTATGAAATTATATAAATGTAAGTCTCTGAATTCTCCAGATGGTGATTATGTGACAGAAGGAATATACACTGAACAGCAGTAACAGAAAGTGGGGTCCTAAGTGTTTTCAGTGGCATTTGGCATCGTTTACAGTCTGATACATTTTTGACATTTACCGCAGTGCTAAAAAAATTGGTTCCTAGCATTGCAGTGTAGAAATTACTCTACAAAGAGAGTTTTCTTATTTCTGTGCTCTTTAGGCACTGTGTAGTTCGAAATGTAATGCTTTTGAGTCTCGGACATCTTCATATACTGTTAAAAAAGTTAACGAAACGTTCTGCACTAGATGAAGAGCATTATTCTGCTAACTTTCTTTGATTTGTGAGATGTTTCATAGAAGTGCAGTGAGGGGAACGTGGAAGACTGGGCTGCTTGGGAATGTCTTGTTTTGTTTTTCATGTGGTGTTTTTTGTTTTGGATTTGTTTGTTTGTTTTGGCATGAGTTGGCTTGGTGTGATGTGAATCTGCCAATGCCATAGTTACTGAGAGCTTAGACTGTCTTCCCCGTTCGTGGAAGGATTTTCCTGTATTGCTTGATTATGAAAATGTTTCATAAATTGTGTTGAGATCAGTAGCTTAGATTTCTCTGTACGCGGTTGGAGCACCTCCATCGTGTGCAATTGCTCTGGTTTGGGGAGTGTGGTTTTGGTTTTTCGGTTTGGTTTTCTTTTGGCTTCATCTTTTCAGTTTAAACTTTTTAAAATCTGCCTTTTTCAGGTTACTTTCAGTGTTTGTCGCATATCTTGCTCGCCTCGTATCTGGGGGTCTGAGAGATGAAGGAGAACATGTCTCCTAACTGGACTATCCTTTCCCATCCTTCTTTTGCCCCATGCCGTTCAGTACCCTCTTCAAAAATTATTATTATGATAAAGCTTGTAAAGTACTGTTGTTGTCCCATTCGTGGGAGGGTTTTTAAAGTCAGTCGACAGCACTTTCTGTGTTTCACTGCTTTCTTCACTACCTCCAGTGCTCATTGTGAATCAAAGAGGAGAATTCTGGTTTGGTGGCAATGCTTCACCCATTTGTCAGGTTTTTCCTTCTGGAAATTAGGAGATCTATTTAGTAGTTGGTTCCTTCTTCTGTTGTGGACCAGCACACACTGATCAGACTTTCTCTCTCTGTCTCTGTCCTTCCCCCACTCTCCGCTCCTGCTCTGACAGTATTGGCTTCGGCTATGTTCACTGAGGGAAGTGTTATATGGATTTTTCAAACATCATCAAGAGGAAAAGACTAGTTTTTCAGAAGCATAATATATCACCTACTACTGTTGGGGTCTTTCCCATGCTGTTTTACTGGGTTTATAAAATACCTTATGAGCAGCAACTCTTTTGCGGAGCAACGTGTCTCTAAGATCCTACCCCAAAAAATCATCAGAAATTGAGACATATTTGGGGCATCATGAGTCATAAAAGGTATACAGTCGAGGTTGGGAGCAAATCTGGGGAGTGAGTGAGACTATTTTTACTTATTACCTCGCATTTGGCACAGCTGGATGGGTCATATGGCAGCTTATGCAGTCACCATGCACATTACCTTTTAAAAACTTGACAGCTACGATGTGGTTACCCTTAAAAAGCATTCCTCTCCTTTTCCTCTTCCCCCTCCCTCTGCCGCTGTGCTCCTGAAACAGCTACCTGGATCTGCCAGAAGGATGGAGAAATTCAGTAAAGGTCTTGTTTGCAGGGAAAATTCCGTGTCCAAAGCCCAGTATCCCTTCATGCAAATGGCAAACAGACAAGAACAAGATAGTACTCCTCTTTGATCTTCTACAAATGTACCCCTTTGATTCGTATCTAAAGACAGAATAACAGAATATTGTGCTCTAGGTACAGGGCTCTTCTCTTTTTCAGGGTAGATCTTTTTTAGTTTTTCTGCACCTAGACCACAAGTTCCTCAGGAACTTACTTGGGTACCTTCCGCTGTTTGAGATTGTCTTGCACATTTTGCTTCCTGTCATTTTGAGTTCCTCCTATTCCTATTCCGGTCATTGCACTGTGTTTTGGCAGCTGTTTTCTGACAATCTCCTTTGCCTCGGGAGCAGCAGAGGTATGCTGGTCTTAAAAAAAAAAAAAAAAAAAAAAAATCTTCCCTGCACATTAGACTTCACATAGGGTAGACCTCAAACAAATGCTTCTCCCATATTTTTCCCTGTCTTTCTGTGTACTTTAAAAGCATTTGTTTGGATACAGACTCAGATAAGTGGGAGAGCTGAGCATTGCATTTGCAGTGAGCTCAGTAAATGGTTTAGATCAAAGTAATCTTCTCAAAAAATATGTGCACCTTTGCTCTGGAACAATTTTTGAGTTTTATGCTATTGATCCTGGGAGAAGCACCTGAAAATCCAATGGCTAACGACATGTATGAGTGTTCATCTTGTATTGCGGCAGCCATCACGATGACAGTCTCGGGAATCTACCTGAGCTGGTGTGGTAGGACCCAATTTCTGTCAGTTGAAATGTTTTTGCTATAATTAAGCCTATGTTCAGAAGCAGTCTCAAGTACGTGACATGCTGAGGAAGAATGTGCAACTTCTTTCAGGTTCTTGTTTCCACCAGGTCGGTTCCCCGTTCGGGTTCCCTGTGTGGCGTTGCAATGGCTGTGTCAGTGTGGTGGAGGGAGGTGCGTGGGGTAGAGAGAAGGCGGGAGTAAGGGCTGTTAAACCCAGCTTCTGCAGAGCTGTTGCTGTATGTGTAAGTGCATCCACCTCCCAGAGGTGACGTGTTGTACTTAGCAGTGGTGGCGTCAGTCCAGGGGAATCTGTACGAGAATTTGGCTTCTAGCCCCAGAAGCCCCATTTCTAAGCAACAGAGCTTATTGTTGTTCTGATTCAAAACAAAAGGTCATGTTGAGCAAATAATAATATTTTCATTCAGGTTATCCTTATCTGCAAGGAGGTATTGTGGCAAAAAATCTTTCTTCCCTTTCATAGTGAGCTGAAAAATAATACCAGTTTGTTACAAATCTGTAATATAAAAACTCATGTATGCAATGCATGTAGGTGAGCAGGCACTTCTTTATTGCAGCGCTGGACGCACAGGGGATCGCTCCACCACGTGTGCGTGCTTAGTTTCTCTGCTACAAAAGTTATATACAATCAAAGTATACATATTCATCATATTTCCAGGAAACAATTAACATATTCATACGATTTCCGAGAACTCGTTAATATATGTAAAAGCTCGTGAGGCATGTGCCTTCAGGTACACAGGTGGTCGTCTAAGGTCCTCTGGTGGTCGTCCATAGTCTTCCTCATGGTGTCCTTCAGTTGAACCCCATCTTTGCGCATGCTCAGGTTGGTTGCAAAATCCCATTCTTGGAATCTTCTTAAGTTTTCCTCGGTTTACTGACCAGGCCTACAACTTACCATTCTCTTGACAAGCAAATCCTACCTATTCACAGCGCTACATTGTTCAGCAGTTAGTTTATGATTAAATCACAGATAAATCATGCCTAGTTACCTTCACAGAGAATATATATAATTTAATTTTTATTAATTGTTCTCTGGATTATACTATTCTATCAATATCCATCCTTAAAATAATCAATGGTTATTTCTATTAATATCTATTGATTGGCATTCTTGATATTCGAATCAAGATGGGAAAGGTAAGGAATTTTCCAAGCAGCATCATTGGTGCATATCAGGTCACATTGTCACGGGACTCAAACAAGATGTTTCTATTCAGTTCTTCATCGTTCCATCTCGTTACTGTTAGTTCCTTAGTATGGAACAGCGACTCCCTGGTGAGGTTCCTATGGTTATTGTTTCTAACTGAACAATCCTAACATATGCATTTGTATTTTATTATTTTATTTATTAATCAAATTTAACCTTTCTATATGATCATATTTTGATTATTTTAGAAAATCAGAGTATTTACAACACTGAGAGGCAGACATTCCGCTACGTGCCTGTCCTGTGGCACAGGGTGAGCCCTGCCTGAAGGCTTGCTGTTACCCAGGAGCATGATGCACGTGCCCCCAGGTGAAGTGCGTTAATGGCTGTGGGTCTTCTCAGGTCTAGTTATTTAGGCAGGAGCCTTTTTGTTGGAGAGGCAGTGTGGGGAAGAGGAATAGGTGACCTGTTCTTTTAGATAATGATTTCACACTTTGCAGTCCTGTGGCATTTGCCCAAGGCTCAGAGTTTGAAGTGTCCTGGATGGCTTCTTAATGAAATACCAGTGATGCTGACTGTGAAGCAGGAATTAACCTCCAGATATCTGCTTTGGAAGTGCTCTTTTTTGCCATCGTAGGCAACTTGAGTTTTCCACCATGATGGAAACAGCCGGTTCTGTTTTCCTAGTCGCAGAAGCATCTCTGGCCTTGAAATGGGCATGAGGGATTTGAGGAGAACTCTGCAAGCCCTGAGCTCCCTTTAGCCCTGTGTCAGCCCCTGCACAAGAGTGCTGGGCAGAGGCACTGGGGTGAAATGCATCGGTTTGAGTGGACCAGCAGTGTGCCCCGTGATGGAGCTCAGAGCCCATCTGGAGCTCCTCAGTGAGGGAGTGAGGGGGAGCCTGGCTGCAGGGAAGAGTGTAGAGCTGTGTCTGTTGGGCTGTGCTTGTCGGGGTGTACTTATTACAGCGCTTCCCTGAGAAATGACAAGGTTGGCTGTGCTGGTTTGTGCATCGGTGTCAGGCTGTGCCGAGCGCCCCGCCACAGGCAGACTGGGAGGTGCGAGGTGGCAGCCGAGCAGGTGAGCCGGTTGGACTGGGGTGCGAGTTATCACCCAGAGAGCAGGAGAAGAGCAGATAGTCCCTTTTGAGGGCAGAGCTGGTACCTCCGTGGGGCATGTGTGAGTTGATTTTTAGGCTCTGTTGGCACACGGGCTGTGTCCAGGTGGCGTGTGGCTCTTTTCATGATCAGTGCTGCGTGCTAGCTTGCTTGCTTTTCCCCATGGGATGCAGATGTGACTGCACCGGGGCTGCGGGCTAAATGTGGAGGGGGATGGAGGCTGCCTGCCTCGCCGCTGCTGGTCTTGCCCCCCTCGTCTCGCACGTGGGCTTTTGGATGTTTTGGCCTTAAATCTTTGTGTGGCCCAGTCTGTAAATGAGGGACGAGACGATTTATTCTCGCTCTGTCTATAAAATGCCGTGAAGGCTTATGATGCAAAATGCAACAAATGTCCTAGCTTGTCGCGACTGCACAGGCAACTCACCCTAACTATCCTTTCCTTGCCTTCTAAATCCATAGGTGATTTCCTGAGAAGCAATTCGTGCCTACGTCGAGGGAAAATCCAACGGCTAGACTGCTCCAGGAAGGTGCAGCTTGCTCCTAACAGGTTGTGCAGCATTGCCCCTGACCGAAGGGTGGGAAATAACTCGGTGAAGCCAAAGTCTGCTCCGTAGCACCTCGGGGTTACAGCCAGTGCTGTAGTGTTACAGGAGTAATCCAGTCAATAGGGAATATTTGCTGTTCTGGCGGTCAGTAACATATGTGTGCTGGATCATTGGGTACGAGGCTGGAGCCAGCCAAAGTGAGGCCGTGGGGTGGTAGTCCTGCCTCTGCTTACCTGTCTGCTGTTTAGCACCTTTGAATTCAATTAATGTTGATGTTTTTCCAGAGCTTGAAACTCCTTTGAGATCTGGGCATGAATACGCATAAATATTTCACTCGGAAGGTTTTGAAAATTGAGATTAAAAGAGCTTGGCTTGGCTTGAGGTTCACAGGAGCTTGTCAGAGAACTCGGCTGATGCCTGACCTCTCAGGGTCCTGGCTGGTGAAGGCAGCTGGTCAGGATGTGAACATCATCAGCTCTGACCCTGCCTATGGCTGCTTGCTCCTGACCTGAGGACTGATTCGTAGTCCTTTGGTTTCTGCTTTTCCACTCCAAAGTTGCTGCCTGCATGGAAGCTGCGATGCATTGCGAACCAGAATGAAATGTGGTCGAGATGCCAGGAAAAGAGTAAATAAAAAGGGAGAGTTGATGCAAGTTGCAAAGCCAGGAGAGCAGAGATCAGGCGCTGGGAGAGGCAGTTGGGAAAGGGAAAACAGTACTGTAAATACTTAAGGCAGGAGCCACAGTTGTGAATTATAGCATGTGGAGCTGTGGAATCTCCAGCAGACCCTTGGAAGGGAGCTTGGTCCACCTCACTGACAGCTGAGGGTTGAAGTTTATTAAAAGAAAGAACAGGAAGGTATAACACTAGGCTCCTATTAACTATCTCGGCTGTGGTAGAGCTTTTGTAATAAATGGCAGGATGACAGTACTGAAGTGATAAAATACACAGGGAGTGGACTATAAAGGTGACGGGTGAGGCTTCCTGGGTAGCAAGACTGGATTTAGAAAGCACTCAGCCACTTAGCAGTGGGCTGGAGGGACAAGAGCTTAGTCCTGGAAATTGTGCTTCTCCTTTCCTGGCTTCCTTGAGATGCTGTTTCTATGGCAATGATAGCTAAGCAGGTGATTTCTAGTCCCGAAATGTGATCTTGCTACTTAAGCGTGAAGAGGGCAAGATGATTTAGCTGAACAAAATTGTTCAATAGCATCCTGATTCTCACTTTGAACAGATCTCCTGTCTGACTCTTCCAGCAAAGTGTAATAGGAAGGCAAAATAACCAATTAGTCCAGAGAGAGATGGTTTATCTTTGCAGAAGGAAGAAGAAAGAGGATTTATTGTGTATACGGAAGCAAGACTGAGCCACTAGTCTCTGCTGCTACAAGAAAAGCTGGGTATGGCGTGTTGTAGTGCAGAGTATCTGCAGAGTATCCCCAGCCTTTAAGTTTGGAGGGCGATGGGTTGGTGTCAGACCAGCTCAGAGGTTGGTGCTGCTGCGTCAGCACAAGTGATGTGGGGTCCCTTGAAGTAAGAGCACTGGCACGTGGCATAGTGCCAGCCACAGGATCTGTATAGACATGAAGCTGTGCCTTTAGGTGAAACTTCCCGTTTTTTTTCTTACCGCCCACCAAGAAATTGGCTGTTTATTCTTAATTTCCTGTCTTTTTCAGCACAGCGTCATCAGAGAGCTGTTTAGTTTTATTGTGATGAGGGAAGCTGTTGGACACATGCACAAAGGGATCTGGATGCTTAAGGGCCATAGCAAAGTGCTCACCTTAACTTTTTCCTGAGCGCAGCTTTTGCCAAGCTCACGGGCCCTGAAGGGCCCCGCTGTGCCTGTATTTGTGCTGCTGAGCCTTCTGAATTTTCCAGGTCCTGGCATGACTGTGTGACATCTCCACACACGTGTTGGTTGTGAGCGTTGTGCAAGGATGGAGTTCGGGGATTTCTGATAACTCCTCCCCACTCTCTTCAAAGGCTCAATCTGGCTCAATCCAGCAAAACTAAAGAGAAAACAAATGCCCGAAGAGAAGTAATCCCCAAAACATGTCACATCGAATCATGAAGGAGAAGCTAGTGGGGCAGAGCCACTTGGTTAGAGCGTGTGTATTCCGCTCTATATCATTAATTTCCTGGTGTTAAATATTTCAGCAGAAACTTGGGGACTTCCAGGACTATCCAGGTGGCTGTGATCACAAATTATTCATCCGTCGCACTTGACCAAGAAAAGCCTTTCAGAAGAAAGGCATTTCTGTAGCTCTTGCTGGTGTTTTGCATTTCAGCTGACTCCCTCGGCCTTCCTGAAGGAGATGTCTCTCACCACGGAGCAGAGGCTGGCCAGCACTGGGGAGATGAGGCGGCCCCGGATTATCCAGCTTCTAGAGAGGAGTGAAAGCTCCCATCAAAAGGTAGCCTTTTCCTTGCTGTTTGATGTGGCATTTGAAGAAGGTGCGTGCTTGTGACAGGCTCGCCTCCAGCTTATCTGAATGCCTCAGTGACTAGGTCCTGTTGTCCTTTCAAACTCCCGAGTGACTAGCGATAGGAGAAGAAGAAATGGCCTCAAGTTGTGCCAGGGGAGGTTTAGACTGGATGTTAGGAAAAATGTCTTTCCGGAGAGAGCAGTGAAGCATTGGAACAGACTGCCCAGGGAGGTGGTGGAGTCACCATCTCTGGAGGTGTTCAAGGAAAGTGTGGTCATGGCACTGCGGGACATGGTTTAGTGGGCATGGTGGGGTTGGGTTGGTGGTTGGACTTGATGATCTTACAGGTCTTTTCCAACCCTAGTGATTCTGTGAACTGCTGGTGGTGGTGGAGTTCCTTCTGCTGGGGGAAAAGTAAAACATTTTTCCCCGGTGAGACATTGAAGTCCTGATATGCTTAGTAGCCAATACAAATAACCTCTGGTGAACTTGGTGGGTTTTGCTGGAATTTAGCTAGCAGTGCTAAAAACCGATACTGGGGGAAGGCTGGGGCAGGACACCAGGGTGCGAGCTTGCCATTTTCCACCCTCCTGCTGAAATAGCCACATCTCGCTTTGGTGTAGCCTCTGTCAAATGCTTGGGGTCATAGGACTCCCTCAACGGTGGCAGCATTGGCCTTTGAAAGCTGAAGGCCTACGGTAATTATTAAAGATTTAACAAAACCAACTGCATTAATGCTTTGGGTTGGAACAATGTGTGGGACCCTTGCAGGGTGTTAGAATTTGCAGGCTGCCAGATATACAGGGGAATGACCCTGGGCAGAGGGGCGTGGATGTGCTCTATCTGGCTCAGTGTTTACTCAGATGTATGTTTCAAGCTGCTTTTCTTACAGGACTGCTCAGTACAACACGCAGTCCAAATGGGTAGATTACTGAGGTAGGCTGTTGAGTGGGGAATTGCCAGCCAGAGACCTGTAACAAATTGGTTAAGTATTGCCCTAGACAGCACGGGAGGTTGGGAATGCATCAGACAAGTGCGCAACTAACTGGCAGTGTGGTGCAGCTACTAGCTTCAGCGCGACTGTGACTTCTGTGGAGAAGCAGGAGACCTGCCCGTGTCTTTTGAGTGGGAAAAGTGCAGCTGGAACAGGGGAGGCAAAGCAGGGAGGAATTTCCTCAAAGTAATGCCTCTGCTCTTTAAGCATTTGCTGTTTGTGTATGTTTTCAGCCATGCTTCTGCAGTGGTATTAAATACAACAGCAAAACCAGAATACAATAAAGCATCCCATTAAAGCCCATGGAAAAAGGAGATACCAAGTCCAGTCTTGTTCAAGTTGCCCAGTAATGCTGAGAAAAGAGCTAAACTTTATCACCATCCAACGTTCACCTCACTTGTCTTTTTCCTAACTAGTGTGTTACTTTCTTGTTGGCCTTACCCCCTCTGGTACTGTTCTCTTCTTACTGGTTTCTGGGCTCTATATCAAAAAATATATTTGGGGATGTGTGGGGCTCAGTCTCTCTGTCTCAGAGTAAAGATCATCCCAAAATGGTTTCCCATGGAGTCTCACGTAAATTCTTGGGTTTCGCTTTCTCCGTGAGCGCTCGTGGCTCTTTCAGTAAATGCTCCGGCGCTGTGTGACCCCATTAGCACAGGGCTCTGCTGGAGGTAAGCGCTGCCTTGCATTTTGGAGAAGGAAACCTGGAGCAACACCTCCCAAAAGAGCTTCTTAGCTTGAGCCTGCTGAGCATGGTGCTGAGCTCAGAACACAGGTGGGTGAGCTCCTGCTTCCCTAGTGTGAGCTGGGCAGACGTACTCACCAAGAGACTGTACTTCTCTGGAGATCAATATAGGAGTCTCATTCATGGATCTTTCTCCCAGCAGCTGAACCTCTCACTGCTCTCTCTTGCATCTCCAGGTCTCCTCAGTTGACCTGGAACAGAGCTTGATTCAGCCTTTCCCATCCGAGGTGGTATTTCAGAGCTATGTCCCCCGCGAGGTCTATGAAGTGCCCCTGATTCTGAGGAACACCGACAAGGATTAGTGCTGGGAGGTGGAGTTTTAACGCTGTGCTGGAAGAGGAGAGCAGTGTAGTTCATGTGGTATACAGCATAGCAAGGTATCTGCCGCAGCACAGCATGTCAGAATAAAAAGTCTCACCACCTTTATTTTGCAAGATGGTGGAAATCTTCCCATGCTGGAGGTTCTCCCCCTGATTTTGGCCATGCGTTGGTGGTATCTAGCCCAAAGGAGCTTTTCTAGTCAGCATCCTTCCCCTCAACAGCCCCAGACTGAGGGGAATGTTGAGGGCTGTACAGTTCTTGCCAGCCGCATGCTTGACCTCGAGCGTGTATCACGTCTTGGTGGCTCCTTGGTTAACCTTGGTTTCTGGCAGGGCATCTCTGCCTCTCACAACCTGTTTAAACTGCCTCTGTGCAGCTCAGTGTCAGAGCACAGGGGTTGAGTCTTCTCCACTTTATGCTGGAATAAGTTACAATTAGTGGTGTTAGCACTCCAGGAAGGGTGTTTTGAAGCAGCAGTGGAAATGGACTGATTTAGCAGGAGCAGTGGGAGGCCTTTAGGGGCCACTTTAGGCTCCTGCTAAGTCTAATTCAGTTCTGCCCAGGTTCTTGTAATGCAACATGGCTCTCTGCTTTCGCTTTGGAGAACCACAGCCCATCCACAGTAACATGCTCTTGAAGGTCTCCACCTTTACTTGAAAAAATTGTGATTGTTTTGAGATTTCGCAAGAAAGTTGAGAAGGGAAAAGGTTGAAAAACATCAGCAATTTTGTTCCACTGTAAAGAGGAGAATTGAGACCTTTTGAATTTCAGCAGGGGAAACATTTGCTGGAGTGAGGCATGTGCCAAGAGCAAGCTGGTGGGAAAAGAGAGGAGCGAGGAAAGGAGCTGAGTTAGAAGGTGCTCTGGGAGAGAACATTGTACAGGCAAAGGTTTCTCTTGACACGTAACAGTAAGTGTGCTGGCAGCAGAGAAGGGTCAGAAAAAGAAAGGTGTAATTAAAGACAGTCTTCTCTACTGAAGAGTAAGATCTATCCATGAGAGGAGAGCGGCAGGATGGGAAGATGGAAGTGTGCACAAGGGCGGGTGAATTAACTCCTTCCCCAAATCTACCTGTTGGGGGAACAAACAGGTGGACAAAAAAAAGCTGACGGGGCATACATATGGCAGGTGGAAGAACAGCAAGAGAAGTGAAAGTATATTCTGAGATGGCAGGTTTTGACATGGACACGGTTGAAAATGGAAGCCCCTTTGGCAAGGGAGGATGCAGGCGTGGTCCCTCAGTTATTCCTGGGGAGTGCTGCACCATCCCTGGTCTGGCGTTCAGCTCGGGGATATTGGAATAATGCAGTGTGGATGCCCATGCCTAAGGGATACCATTTGTGTGGTCCACAGTGATTCTGGGCACTCTTAGCTGTAGGTATCCTCTTTCCTGATTAAAGTGTGCCTCAGTTTCTCTTTCCCTGTGGCTCATTCCCACTAAGTCTTTTGGCTTCAGCTGCTCCGTTATCCATGTGGCACTTCAAAATGTTTGTCTTTGCCAAGTAGCAGCCAACAGGCAAACAGTTAATTTGCTCTATTCCTGCTTCCTCAAGTGGAAAGGAGCATCTGCATCAACATTTCTGCCATTCCCAGTAAAAAACCATAAACTTGTACAGCTGCACCTTGGGATTTGTATGCCCTGTAAAGGGGAGGCAATGTGTGAACTGTTGATTTTTTTTTTTTCCCCACAATGAATTAGTTTTGAAGCTAGTAAGACTTCAACCATTGGACAGCACTGTGGTAAAAGTAAGATCAGCTCTAAGGAAAATCCTTGGCATATTTAAGTACACACAGATAGAGATGATAATGCCAAGAGAGGTTAAATCATATCCGTATGTTGTTGGCTTTTGGGAATGTCCTAGAGAAAAGCAACATTGTGCTGTGTCTCAAAGTTTTCTCACCAGTTTCCCAGATTCCTCTGAATCACACTGACTTATACTGCATGGTAGCCTGAGGTTGTCTGCTCCATCAAAATCCAGCTGACAGCAAAGTGTATTCCAGAGAGAGTCTCTGTAATCATTCAAATGCAGAAGCGCTTCGCCATACACTTACTGCTCTTACTTGTGTTTTGTAAAATTGCTTTTCTGTCTTCAGGCTGCTCCTCGCCACCCTCACATCTTCTGGGTGGCTTTTGGTGAAGGTCTTGGCCATGTGCACTCCTCTCCCAAGGGACTTGGTGACCAAAATGTTTGTCTGCAGTGTGAAATTGGCTCTGGGAACTCCCTGCCCCAGGGGATTGCTGGGAGCAAAGGGCGTTTGGAGAGTTCAGGACTGCCTCGGCCATGGGTTATCAGGCTCGGGTGGGTGGTGCAGAATGAATCTCCACTTTTGCCAAGCCTCGTGTGGGTTTGTTGTTTCTCAGTGAAGCTGCCTGTCAGTCAAAATCACCTGTTTTAGACTTTCTGAGATCAGATTTGGTGCTCAGGGGTTGATACCCGTGTGCTAGAAAACACCTGTGTGCTGTCTCTGTGCTTGTGGCATCCCAGAGGGCAGAAACTTGCAGCAGGGTGCCTGCAGGGACTCCCGGGTGTGGGGAGGAATGCCCAGAGATCTGCCTTGCCTGCACTGGGAGCTGCCTGGCTACAATCAGCAGGCAGCAAGAGCCTCCGGAGAGCTGAGATTGGCTTTTAGTAATGAAACCACAGTGTGAGTCAGTGCTGGTCATGTATCTCAGAGCAGAAAATGCCTTTGAAGCCCATAATTGATAGGCACAGCCTGGGGGGTCATCTGGCTTGCCATTAATTGGGTAAGTTGACTCCTCGGTCTTCTGCATCAACCTTTCCTTGTAGAGTATCGTGCTTGTTCCTTGCTTCTTTACAGCCCCCTTTAAATTCTCTTAGCCATCTCCTTGTTTGTGGGGTTGTCCCTTTGTTTTCCTATGTTCCTCCTTTTGCTCCTCAGCTTGCTTTTATTCCCAGTAAGGCCACAATGTCTGTGGTCTCCTTCTCTTGCTGGTCTGCCTGCCTGACTCTGTAGCATCGCAGCTTGACTGCCCCGCTCAAACCCGGTAGGTTAGAAGTGAATGCTGCGGTAGCAGCATTGGTGCTAAATATTCAGGAAGCACGTAAATTTACATTAGGCCAAAAGATTACAGTGCTGACATCTCATACTGTATCCACAGTATTAGAGGTAAAAGGGAGGCATTGGCTCTCACCACAGAGATTCCTTAAATATCAGGCTGTTGTGGTGGAACAGGATGATGTGGAAATAATTGTTACTAACGTTGTCAATCCAGCAGCTTTCCTCGGTGGAACCACGGGAGAACCGGTATCACATGACTGCCTGGAAACGATTGAAGCGGTCTATTCCAGCTGACCACATCTAAAGGAGGAGCCACTGGAAGACGCTGAGGATTCCTGGTACACAGATGGAAGTAGCTCTGTTCGACAAGGCATCCACAGAGCAGGGTATGCAATAACCACCGTGAATCAGGTAATACAATCTGCAGCCCTTGCCCCAAATACTTTGGCACAAAAAGCAAAAATAATCGCTTTAACCCGAGCGTTGGAACTAGCCAAAGACAAAAAGATTAATATCTGGACAGACTCCAAATACGCTTTTGGGGTAGTCCATGCCCATGGAGCTATATGGAAAGAAAGGGGACTCCTATCCACCCAAGGGAAACATATAAAACACGCTGAAGAAATTCTTAGGCTCCTGGAAGCAGTACAGCAACCTGAAAAAGTGGCTATCATGCATTGCAAGGCTCATCAGAAAGGATATACCGCTCGAGAATTGGGCAGTGCTATGGCAGACCGAGAAGCCAAAAGAGCAGCTGAGAAAGGTGAATTAGAGGTGCAGTCATTGGTCCCAGATGGTAAAATACAAATTGATTGTGAACCCAGGTATTCCAAAGAAGATCAGAAATTAGTTGAAGACGTAGGTTGAGAAATAGAGAAAGGTAAGTGGGAGATAGAGAAACTTGTCTTAGGAACCAGAGCCCAAGGTCTTGATGGGCTGGTGCATAATGTTAAGCCTGGTGATTATGTGTATGTGAAGTCCTTTGCAGATTCACCTCTGAAACCGAAATGGGAAGGCCCCTTCCAGGTGCTGCTGACATCTCATACAGCAATCAAGATTAAGGAGCAGACCTCGTGGGTACATCACACCAGAGTGAAGAAAGCCCCTATGCCACGATGGGAATCGACACCTATGGGACCATTGAAGCTTCGCATTCAAAAGCGATGGTATGGATTCTTATGACTCTGCTGAACTGTAACCACTGTTGGGAGTGGCCTTGGACAGATGCTTATTTTGGGTGTATGGGAAGCTCAGGAAAGGATTTTAACGGGTTGAATTTGGCAACTGTGGTAATATATAATAATAACATGGCACTGCGACCAACGGAATGGGAAAGAATAGATTCGGTCTGTACCTGGATGTTTGAGAAAGGAAAGGAGGTCCTGATAGGTTGTAGACTCCTTAACGTAAGTAACCCGCCTCCTCTCCAGACCCAAATTACTGCCAAGAGCGGTGCTGTCTGGGACTCTGCCAATAGAACAGGCAGCACGATATGTGAAAGCAAGGAGGTTTGTTGGTATCCCTTCAATATAACTCAAACGGTGACCATAGTATGTCTGGGGGCAACTCAAGAGGGGGCCCAAGCTCTACCTTTTAGATTTTGGTTGCAGACACCACAGGAAACCACCACTCCCCCTGCCTACACCACCCCGACTCAGGCTACTAAATCAAGTCCCACAGAGCCTGAGCAAATGGGACCATATGTGTATCCAACAGGACCATATGTGTATCCGACAGGACCATACGTAATTCAATATGTCGGTCAGCAACAGGTAATGTCTAATCCAATATGGTCTCTTAAACGAGTGGAATTATTAATACAGAACGATATTTCCACTGTTCAACCAGCTTGTTCGTCATTCATAAGACCCTTACATACGGGGTGGACGTCATGGTTACATAAAAGGACCCTTCCTTCCCAAATGAGGAAAAGGAGACATGCGATTGGTGCAGTAGGAACAGGACTGGGAGTTTTAAATAGTATAGATACTGCGATAATAAGGAACAAACTCGCCACGGTGACCAGTGATCTGAACAAAATACAGAACCCTTGAAGATCTTCCCTCCTAACTTTAGGAACCGGCCAATGGCTTACAGCAAATGTGTTACCACAGTGGGAAAAGCTTAATGAAAAGGACAATGAACTGATTATAAATGCATTAGACGTGGCTCAGACTAATGTTTCTACAGCACTCAGTTGTATCCAAGCTCAGTTATGGTTACAGACAATAGCAGCTGCAATCATTAGGGAAGGTGGAGACGGAATCCTACCAAAAGAAATCCGAAAGGTGATTTGGAATAACGCAACGGAATTTGAAAGGAGATTCCAATCGTGGTGGCATTTGGTTAATTTTACCTTTGACCCTACTAACAACACAGCTACAGCTTTTCTACTAACAATATATAAAGCTTTAGTATATAACATATACCCGATTGTTGTGCTAGGATTAAATTACCATGGAACTCTACTTCATCCCCTAGAACATAGGGTATGGGCTATGAAAACCAGGAATAAGTGGCAAACTATTGATGTCGAGGCCTGTGTCGTACGAGACCAGCAAGGATTTATTTGTGAAGGAAACACCATCAAAGGGCAAGATATTTGTCTTGACACTGAACAAAATGTTTGTCACTTTGAGGTGCATCCCAACGAGACCCCAAGAACCATCGTAATTTACAGGGGTATGGGATGTGTTTGTCGGAGAAGTCAATGGGATTTTGTACAGGTAGATGATCAAATGGTGGACACGAGCAACCATTCAAATATTTGCATTTGCAACTTTGTTAGTCTTACAGGATGTGATTTTACCTACACGGCTCCTGTTACTACTTATCAGTTGCTACAGTTTAATTATACATTGGTTCAGGATATACAGCCCACCCCTATTGGAATAAATCTCACTCTAATAAGAAAACTATTGCATCATGAAAATTTGAAAAGGTTGTTAAAACAAGTTGAAGAAAGTGGAAGAAAGACTTTAATTACTGTCCATCATGATGCAGATGGGATGTGTTTAGGGGTTATTCCCCGCCAGCTACCAAAATCTTAAACATAATGATCCACCCGATATTGGTGTTACTAATAGCTACGACAACATTAACAATAGTAAATCTTATCCTTTGGTGTAAACTCAAGGAACTTATTGGACAAGTGTGGACACTAAAAATAATGATGAAACATAACAAACCACTTTTAAAAGCCAAAGAATTTGCTTAGGGGACAGAAAAGGGGAGAATGTTACAGGACTTCTTGAAAAATAAGTGTTAAAAGCAAGTAAGAAGAATTAGAAGAATGTAAAGAAGATACTTCATAACAACTCCACCTGGCACTTAGACCTATTAGAGATAAAGACTGTCTTCACTGACTCTCTGCTAACTAGCAATAATGATTAGCACAAGGGCAAATGGTAGAAAAATAGAATGGACTGCCAAAGTAGTGCCCTAGAGTTAACTCCTCTCATTATAATCTCATTCTAATGCTAAGGAACACACCTCCTAGCTAGAAAAGCCTCAACCCAATTAAGCCCCCTACTCTCTGAGCATATGTGGTGAATTAAAAGAGAACTGTAACTTTAAGATGAAGAAAACTATTAACCAATAGTTAATTAAGGGGTAGAACCAGGAGGCGTAACTAACTTTGTTAACTGTTTTGAATACCTGTCATGATTTTAACCCGGTGCGCAAGTTTTGAGGAGAAATCCCCCATGCACCCGGCGCTTCTTTATTTTTTATTATTTTTCTCCCTTCTGTATTTTGCTCCTTTTTGAAGAAAAAAAGGGTTAAGAAGGAAGTCAGCATTTTTATTTACTTTCTTTCCCCATGCTCCTTTTCTTGTTCGTCTCTTATGTTGGCAGACACAGGACTCATTCCTAACTGAAAATGGGTAATCTGTTTCTCTTAAGCCGGGCGGGGATTTGGGAGATGGTATATGTCTCAGAGGGTTGAACGTTTAGCTTCTCTTCTCAGGTTTATACAATTTGCCACTTGTTTGTGAACTACTTTGCCCTGTACCTTCCTCCTCATTGGTTTTGAGCCATGTGGCCAATTTCAGACCAATTTGATGCAGCGGGCAGCAGAGATCGGAAAAAAATGAATGCTCAGGAAAAGAAACTTCATTAGTTTTCGCAGCTCATGGAATCAGCTTGTTTAAACTCCTCATCTAATGACGATAGGAGAAGCAGAGGGAAATACCACCTTTATCCTGAATTTTGCAAGCACCTTAAGTCTGCAGATGTAAGCTTTCAACGTGAGCGGAATTCACCTGGACAGTGGAACACTCTGGGAATGAGTTTCTAAACATGGTAAAGCCAGAATAACTACCCCATGCTCAGCCGTACTCTCTCTTAATTTTTGTTCTATCCTTACGAAGTCTAACAATATTTTTTCTTATTTTAGTGAGAAATTTTGACTATAAATATCTCTCCCCAGGTAATGGACTTGCTGTCTAAAACCAGGAACCTGGTGGGCGCAAGACTAGAGAAGACCAGCAGCAAGGTTGTTATGTGGACAGTTTGAAGGTGGTGCCTTGTCGTAATTACGCGCAGATCGAGAGGAACAAGGGAGTAAGGTGAGAACGACGGCTACGACTGCCATGAATGCCACCAGCAGTCGGTCTCACGTGGTCGTCACCATGCGATTCAAACAGGTGTAGTGTGCGGGCACTGTTTCCTCTGTTCGGTGTAGCTGTTTAGCACTCTTAATGAATTTAGTCCTGTTAGATGCACCGTAAAATGAACTCATGGAAGTTTATGCAGCCACAAAAGCCAGGGTGGCTCTGTTTTACCTAGACCCACCATAGTTTATTGCCACCTCCAGGACAGCGAGCAGATGAGAGCATGTTGGGTTTCCTCACCCTGGGCTGCAGGGTCAGCCTCGCCAGCCCACCTTTTTGGCGCTCGCACCCTGTCCACCCCTGCTGCTCTCGGAGTGAGGATCACCAAAGGCAGAGACGTCCTAAACCACTGCCTGTTTGCAGATGGACTCCGTCTTTAAGATCCTCTATGTCCCAAATATGACAAGTGGTCTTGGAAAATCTCTCACTGGTGTCCCGAAATAACCTACGGTCACTGTTTATCTGTGGTAGCTGCTGCTTGCCCGTTAGCGAAACGCAGAACTCCTGGCCTCAGTACAACAAGCGGCCCTATAGCGAGCAAGGTCATACAGCGCGGCACAAGTGTGGGGCAGTCTGTGGCACCTCCCCGAGCCCGCCTGAGGGAACGCCGCAGTGGGGCAGCTGCAAAGACATGACCCCAGAGGGTCACAAGGCCCGAATCGTGCTGTCCTCGCTGTGTGTGCCCGGGGCCAGGCGGAGGGCTGCTGGGTGACCGTGGTGCTGCTGCTGACGCATGGCCGAACCATCTCAGAGCAGCCGTGTCGGGGGAGACGACTGCTCGCGGCTCCGCTCTGGAAAAGGGGCCTTGCTCCTGCCATCGCTCCCCCAGTTTTTCCCCTTGGTAGACAGATACCAGAACTACAGGCTTTGTTGAAGTCCCCTGTCGACAGAGGCAGAGAGGTGTCTGCAGGGCAGCTTACACAGGACAACCCTGGGCTGGGGCCGGCTGAGGAGGAGGGGGGTCCGGCTGGCCCGGACGTGCACGACCCATCTCGGCAGCACGAGCGAGCTCAGCACCCCACGGCTGCTCGCGCAGGCAGCTCCAAAAGCTGCTCAGCCCTGGCAGGCAGGGCCAGTCCTGGGCTCATCTGGAAGGGGAAGAGGAGGGAGACATCTTCTTTGCAGCCAGGGGAGGTTGGGAGCCAGGGGTGTTTCTATACTCCCTTTCTGCGGGTGCAGGGGATGAGCGGTATTGCCTGTTGCTTAATCCCGAGAGACGGGAGGTCATTTCTTTTCAGGCACACCTTTGCAGTTCTCATATTTAAAGCAATTCTGCACATAGAAGGTGTCCAATACCAGTAACTATCCCAAGATATTTCCTCTGAGTTTCTGCAGAGTATCGTTTTCTGTATCTTACTTAATAATGTCCAAGCAATTGATTTGGTAATTGTTCCTGCTGTTGATACCATATTTTAACAGATTTTTCTCGACTGAAGCAATCACCAAACGGTCAGTTATAAATCTGGTGGGCTTGGCAGGAAGCAAAAGGCAAAAATCCTCAGGACTGGGAAGAGACAGATTGAAGGAAGGAACACGTGTAAATCTAAGTCTAACCACATTAAGAACTGTCATCAGGTTTTTTTGGTTGTTTTTTTTTTTTAATCCTTTCCTGTGAAGTAAAAAATAAATTTCTAGATATGAAAAAAATCTTCCCTCCATTCAGGATTCTTTGCTGCATGGTTAATCAATGAATAAAGCCTGAGATGTACATAAGAACAAATATAGGGAAGCATGTACATAAGCATGAATATACTGGAGTTTCTAATCTGGTAGCTTTCCCCCTCCATGCCCCCCTCCCACACCCCCACACCCCCCCTGCCCCCCAATTTGATTTTGATAGTTAACGCTTATATCGTTCACATCTTTTCACTTTATTTTCCCTTAGCGCTCTGGCCGAGGTTGCTACGGAAAAGAAGGTGCTGCATATCCCATGCAGGGACTCGGTCCTAAGGAAACAGCAGGGCCCATCATGGTAAACTGATTCTTGAATTTATAACCCAGTTTACCTGTTGAAATAGAATTGCATGGCTCGAACGTTGGTGAAAGTGGGTGTAGCTTCAAACTTAACTGTTTGCTTTCTATGCAACATAAAGGTGAGAACCCTTCTGCTGGTCAAAAGTTTCTTGCCACTATTAAAGGCACTACTGAAATGGAGAGCACTTCTGTTTTCAGAGCAGAAATGTGGCTGGCACAAAATCTCGCTCGCTCGCTCGCTCGCTCTCTCCATTAGAGATACAAACCCCATTCTGCTGAAAGAGTTTTTGGCATATTTGTAAAAATGTATCTAAATGCAGATGAATCTAGCTAGATAACTCATAAGCACTGTTTTATAGAAAAGCCATGTTCTTTACGTAAAACTAGGCAGTATTACGAAACAGCTACTTTGTTTCCTGAATGCTGAGATTATTGTTTGTGCTGCGCACCAGATATTGCATTCCTAAATAAGATGCAGCTCCCATAGGTTCTTCTTTGTCTCAGGTGAATTAACTGTATACTCCAGCATCTTTGAAGAGGTATTTTTGTTAAAGAAAGTACTATAAAGTGAAAGATGGAAGGATACAAATAGAAAATGTGCCCATGTGAAAACGTTGCCTGTAAATGCTGGTAGTCCTAAAACAGTTTACTTGAGCTTCTTCAAATGCTAACTCCCGTAATTCACCGAAGATGTTTTGAACAAATTTAAGGACAGATTCTTCAACTGTTACTTGTACAAATACCATCAAAGTGGTTTTGCGAGGTTGGTTTTTTGCGTTGATGCTAGCGTAAGCCAGAGTTACCAGGATTCAAGTGCCTCCAGTATTAATTTTTGCAAAAGCCACCTGTATCCTCTCATCTTTCGGTCTGTCGGTCTGTCTGTCTGTCTGTCTCATTTCTTGTGAAAGTGTTAAAAAGAGTTAAGTTATAGCCAGATTGCGAAGATGCTAGGGTTCTCCTTTTATGTTTAAGGACCTTAATGGTTGATTTTTCCATGTTAATGCTTATCTGATTTTTGGTAGTGTTGACAGCTCTTTCAAAACGCCTCCTTCAAAATGTAATGTCAGTTCATACTTTTCATATGCTTACAGATTGCGAACGTGAGTCCAGCAGACGTCTGTTACGAAGAAACTCTGTCAACTTTACGATATGCTGAAAGGTACACTTCCATAATTTTTCCCTCTCTGGTCTCGGTGCAAATTGCAGCCAGGTGCTGGGCAAAACGACAAAAGATACCAGTTCAAAGTGATTGACAGCTCAGGATGAAGAAAGAGTGAATCTGTCAGTAAGCAAGGGCAGCATATGAAGAGCTTATTCTGTATTCTTATTAACAAACGGCATATATTTTCACAACTACGTTGTATGACAGCGGTAACTCTTTTTCCTGAGAATTCTGGGTCTCTCTCACAGGTGTGACTTAATTCAGCATCTTTCCTTCCCTTTCTCTCCCAGCACCTCTAAAACTAAGCTGTAGTTTGGGGTCCCACAGACCAAACATGGCTGAAACGTAGAACATACAGATGATCCCTGCTGCCAGGCATTTGTTGTCTCTGTTTCCCAATCCCAGATCCCAGCGATAGTGCCACGCAGAGCTATTCCTTCCTGCCCAGGAGCCGCTTGCTCCCCGACCACTTTCCCAGTCCGTCGGCTCCTTCTGGAGGAGAGGGTTCCCTCTCTCCTCCCCTTTGCTCTGCTCCTGCCCTTTCTGGGGCTCAGCACTGAAAACCGCTCTCTTTGCAGTCCTTTCAGTCAGGCTTTCCCTGGGACTCCAGCACTAATTCCTTCTTATTCCAGCTCCCATAAAAAGAGATCAGGCACTTACACGTCTGTTATCCCAAAGCGGCTGGATCGTGGCTCTGCAAGCTCGTGGCCGCAGCAGCCTGGCTGTTAGGAGATATCAGGAGCAGAAGTTTTAATGTTTCCAGCACCAGTTCAGTCCTGCAAAGAGCTGAATTGCTTTCACGTGCCGATGAACGCAGACCAACAAACTCCCCACGCCTGAGCCAGCTCCATGCCGGGGCAGGTGGACTTGTCTCTGCAGGGGATTTGTCTGCCTACCTGGCGTACCCGAAGTTACAGTGGATGAGGGCTGGTTTTCAGGTATCCCATCCCACATTGCCCCGCATACTGGCGGCACAGCAGCTATGGCTATGTTGCTGCCGGTTAGGGTTAGCTGGAGAAGAGAAGGTTTTTCCTGGGCTGGCAGGGGCAAAACCAAACCAGGCTGTGATTGCTGGTAACAGTACAGGAGAGGGCATCAGATGCTTCCACCCGAGGAGCAAAGTGGCCGTGAGACCTTTTCGCTACATGGGATATTTCTGAACAGGGAAAAGAACAAAAGAATCCGGGGTGGTGGGAAGGGGAAGAAGAGTAATTTTTGACAGGAAATCTTGCTGTTTGCTGGGATTATCTGGGTACCGGCTTCTCTTTGGTCTTTTATGGATTTTCATATTACCACAAAGCAGTGGTAAATGCAAGTCCCGGTGAGAAGCTTATAAGAGACCTGAAGGCTGAAAATAAGAAAGTGTTGTCCAGTCTGGCTGGGCTCGGGAGCACAGGGCCACCAACAGCCGACGAAACACGTACGTATTTCAGCATAAATAGCAAGTAGATTTTGACTTCCCCAAACATTATCAGGAGGCATCTTTGGTAATCTGTAAGATCGAGGAAGTGTGGTGGGAATGCAGCTGAGGTAGGTCCACCGGTGGATTTCTTACAAAGTGGGTGGCAGAGAACATTTTGAACAACTGTGAACACGCTGCGTGGCTGCCACGGTGCTGGTCCTCGTCCCTCACGGGGTTTGCTATCTTACACGTAGATACCCTGGTTAAAGCTGTTCAGAAGAGGTGCGGTTTTTGCTGGCTGAGCATGAGCGGCAGATCCGGAGCACACGGGCAACGAGGGAGTCCCGGCTGGAGGAAGCCCGGAAGGAGTGGGAGCACCAGTATGCCGCCATGGCTCAGGCAAGTTTCCCAGTAACAGGCATCGTGGCCAGATACCTTAACCTGTGGTCTGATGTTTTCCCCTTCTTGTCATCTTTAAGATTTGTTACTCACACACCTCTCTGCCAGCAATGCCCCGACAAGACCTTCCAGGGGCTTTTAAGCCTGGGTAAACTGGCAATAACGTAGCCCTTGGTTAGGGGTCCACAATGTAATATCAAATCTCTCATGAGTTCAGCTGACAGAATATGCTGTCTACTTCTAACTACATTATAGTTTCTTGTCTTCATTTTGTAGTTATAAGAAATTATTGCAGAAATAAGAGATGCCAGTGAATGCACCGAGCCATGTCGAAGCAGCTCAGGCTTGTGTCGTTTCAAAGTCCTTGACAGGGAGAACCAAAGATATTCCCTGTAAAACCAGTCATGAGATAAACACCCTAGAACGTGGGGCAGACGCGTTCTTTGTTCTTTTTCTTAAAAAAGGTTAATACTGCTTTTAATTTGGGGCATGTTTCTGAAAGCAACCGATCTCAACGTGACTTATTTAGCCAGACAGAAGCATTTCAGTAGGAGGCTGTGGCGTGTAAGAGCCAAGGAGTGTGTGACAGGCTGCTCTGGGAAAGACGGGGTCTGATGGTGACTTGCTTAATAAATCGTTCAAGGCACACCTTCACTGAAAGGCCATATGCTGCTCCCCTCCCAGTTGCTCTTCGCGAACCGTTTCTTTGCTTCAACATGGGTAACTGCCAAAGGGAGGCGTCAGGAAATTCACTATCTGCGTAGAGCGGCGATCGCGGCAAGCGGGCTGGGTTTAATGGGGAGAGCACAGCTTTACAGGAATCCAGCGCGTTTTGTGCGGGTCTCTTGATTTTTGCACGAAGCACGCATCACGCAGCAAAGTTGCTGCCTTAAACAAAAGTGCTTGACTTCTTCCTTAATGAAGGAAGGTGACTCCGGGTCTGGAGCTTCTGCCAATGGAAAGAAGCGTGGTGTCAGTC
Organism: Gavia stellata; assembly: GCF_030936135.1. Classification (NCBI taxonomy): domain Eukaryota; kingdom Metazoa; phylum Chordata; class Aves; order Gaviiformes; family Gaviidae; genus Gavia; species Gavia stellata. The sequence goes on along the minus strand of NW_026777184.1, from coordinate 17,862 downwards.
TTTCAGGTCTAATAATTGCTTCCTGATCATGCTTGGTAAACTTATGGGAAATTTAGGGACTTAATTCTGTGGGGAATGCTGAACCCCACGTGGTGTGTATGGCTAAACGTGGTAGTTCAAGTGCCTTCTTAGTCTGGACGGTTGTATCAGTCTTGGCTGGCAGCTGCCACAGGCGTTTGGGTACACAGGACTGTATCCTGTTCTGCTGAGGACAGCTCCTCATTCACTGACTGCATCAACTCGTTTTCCTGTATTGATTTGCCTGGGGTTTGCTTTTTTAGGACAGTGAAATGAACTTAATCAGGCATCTATTAATTTTGTTTCTTCTACCTGGTAAGCTGTCAGGTGCGGTTTTAGAGAAATAACGGTGACAAGGCTTTGCTGGTGTGGTAGTGTTTTCCTTATGTGGTGGAGAGAATGCTTAAATTGGTAGGAGAGAGTCACCAAAAACCAGGGCCTGTTGCACGTGTTGCAAATGCTTTTGCAGTTCAGCTTGTCAGGTTGCTGCTGGTAAAAGTACGTTTCAGAATGAGCTATTCAAAAGCCGTGTGGGCACGGTGCTGGGCAGCCTGCTCTAGGTGACCCTGCTTGAGCGGGGGGGTTGGGCCACGTGGGTTCCAGGGATTGGAATCCTCTTTGTTGTGATTCTGTGATTCCGGAACTTGTGCTGAGAGGGGCAAGCGGTGTGGTACACTGGAAATGCCTTGTTAACTCCTGTCTCCCTGTGTTGGAAGGCTGCGTGTGTGTTCTGTACTGAGACACTTGGCACCTCCATCCCTCTGTCCAGGTAGACCAAGCAATGTCAAAAAGGGGCACGGTGCTGGGCACGGTGCTGGACAGCCTGCTCTAGGTGACCCTGCTTGAGCGGGGGAGTTGGGCCACGTGGGTTCCAGGGATTGGAATCCTCTGTGTTGTGATTCTGTGATTCCGGAACTTGTGCTGAGAGGGGCAAGGTGTGGTAGCTGGAAATGCCTTGTTAACTACTGTCTCCCTGTGCTGGAAGGCTGCGTGTGTGGTCTGTACGGAGACACTTGGCACCTCCATCCGTCTGTCCAGGTAGACCAAGCAATGTAAAAAAGAGCGCAATTTCAGAACTGGCTTTAGGAACTTTTGCTAGCTTAGCCACGTTAGGCAGGGACTGCAACTCTTGAATGGCAGTATAGTTGTGTTAGAGAATAACCATAGGAGGTAGCTGGGTAAACTGGCTCTAGTGTCAAATTCCGATCTGTGTTGGTTTTGTTTGTTTTCTCATTTAAAGGGAAATCAAGGCTACGGTCTGCATCAGGTACAGGATCTTAGCTGTTGGGGGCTGTTGGGCTAGAGAGCTAAAATTCTTTCTTCTTCTCACCTTCTGCTGTAGATCTGTGCTTCTTGGAGAGCTTGTGGAGCATCCGCACAACCTCTGCAAGACAACGTGTAGGGTGCACTTGTGTGAAGTAAGCCTGACTCCAGAATTCTGATACAGACAGTCTCTGTTGTGCTAGTGGCTTTTAAGACTAAAACTTTGGTTTTGGATTAAATGTAGGGGTTTTGCCTAAAACATTTGGGGGAGGTTTTCTGCCTAAGTGGGAAAGAAATGACCCAGTGGTACTCACTAAATCACCGGCTAACTCGCTCACAAAATCCTCTTTCTGCAGGAGTAAAATATGGCAAACTTCTGTCAAGCTCAAAACTATTTATGGCTGACATGAGTCTATTTTTGCATTGTTTTCTTTATTTAGAGTGAAGAATGGGAGAGCTAACGGCTCGGGCAACGAGCAGTCTGCTGCAGTTTCCAGAGGTGACTCTTCAGGCACTTGGGGAAGATGGCATACCCCTAGATTCTGTGCTGTGCGGGAAGCTTTCTAGAGGTGAGCATTTTCCCTTAAATTTGGTGGTGGTATAAAGCTGTTACGGCCTGGAGGTTACCTGAAGCATAGGGTCATAGTATCAACTGTGTCAGGTTGGCGCTGTTAAGATGCATCAAGTTTGGAGAGAACAAAAAGGATGTTGTAACGATTGAAAATGCTAATATTAAAACACTAGTATAGTTAAACTTTGAAATTACAACCACGTGCACTGATCTTGTGCATTAGATTAATGTAATTAAGTAAATTAGATTAATGTAATTAAGTAAATTAGAATAATTTACTTAAACCTGCTGAGTCAGTGAGCCCTCCTCAATTTCTGCTTAAATACAAGGCAGTTTTGCAAAAAGTAATAGTGTTGGTTTGGGCCGTATTTATTTGCACCAGCTCAAGCTCTATGACCATCATAACATCACACGCAGAAATAGTTCTCCCACAATGTTACAGCGGCAAAAGCCCCTGCTTTTTCTTTTCTAGTCTGAATAAAAACAGAAGGAAGAGGGCAGCACTGTTAAGCGCTGCAGCTGTATTTCCAAAGTATTTAATAGGATGCAGATGAGTAGGCAGTGAGAGCTGCTGGAAGTGGCTAAGCAGATTAGGTAGTTGACTTTCCAGGTGATCTGAAAGCAGAGCTGGGTGCCGAGCTGGATGTCGAGGCTTCTGTCAAGACCAGGTAGAATCTATCTGCCTAACTGTCAATGCAGTAATGGAGTTAATACTTCCTTCGAGTTTGAAGCAGTTCAGTGGAGCAAATGTCTTAAATTCTTTCTGTGATCGGCACGTGTAAAAGTTTAAATTTACTAACGCAGTGCCCGTTTTAAGACAATTTCTTGCTGAAGTCCAAATCCCTGCCCAAAGTAGGCACGCGTCAAGTGAAATTTGTAAACTAGAAATGAATTGGCTTAGATTTGTTATGTTTGAAGTATGCTTTAAGACTTGTATTCCCGCCTGTATTTAGATGATTTCTAGCAAAACCAAGCCGACTATGGTATAAAGACTATAGATCAATATATTGTAATCTTTATCCCAAACGATCAAAATTCTTCAGTGCAGGAATGACAAGTACAAATGCAAAATAAAAAGGTGGTTGATGTTAAGATGTGTTGCTTGAGGATTTCTATGGGTGATTTTAGAGAACCGACCAGAATTAGGGAAGTCGGTCTTCCTCCGTTAGGGCCTTTTATTGAAGGAAAGGGGCAGTGACTGTGACTTTTTTCAGATGTTTTGAGTCTTGTGTTGGAAATTTGCTTTAGTCGGCTTTCTTTTCTCTTACAGGGAGAAATGGCCTAGCATGGTTGGCGTGTGGTCCTCAACTGGAGGTGGTGAACTCTGTGACAGGAGAGCGGCGCTCTGCATATCGTTTCAGTGGAGTAAATGAACAGCGTCCCACTGTTCATGTGGTAAAGGCGTTTTCCTGGCAGAGGAGAACTGGACTACTGGTTGGGTTGGAAGAAGCAGCGGGAAGTGTTCTCTGTCTGTACGACCTTGGAATATCGAGAGTGGTTAAAGCAGTTGTTCTTCCAGGAAGGGTACGTACTTTTTAAGCGGCGAAAGGAAGCTTTTCTGTTGTTAGGTGCTGCATAATCCTGCTTCAGGAAAAGCTTTGGAGCGCCTCTTTGTAGGAGGTGTTTTGTTCTGTATGGCATTAACGTACTGTCACTTCAGAGAATCCAGTCGAGAGAGCCTTGATGTAAAATATTGGGCTTAACGGTACGATTATCTTCTGAGTCTACTGAGATTCCTGGTTTTATTGTAGAGCACATAGTTACCTAATTCTCTGCTTCCACAAAAAGGCATTGAAAAATACCTTTTCCTGGCCAGAGTGAGAAAGGAAAAACCCCCACTCTTTCAAGCGTCCGTAGCATGCATTTCCTAAACGGTTAATTTCTGTTAGAAATAATGTCTTTAAAATACCTCAAACTTCCACAGTTGTGCTGTAAATGACTGAGACACATTCCCATGAATCTCAGGCTAGCAAGCAGGTCTGACTTCAGAGCAGAACACATTTTTGTGTTGACTTAAGTAGGAAAAACGAGCCTTGAGTGAGGTATCTGACAGACTGTTGAAAGATTGACTTTCAGTCTGAAGTCCTTGAATCTCTGCTCATTGAATATTGTGTTTGTGTAGATGGGATGCACTGGTGTGATGTTACTCATTTTTTTCTGTCTTCTGTAACCCATAAACTCAAGTGTCGTAATGTCCCCTAGTCTCATTGTCTTAATGTAAACAAGAATCAGCGTCAGTTAATAGAAAACCCAGATTCCCTGTATTTTTCTCACCTTAGAATCTGCCACAAATAAATACTTATCTATTACTCAGCTTTCCATAACGTGATTTGGTTTGACTTGCTAGAATACAGCTGGAGGGAGTTTTGTTTGTTTGTAGTGCTACAGCGTGATTACTAGCAGTAAGCATTTGTATTGTGGTTAATTTCTAAAGATATGAGTTGGGTTGGTGCTCCGCTGTGTTAGTTTGCCTATCATCTTGATAAATCTTAGAGTTTGAGGTGGAAGGACAAGCTGTGTGCTGACATCAGCGTATAATCAGTAAGTAAACTATGTTTGTGAAAAAGGTCATAGCTTTGTTAAGTTTTATTTCTTTGATCTACGTAAGCAGGGAATAGGAAAAGGAAAGGTTAAGAAAGATCACGTCACATACCGAATCTGTGTCTACCAAAGTGATTTGAAATAAAATGTAGTTAGACCTGCCAGTTGTATTGGGGAGTTCTTCTATACCGCAAGACAATGGTTCAGGAGAAAATACGAAGAAGCCTCGGGGGGAAAAGTTGGCTGTTGTGTGATAAAGGTTATGGATTTTGGAATAAAGCCAAAGCTTACCTGAAGTTCTGCTCTTATGCCCTCAACGCTCTTGATGACAAGCATGTTTGGCCTGTTGCTTTCATTTTGCTTCCTATCTTTTTGCTATTAGCTTGGTTAGATCAGCATAGACAGGCCACAGGTATTGCTAGTCGGACTGTTAACTTCTAAGTTGTGAGTGGGAGTAAGGGTTAGCAAAAACAAGTAGATAAAACTTGCCCTTGGCCACTGTCCCTATGCTTTGAATTTAGTCTGTAACTCATACTTCCAAATTATACATTACGTAACATGTGTTTTTAATCTGCCAGAACGTTTCTCTGATTTCCGTAATGATTATTTTTAAAACTAAACTGCAGACCTAGTCTTAACATCACGTTCTGCAGTTTTTGTTGTTACTGTTTTAAGGCTTTGATGAGCACCTTAATTTCTGGACTGTTTTCCGTGTGGGTATATCTTCAGTGGACAACTAAGTTCTACAGGTTAACCCTAACTTTGAGCAACTCTGGTCCAAGGTGTCAAGCCATTAGTGTATTAATACAGGGTATTTATAGTGACTGTATGACTGCCTTTTAGTGTAAGAGTAGATGTGTAGTCATTCAGAGAGCAAAGAATGAGTTAAAAAACCCAAACTCACAAGCTGAGAAAGAATTTAGGCATAATTTTTTTTTTCTTTTTTTTTCCTTTTTTTTTTCCTTGGTCTCTTCTCCCATGTATCTAGCAGTAGAACGAGAGGAAATGGCCTCAAGTTGTGCCAGGGGAGGTTTAGACTGGATATTAGGAAAAATTTTGTTACTGAGAGAGTGGTCAAACATTGGAAGAGGCTATGCAGGGAGGTGGTGGAGTGACCATCACTGGAGGTGTTCAAAAAACGTGTAGACGTGGCACTTTGGGACATGGTTTACTGGGCATGGTGGTGTTGGGTTGATGGTTGGACTTGATCTCACAGGTCTTTTCCAGCCTTAATGGTTCTGTGATTTTGTGCTCTCTAACTGCCCTCTGGATATACAGGTGAAATGCCGCAGACAACTGAAAGAGTTAATGGAGTATTATTTGAACTGGATTCTAGTAAAAGCAAATCTGAATTTAAAACATTCATTATATTGAATTGGTTTCTAATGGTTGTATGTTTCAGAACTATGGGAGGGTTCAAATTTTGCTGGTTTGTATGAGGCAGAAGGGTAGCATTCAGATTCAGTGAGATGAGAAAAGCGTCCTTTCTTCATTCCCAGAATGAGTTGGCAGTAGTCTGGGAGAATATGAAAAGCCAGTGCATAGCGCAGTGGAAAAATATGCAGTTTCAGGAGCTTTTACGTGGAAAACTGAAGTGTTAAAACCAGGCAACATTTTTGGAAGACCGTATGCAAAAATGGAAGAGATTCCTTTGGGGCCAGTTGTACAACGAAAGAAATCTTAAAAGAAAAAGAAGTTCGAAGGAACACTTGACCTTTGGCTAATTCTGCAGCAAGATATGTACAGTATTTTGAAGATTGGAAATTTCATTAGCTTTCCTATAAATCCGACAGAAACGCAAGTTGTCCAAATTACTGTAGGTGCTTCTAAGATTAGAATTCTCGTGACCAAGATGAAAGGTAAATTCTGTGGTAGATTTCCAGGCAGTGTAGTCCCTGCAAGTGCTTGATATGGGAGAGGAGAAAACTTTGGGGCTTAGGGGTTTGGTTATTTTTCCCCACCTCTTGGGGGGTGGGGGGTGGGGGCGGGGGAAATGTATTAAAAAATGGACTGCCTTGTGATGCTCACTTCTTTGTTTTACTTTCCTGTCGAACTGTGCTGTTGATGTAAAGGTTCCTGGTTTTGTTGTGCTGCTTTTTGTAAGAAGGCTAAACCATAGCCTCTGTTCTTTTGTTGAATAGCTTTAGTGCCGGAGTCTTTGTGCGCTTGTAGCTCTGCTCTAGCAGTCCGTATAGTCCTGGGACGTGTTGCAGGTGCTGAAAGGTCTGTCTTCCCCTTGTAATAAAGCTGCGTGCAGACTGCTCCACATGTTCAAGAGCAGCGTGCGCTTCTTCCTTAGCTGGAGTTAGCTCTTTCTCTAACAAGCTGCTGTTCTTTTTGCCGTTGTTTTAGGCTGGCTTTTAAAATTTCTGTTAACATTCCTAAAAGTGCCGGTGTGCATTTACACCTTTTCTGACTTTATCTGGTGGTTATTTTTATTCTAAATGAGGACTCGTGTAAATTTTGCTAAGCTACTATCTCCCTTCAACACTTTCCACAAATGTTTCATTCCCATGGAAAATGGTGTGTCTACCATGCAGCTTGACCGCTGCCTCATCTGACTTACAGCCATGATCTCTCCGAATACCTGTTTGGCAAAGAAGGCGTAGACTGTATCGCAGTGCTGATGGGCTGTGAGCAGTGGGAGAACTAGGTGGAGCTTTGTCTTTCTAACTTAAGTCCCTTAAATAGGATGAAGTTTCTTGCATATAACTGGTTTTCTGTGTTAAATTCTTAGAGTTGATTTCTAAGTAGGGAGTGGCAATTGGTAAGCTGTAATAATAGAATGGACCTTTTCAGCTGAAGTTAATTCAGTTAAATATTAACTTGTCGCTTTCCTGCAGGTAACTGCCATAGAACCCGTCATTAATCACGGAGGACCCAGTACGAGCACTCGGCACCTACATCAGAGTCTGCGATGGTTCTTCGGAGTGGCAGCCGTGGCTACAGATGTTGGTCATCTACTTCTGGTTGACCTTTGTTTGGATGATTTTTCTTGCACTCAGAATGAAAGAGAAGCATCGGGTAAGTTTGCCGTTTTTAAGCTTGAATTTAGAAGTCAGAAATCTTGTGTCTTTTAAAGAAACTATATGCATCCCGCTTTGAAGATACTCGTGTGCAGACATTCATGGCTACTGGTTACAGGCGGCGGTTTGCCATCATGTAGTCCTGAAGTGATTAAAAATGGGAGTGGCTTAATACGCCTTCTAATGTTATAAATGCCCCCCTCCCACCAAGATCCCCATGTCACTATGATTCTTGCCAGTGAGGTGTAGGAATTTTCCCATCTGAGTCAGTGCAGCTGCCTGATAGGAAGTTGTGTCAGAGGTGTCCTATTTCTTGGGAATGTTCTTCTGCTTCTGTTAATTGACTTGGGGCAAATTTTAGGCTTGTTTTTTAAAATCAACCCGACTTATCAAAAGTCATGCGTTTGGATGAACGAAATCTCTGATTTGTGTATTCAGATTGCATAGACTGTTTTGGCTATTACAACAGTGGCTTCAGGAGCTGATGTCACTTCAAATAGCTTCGTCATGAGGCCCAAACTCCTGATTTACAGAGTCCAAGAAGAATTTGTCTATGAAGGCTACACTTTTACCTGGTTTTGAATGACGAGTGAGAACAACTTTCCGATCAGAGAGTTGTTGCGTTCTTTGAAAACGTACAAAATGGAAATAGCAAAACCAGTGTTGCATAAAGGGGTATTTTGCCTGGGACGGTGGAATTAGGTTATACACCTTGTCACGTCAGTGTTTAAAATGCAACCTAAGTGGCATAACGCATTCATTTATTGCGTGGTGTTGGGTGTCTAGGTCTGGAAGCTGTCACTGGAATTCCTGCTGAAGTTGCACAAAGAAGAGAAACTGTGGCCGGAGAAGGGAGACATCTCTGTTTGGAATTACAAAATCCTTCAGGAACAGCAATATCAACCCTGTGCTACATAAGCAGAAGCAATCAGCTCGCTGTGGGTTTTTCAGACGGCTACCTGTCACTATGGAATATGAAAACTTTGCAGAGGGAGTAAGTAGGCCTTTACACTTGGCCATGCCTGGAGGTGCAGGGCTCTCAATTTTTTGCTTAAGGAAGTATGTTAATTTAAAGAGAACTTTTTCGGGGACTGAAATTCTGAGTATAGTCTTGGAAGGTTTAGAAATCCTCTTCTGAAATAACTGTTAAGTCATACATGGACTAAATGGGACCGCCTTCTCCCCAATGGACTAGGATTGTTTTCCGTATTGTGCCTGTGGATTGAGGAATTGTGGAAAGCACGCTTCTTTGGGTTATGCCAAGCAGTTAGGATGTGATAGAGCTGGTTTCCATAAGACGGTTTGTTCTATCAGTAGTATTCAGTGAAAGCAGGAAATGTGTGTATTTTGACAAAACAGATTTTAAAAATTATTTTTCAGGAGAAGTTCCTGCAATTAGGGCACATGTTGAAAGGCTTAAGTATGTTAATAATGTGATTTAACCTGTAGGCACCACTCTCAGCTTGAAGGAGGAAGGATTCCTGTCTATGCTGTTACTTTTCAAGAGCCTGAGAATGATCCTCGCAATTGTTGCTACTTGTGGGCTGTTCAGTCTACACAAGAAAGGTGAAGAAAAACTTACTGTCAGCCACTGAATTAATTTTTTTTTTATATACATATATTTGTTCACATACAGTTAATACCTGTATATTTGTTTTGTTTGTTTAGCTGTGCGGGAGATTCTCTCAGGTAGGGAAGCTGTTAAGCTTACAATGCAATTTTGACAGGATTCAATGGACATGAAGGAGGGACCTAGGAGTTCCTCTCTTCTGAAAGAAGGCAAAGTAACAGTGGCTGTATTTTAGTGCTTGCATTCTTAAGTGATTTCCTTTGTTGCTTGATGACTGCTTCATGCTTTGTCTGATATTCACACCATGGTATTAACACAGTAGTTGAGGCTGCAGACCTAGAACACTAACCGTGCCGACATAACAGCCTGCTGCCCCTAAAGGAGGGAGGTGACGGTACTGCCCATTACCTTGTGCCAACTTTAGCAGTCTCTGGAGCCTTCATGAGCCAGTTCAGCTCACCTGGCAGAGAACGATCACTGTTCAGCAGAAAAGTCAATGGCTTCCCGCTGGGCTAATGGATGAAATCGATATGTGGAAGGGTGCAGCATATGCAAGAGAGGGACTGGAACTCTGGTGGTGAGGGAAGGAGAGAAAGGTATCTCTCTCTCTCTCTCTCAGCATCAGCAAGCTATTTAATCAGCTCAGCTGTTCATAGGGTGGTAATCTTTTTAAGTTTGACTTTAAAGCAGTTTTGATTAAGAACTCTTCCCTGTGAAGAACTATTTCCGACAATTTTTAGCCCATACAACACAGTAAAGCTTTCAAAGGGTATGGTTAGCATTTGCCCCTGAAGCGGTTAGTGTCAAAATTTCCTCCTTTCTGATTCAGCGGCCTAATGTGACCAATTATCATGTCTTGGGAAGTGCTGTTTGTCTCTTCAGCAAGAGAGCGCTATTAAGAAAACTTCAGTCTAGATCTAATAAAATGATAATGAGGACTATAAAGCAGCTTTGTAATCAAATTTCATAATGTACACCTTTTTCAGTGAAGGTGACGTTGTGAGTTTACGTCTGTTGCAGTTAGCATTTGGTGACCGAAAACGCTTGGCATCAGGACAAGTCATGTATGAGGTAAGACGTGCACGTATGTGAAAGGATGAAAATCGTAGTTTTCTCTAAGCGAGTATCATATCAATTAAGTTGGCAGGGGTAATATTTACCATCAAAATTCAGAGGTGACTAAAAAACCGTAATCTTTGGCTGCGTCTTCTTGGGCATGGCCTTTGTCCATACTTTTTGACAACAACTCACGCCATGTCATACTGCAGCGTCCTGTGTTCCAACTAGATTCATCTGCAGAGAGCCCGTATAAATTCAGTTGCTGAGGAGGAAGCAGCTTTTACAAATAAAATTATTCTTCATTTAAACACCAGATTAATGGCATGTCAGAAGAGAAGATAGGGCTTTGAATAGCTTTGTTTAACCAAACTGCAAGCTTCTGTCTGTCTCCCTTTCTTAAAGTAAGGTCATGCAGCTTTATTCTTTTCTGATCTTTGGGTTTATATATTCGTGTTTCTCTTTTGAGCTCTGTCAGCAGGACTTCAAATGAACTGTGTCTACAGTGTCTCTCTTAAGTGTTGGTCCTGAAATGTAGGAGCTCTAAAGATATCTCCTTCTACTTTTTGGCTGGGTTACCTATGAAATCTACTCTTAAAGCCAGCAAAATACGTCAATACAGGAACCGGTGGTATGATTTGGTCAAAAGAGTAGACGTAAATTGTTAGAACTGGCTCCAATGATGATGTTGTGTTTAAAATAGAGGTGAGGTATCATTATATCTCAGAGATGTAACAGATAGCAGACGCATCTGTATAATGTATAATTCTCTTCGGTAGTATGCTTGAAACTCTTCCAAAATCTTTTTGAGGGGGAAGCGATCTTAATTCCGAGCAATTCTTTCCTCCTCTTTTGATACTTTCTCTTGCATGTTCTCAATAGGTGTGCAATGAAATAGGGGTGATTCTTGCATCGTGGTACTCCGTTTCAATAGGGACGGGGCGTTTTGATTTTTTTGAATAAGTTTAAATGTTGACCTTTTTCCTTATATATGGGAAAGCTCCTTCCTCATCTGTAAATGTTGCTGTTGAATAGATGAAGGTTAGGCGTTTGGAAAAGGTGGTGTTTCTTTAAAATGCATTACCTATCCTGGTGACAAGGTATAAATATCTTCAAGTCATTCAGCGTGGTCTAAATATGGGTGTCATCTCCTTATCTTTATGTGCATTTTTTTATGACACAAACGTACGATGCTCTAGAGGAACAGAGCACCCTGATTGGTTTTTTTCCTAATTTTAAATTAAAATTTAATTTGGTGGGCGTTTGTTGTTGTTGTTGTTGTTTTGTTTGGTGGTTTGTTTGGGTTTTTTCTTAATTGTAGAGCGGCTATTTGTCCACAATACACACATTCATGCGTTGCATTGTAGACAGTTTGAAGGAATGCTGTATTTGGAGAGGTAGTATTTCAGTTAATGCTTGCTTAGAAAATGGTGGTATCAGAGGTTCAACACAATCCTGCTGGAGTTTCTGAATATCCCAACATAGTTTGCTGACTCCGTAGGAATTCGTGATCCTAAACGCATTGCCCATGTGCATCCCACGTCCTCTCTGTTTTCCCCTTTTGCTGTTGGGTGTGCTCGGTGAAGGAACTGAGGGATATTTCACCCATTAGTCTCTGACCAGATTAGAGGAGGAGCTGGTAAGAGCTTACGTGGTTTGAAAGGAGATTGCTAAGCAGTAAGAAGTTCTTATAGCTACTAGAGAGAGAGATGCGTTTTCACTCTAGTGGTGAGCTTATAGAGAACACCTCTCAAAAGAGCTTTAGCTGCTGTAATGCCATGACTTCTCTACCTACCTCAGTTCTGTTCTCAAGACATGGAGCAAAAAGCTTTGCATGCATATGACGTGTTGCATTATTTCGGATGTCTCTTTGTAGATATATATTTAGGTTTGTAAAGAAACCTTGATGTTGCAAGGCATTCTGCAGAACATGTTTAGAAATGAATAATGTTAGGGAAATGCTAACTTTTGAAAGCGTGCAAAGCCTTTGCAGCCAAACTTACCCGTTACGATTTGGCACTTAATACTCTTGCATGTCAGCTGTAGTTTCTATTTGCCATCAGAAATAAGCGCGTGGGAAATCTACACTAGTATATGCATATTATATTAGAGATATACGTTCTTTCGTATTTAGGTATAATGTATGTTTTTATCTCCAAATGACCTTTTCTCTCTCCTTTCATTTTTTCCCCAGGGTTTGGAATACTGTGACGAAAGGTACAGTTTAGATCTCACGGATGGAGCCATTCCCCTGAGAGGGGAGGCCAGCAATACCAAATTACTCAGCTGTCAGACTGTAGAAAAATTTCCCAACCATGCTGACGGAGAGGATAGCGTTAACGAAGGTTTGTTCTGATGTCCGCGTTTGGCTATTCTAAAATAAATGGGTTTGGAATCTAAGCGATGAATGCTGCTCTGTACCCACAGTCTGCAAGTCTTAAATATCTGTATAGACTAGCTTGTTGGGCTTATTTAAAAAGAAAAATTGGGTGCTTAAGTTATGTGGGACTCCTTTAAAGGAAAAAACAGCCTTTATTTTATGCTTGCTGACATGCCATAGTGATGTATGGTGGGGTCATGTCAGTGTTTTATTCCTCCAGCTGTTGTCTTTGAACAGTAAGATCATTCTCTCCCTTGCTTAGGAATGTTACCTTTCTTTTTATGAAGTATGAGGCATGGAGAAATACCTGTAATTTTTCTGATGGTTTCTAATGAGCTTTTTTCCAGAATCTGTTCAAGTTAAGTTCTAGGCACACATGAGCTTCTGCTGGATGTGGGTTGAGGCTAGCAATGAAGCTGTCTTCTGAATGATGAAAATAATTGTTATCTTCAAAGGCAGTTTCAGGGGCTAACAAAACTGAAACGGCACAGAAGTTCACAATGCAACATAGTAAAGTGTGTGAGGATCCCTAAACGGTCATGATGAATTCAAGAGAGAATCATTTTGCCAAACAAAGTGTCGTCTTGTTCCTTGCCCCATTAGGGTAAACGATCTACCACATACTTTGCTTCTTACATCTGGAGAATGCGTTCTCCCCAGAGAAGAAAGACCATTCCACTTACTGAGAGAACTGGAGTGCAGCATTGTGAATGTTTTATGTTACAGTCTTTATTCCACTTTCCTGTTTGTTGGGTTTGGGTTCTTTTTGTATTTATTTTTGTGTGCTAGTTGTGTTCTTTCATTCTGAATATGCTGGAGAGGAGCTATTCTTAACACTTGTAATTGACTCAAATCTGGAAATTAATAATGCCAGCTGAGCAATACAAGTGTATACAATACGTATTTGTCTGCTTTCTGAAAGTAGCAATGTATGTGTTGCTAGCACATCTTTTTTTGCTAAACTATTCATCTAGCTAAATGTCTTGGTCAGCTCTTCATGTATGGAAAACCAAATTAGCTAATAAGCGTGTATTTGATTTGGCTTAGAGCTGATACAGTTTGAATGAGAGAAAGGGGCAGTATGACTGAAACCTACCACAGGGATGTTTGCTACTCTGTACATCATTTTTTTTATTATTCATAGCAAGTGGTGTGTTTCAGGAGTGATAGAACAGAATTAAGCCAAAGTAGAAAGTGGTGTTTTAAAAATATCAGCTGTATCATATTTTCTACAAATAAGAAACAACGTCTTGTCTTTTCCAGTAACATCCCCTGACACCAGCGTATCAATCTTCAGTTGGCAAGTGACTACATATGGTCAGAGAAAACCATCTACTTATTTGGCTGTATTTGATATTAATCGCTGGTATCATGCTCAAATGCCAGACTCGCTAAGGTAGATTTTCATTAAGTTGTTCTCAACGTCCCTGCAAATAATTCATTTGAAAGTCAGCGTTCAGCTTATGCACTTGTTTTCTTTAAGGCCAGAAGAGTTCCTTCATGATTGCCCCTATTTTGCACTGTGGTCACTGGATACTGTAATAAGTATGACTTCGCCAAACCTCATTTTGGATATTCTGGTACATGAGCGGAGTCTAAGTCGGGGACTTCCTCCTTCTTATCCATCACCGGAGCAGTTTTTTCATCCAAGCACCTATAATTTTGGTAGGTATTTCACCGCTTTTAACAGCGAGAAGCTTAAATTGAGGTCCAACGCCATTTACTGGTTCTCTTGTTCGTTGTTTTTCACTCAACAATCAAACCAAACCAAAAAACCCCAACCCCCCACAAACCCAACTCTGATTACATTGTACCAGCAAGGTATGTAATGTTGTGAAATGCATCTGACATTCTGCTGAGTTTTGGGGTTTGGTGCTTTTGTCATGTAGCCTGTGAAGTGGTGATGGTTACAAAATGAAATGACTTTGAACTGAAGCTCAAAGCACAGCACCTCGATAGCACTAGAAATGAAATTTCTACACGCAGTAATAATTTTTTAAAAAAGGTTTGCCTGCGATCTGACAAAGAAGATGGGTTATATCAGTTATAGCTTTCCAGATATTGCTGTTTAAAAAAAGTAAAGTGGTCCTAACATAACTGTGAGAGCATGGAATGTTGTCAAACGTTCCTTGTTTCTGCAGATGGTTTGTGCTTGCTGAACTCCGGAGTCGTTCATATGACTTGCACCGGCTTGCAGGAGGTGATCTTTTACTGTATCTTTATTGAGACTGTCAAGAGATGTACCTTTTCTAAGTTTTCTCTTGCACTGCTTTCAGAGTCAGAGACCATTCTATGCTCATCCTGCCCATCCACACGCAGAATCGCAATTGTACCCTGCCACTTTTATGCCAATGGTAACGTTTTCAGTCCACTCTTGGGACTGTAAAACTACCATTGTCTCCTGTTGAAGCATGATCAGGGGTTGAGTGTCTAGAACGGAATACAACGTTGCTGCAGGAGCAAGAACAAAAATGTCGTGGAAGGCGGCGAAAGCTGTTACTTCTTTATTACCCATCAGTCGAACTGCCTGCTTAGGCTTGAGTTAGGGTTTGGATCCCTGATTAACCTGAAAAAGGAGGACAGAATGGAGAAAATGAAAAATTATTTGACTGTTTAAGAAGCAATGAATTCTTTGTTCTCCCAAACTTGGCCAAATCATAACTTCTGAGCCACGGCACAGATTGCAACAAATAATTTTGAATTAAGTTTGAGCTCACTAAACATTTCCAACGTAAACCAGCTTCTGCACAAACAAGCATAGCAAGGGTCTTCCACAGTGTGATTTAAAGTTGTGTGTCAGTTTTGGCTTCGATAGAATGCATTTTGCATCAGTGTTCGGGGAAAAAGAAAGGCCTGTGTATTGACAGAGAAGCTAGAAAATACTTAATTAAGCATTGCAAGGGCTGATATTTTGTTTTACAGGACTTTTTTTATAAACTGTAACTGTTAGTTTGGCTGCCGTCTTTAAGACTCTACATAGTAATGCTTACTGAGATGGCTAACCTAAAGTGTATTACTGACGCAAGCTTTCTGACAGTTTCAGTGAACATTTACGTTATTTCTCGTAGTGGTGATCCAGAACCTTAGTGACTGAATAATAATGCTGTCTTAATCTGTAGTTTTTGATTGATGTTTCAGACCTTGAAATTTTTGAAGAAATCTGGTCCTTTGACAAGTGAAGCCATTCACGATAGCTACAATAGGTGTCTTGCAGCTGGCTTGCTGTCTCCAAGAGTAGTCGATGTCCAGCCATCCAGTTTGAGTCAGGTGAGCGCATATCAGGGAATCAAGGGGGAAACACACCCATCTTGTGTGACGGGGCTCCAGAGGCTACAAGACATGATAATCTGATTTTCCTATTATTTGCAAGTTGCACTGAAATGCAGGTGGTGACTTTAGTGAGCAGAAGTAATAGCAGTCCTAGATCCAAGCTACTGAGTTTGACTGGGCACAGCCCTAACAGATCTGTCTTTAGAGACCCATCTATTAATTCTGTGCCACAGCTACGCACCAGGAAGCATCTTTCCCTCAGAACAACCTTTATCCCTGTCAGTTTCTCAAAGCATTAGGTTCAGTGCAGTAGCTGACGATGGGGGTGTCTCGCTAGGATGTGAGCTGTTGCAAACATCAGCTTGCTGCACTATACCCGATCATTTGCTTCCAAGGAAGTGGGCCGTGGTAAATGATTCCTGTTGTCAGCTCTACCTGACAATTTCCTCACCGCTTCCCTTCATTTTCCCATCATCAGTCGGCTTTTCTGCGGCCTCTCAAAGCAGATCTTCACCTCTGTAGCCTTTGCCTTGCACTACAGTAGCCCAATTTCCCCCGCTTAGACAGCCCTCTTGTTGCTGCAACACCTTAGCCGCCTTTATCTCATGACGCCCTCTCCCTTCGATCCTCTTTATCCCACCATGGTGACTTCAGCCCCCTCTTTCCCAGGTTTTCCATTTGCAGTGCACCACCCCTGCTCTCTCATCTGAAGAGTTTCATGAGAGATGGAGCCTTTGTGATGAACAGCCCATCCTCACCCAGGCAGCATCTAAGCGAAATGATCAGCTGGCTAGTCATCATACAGTGGAGCAATTAGTAGGAAGGGGAGAGCGGTCTTCCCACTGCCCTCATCTTCCTGTCTACCGGATTCTTTGCCAGAGTTGTGGAAGTGTCTTAGGGCAAATAACACTTCTGCGCAGTGTGGTAGCTAAAATAAATTTCTTGGCCAGCTGACCTAGCCCAGAGACTGCTTATTTTGCAAGCCTGATGTAGACTCTTACATTCAAATTAGATGTTCTGCTGTCAGCTCCAGTTTGGGAATAACTTGGGAAATCAAGGCATTTTTTAATAACCTTTGCTGCATTGTGACTGTATCGTTCAGAGACTTGTTAGGCATTTGAGCAGGGATTTCTTTTGAATGTCAGTAAGGCAAATTTCAGAATTAGGGTCAGGAAGCCTGGTTTGGAGTTTTGTTTGCCACCCTACGTAGTATTTGGTGTGTTTCCTTGTCTGAAAGCAGCTTTCAGAAACAGAAGGAAGTATCACATGTGTATTCTAATGTGTAGAAATCGCTTTGAATGCAATGATTTTACCCAGAAGGGAAAGAGACTTTTGAATTACGTTTCAAACAAAGAAACAAACAAAACCCAACCAAACAAAACAGTGAAATTTTATGAAGGATCATTTCAGCTGAAAGAAGTATCAGAACACCAGCTGAAATAAACTACTCCTTAATATCGCATGCCTGTGCGTACCTGTGCATTATCCTTCTGAAGGATTACCAGCATGTTAGAATACAGTATTTGAACAGCCTAAAATTTAAAGCTATTAGAATTTAAATGGTTCACTTCTTTTCTGTCATTTGAGAAAAATATAACTTCATGTTCTGGGTGTCAGAACTGCTTCATATCTTCATAGTCTAGAAAGCTGCTTGACCTGAGCTTCACTGTTCCCACGCAAAGAGGGTATTTGTTCTGTCCCCTTCATGCATTCCTGATGGCAAGCTCATGCGCACAAAATGCGTAATGGGTATTAGCAGAGGATGTTACTGAAAGTAGTTAACTGGAACTCAGGAAATTCAGACTATAATGCAGAGGCATGCAAATAAAGGTTAGAATTAGCCTTCGGTAAGTTGAAATGTCAGAGGAAAAGTTTAATGTGTTCCTCAGACCAAGCAGCAGTCCAGCCTGTGGCTAGAATTCAGAAGAAGAATGTGGAATTAGTTGCAGGTGTACTACTTGACTTTGTGCTGTCTGCATGAGTATACCGGTAGAAGCAACCATTTGCTGTTGATGGTTCAGCTATTGAAAGTATGTAAGATTCTCATTTTACTTTGTCTGTTATGTTTAGAAGGAGCAGTTAGAAGCGGTATTGTCAGCTGCTGTCCAGACAGGTTCTTTAGAACTTCTTACTGGGTGCATTAAACAGTGGGCATCTGAAGGTAATA